>NC_133506.1:6614782-6915000 GCF_049354715.1 Callithrix jacchus
GTGAAGAACATGCAAGATTCTTGCATAGGTACACACATGGCAGTGTGATTTGCTGCCTTCCTCCCCATCACCTATATCTGGCATTTCTCCCCATGCTATCTCTCCCCAACTCCCCACCCCCACTGTCCCTCCCCTCTTTCCCTCCAACAGACTCCAGTGTGTAGTGCTCCCCTCCCTGTGTCCATGTGTTCCCGTTGTTCAACACCCACCTATGAGTGAGAATATGCGGTATTTCATTTTCTGTTCTTGTGTCAGTTTGCTGAGAATGATGGTTTCCAGGTTCATCCATGTCCCTACAAAGGACATGAACTCATCATTTTTTATGGCTGCATAATATTCCATGGTGAATATGTGCCACATTTTCCCTGTCCAGTCTATCATCGATGGGCATTTGGGTTGGTTCCAGGTCTTTGCCATTGTAAACAGTGCTGCAATGAACATTCGTGTGCATGTGTCCTTATAGTAGAACGATTTATAATCCTTTGGACATATACCCAGTAATGGGATTGCTGGGTCAAATGGAATTTCTATTTCTAGGTCCTTGAGGAATCGCTACACTGTCTTCCACAATGGTTGAACTAATTTATACTCCCACCAGCAATGTAAAAGTATTCCTATTTCTCCACATCCTTTCCAGCATCTGTTGTCTCCAGATTTTTTAATGATCGCCATTCTAACTGGCATGAGATGGTATCTCAATGTGGTTTTGATTTGCATCTCTCTAATGACCAGTGATAATGAGCATTTTTTCATATGTTTGTTGGCCTCACGTATGTCTTCTTTGGTAAACTGTCTGTTCATACCCTTCGCCCACTTTTGAATGGGCTTGTTTTTTTTTCTTGTAAATCTGTTTTAGTTCTTTGTAAATTCTGGATATCAGCCGTTTGTCAGATGGGTAAACTGCAAAAATTTTTTCCCATTCTGTTGGTTGCTGATTCACTCTAATGACTGTTTCTTTTGCTGTGCAGAAGCTGTGGAGTTTGATTAGGTCCCATTTATCTATTTTGGCTTTTGTTGCCAATGCTTTTGGTGTTTTGATCATGAAGTCCTTGCCTACACCTATGTCCTGAATGGTTTTGCCTAGATTTTCTTCTAGGGTTTTTATGGTGCCAGGTCTTATGTTTAAGTCTTTAATCCATCTGGAGTTAATTTTAGTGTAAGGTGTCAGGAAAGGGTCCAGTTTCTGCTTTCTGCACATGGCTAGCCAGTTTTCCCAACACCATTTATTAAACAGGGAATCCTTTCCCCATTGCTTCTTTTTGTCAGGTTTGTCAAAGATTGGATGGTTGTAGATGTGTAGATCAGTGTATCTGAACTGCTCAGTGATGGCCAGGGAGGCGAGCAGGGCTCAGACCTCACTGGGCCAGTTGTGGGTTTCACAGAACCAAGAGAGAAGAATCTCAAAACCATCCAAACTCTTTATGGCACAGATGGGGAAACTGAGGCTCAGTTGCGTAAGGGACATGGCCAAAGTCAGAGAAAGTCGGGGGTGGACGCAGGGCTAGGACCCAGGCTTCCTAACTTCTGCCCAGGCCACTTTTTGCATCTGGAGAGTGGCCTGAGAAGAGGGTGAGAAAACCAACACGACTTCGCACCTGCAGTGTGACCGGAGCGCTGCGTGCATCTGCACACACACGCTTCACCACAGGGCCTCTGGGCCTGAGACCAAGGCCTCAGCCTTAGGAATTCCTTCCAAAAAGAGAGGAAAGGCAACCTGCAGAGGTGCTCTGATCCAACCCCTGGACACTTACCTCAAGGCCTCACCCCACTGTCGCCTCTGAAATGCTCTGTGGCAAATAGGAATTATAATCCCCATTTTGTGGACGAGCAAACCGAGGGAGGGCGAAAATGAGGCGGTGACCCAAAGTCCCAGGGGATCTGTCAGTCAAAGCTGTCTGGACTCCTAGCTTAGTGCTCTTTTCTAGGCCCAGCACAGCCCAGGTTTTAGCCATCTGGCAGGGCAGAAGTCCCTTCTGCTGTCTAACTGAAATCTCTCTTGCTTTCATATGTTAGCTTCTTGTTTGGCTTGCTGAAGATACAGAGAAGCTCTGTTTTCCACCTCATGGTCCCTGACTATCCATCTTTTTTTTTTTTTTTGAGATATAGTTTCATTCTTCTTGCCCAGTCTGGAGTGCAATGGCACAATCTCAGCTCACCGCAACCTCCGCCTCTTGGGTTCAAGTGATTCTTGTGCCTCAGCCTCCTGAAAGCTGGGATTACAGGCATGTGCCACCAGGCCTGGCTAATTTTGTATTTTTAGTAGGGAGGGGATTTCTCCATGTTGGCCAGGCTGGTCTCAAACTCCCGACCTCAGGTAATCCACCCACCTCAGCCTCCCAAAGTGTTGGGATTACAGGTGTGAGCCACCGAGCCTGGCCTCCTAACTATCCATCTTGAAGGGGACTGAGCTGGGGGTAGGAGACTCGGGCCCTTCCCCCACCACAACACCACAAATCTGAACCCAGGGTGTGAGTTTGCTGGGGTGGGGTGGGGAAGGTGGCAGGTCATTTGCCATTGAGCCTTTCCTCTGAGGGAAGGTTCTGGGAAACCTCTAGAAGAATTTCCCAGGGGAGAAGCCCTTCTGGATCACCCCAAGGACACATACTCTCCTTGAGCTCACAGCCAGCAGCTGGCAGAACTCAAGGCCTCAGACCCACCCCCATGGCCAGAGGCAGCCTTGCGTCTCCTCCACATACATGCTCATAAGACTTGCTTGTCAGAAATCACTCAACAAAATCCAGTTTATAGAACCAATATGAAAATGGGGGGAACATTCCTCTAAGTAAAAACCATCTTTTTTCCAAATCAGGGAGGAGGAAGGCCCAACATCTGGGCCTCCAGGGGAGCATGTGGGAGGTCAGCCCAGCCTGGACCTAGTATTTAATTGGCATCTTTCTCCAGCGAGAACCACAGCTCTCCAAAGATGTCAAGGCTCAGTGCGTCTGGTATCTCCTGAGAAATCTAAGGTTATAGAGATGCTGGTGGTGATTTATTGGGGGCCTACTATGTGCTGGGCACTGTGCTAAGTGCCTTTTTTTTTTTTTTTTTGAGAGACAGATCTTGCTCTGTTGCCCAGGATGGAGTACAGTGGCTCTTGGCTCACTGCAACCTCTGCCTCCCGGGTTCAAGAGATTCTCCTACCTCAGCCTCCCAAGTGGCTGGGATTACAGGTGCCTGCCACCATGTCTGGCTAATTATTGTATTTTTAGTAGAAGACGGGTTTTCACCATGCTGGCCAGTCTGGTCTCAAACTCTTCCCGCCAGTGATCTGCCCACATCAGCCTCCCAAAGTGCTGGGATTGCAGGCATGAGCACTGCGCCTGGCCTCTTTTTTTCTTTTTCTTTTTATTTTTGAGACAGAGTTTTGCTCTCCTTGCCAAAGCTGGAGTGCAAGGGTGTGATTTAGGGTCACTGTAACCTCCGCCTCCCAGGTTCAAGTGATTCTTCTGCCTCAGCCTCCTGAGTACCTGGGATTACATGCACCACCATGCCCAGCTAATTTTGTATTTTTAGTAGAGACGGGGTTTCACCATGTTAGCCAGGCTGGTCTCAAACTCTTGACCTCAGGCAATTCACCTGGCTTGGCCTCCCAAAGTGCTGGGATTATAGGTGTGGGCCACCACACCCAGTGACAACTATTTATTAATAGGCCCTTTGGGAAATGAAAAATGAACAAGGTATGACGCTGTCTTTGAGCAGCTCCTTGTCAGGGAAGAAGGTAGACAAGTAGAAGAGAAGAGCCACATCAGGCGGTCACTGCCTGAAAGAGACCAGCCGGGGAGCTTGAGGTGCCAGGAGAGAAGAGACGTCTTACCCTGCCTAGGGATCAAGGGGAGCATGGCAGATGGAGTGACAATCAAATGGGGCCTTGAAGGATGAGTAGGAGTATTTCTGGGAGAGAACTGGTGGGGAAGGTCAATCCCAGTGACGGAGGGGAACAGCATATACAGATGATCTCCAATTTACTGAGGGTTCAACTCACAACTTTTTAACTTTACAATGGTGCCAATGTGACATGCATTCAGTATACTCCTTGACTACCAAGGGGTTATGTCCAGGTAAACCCACTGCTGGAATACATTGGAAATGTGGTAAGTTAAAAGCAAACTTTTGCTGGGTGCAGTGGCCCACACCTGTAATCCCAGCACATTGAGAGGCTAAGGTGGGTGGATTGCTTGAGCCTGGGAATTTGAAACCAGCCTGGGCAACATGGCAAAACCCCATCTCTACAAAAAAATACAAAAATTAGCCAGACATGATGGTGGCTGCCTATGGTCCCAGCTACTTGAGAGGCTGAGGCAGGAGGATTGCTTAAGCCCAGGAGGTGGCTCAAGTGATTTCTACTTGTAGTGAGCTGTGATCTCATCACTGCAGTCCAGCCTGGGCGACAGAGTGAGACCCTGTCTCAAAAAAAAAAAAAAAAAGCATAATTTTGACTTAACTTCCAATTATATTTTTAACTTCAGTAGGTTTATCAGGACTTAACCGCATTGTAAGTCGGGGAGCACCTGAGCAAGCCTGAACATAGTCTTGCTGTTGAGGGAAATGGAAAGATCAGTGTGGTTGGCACAGAGAGAAGTAGGTTGGAACAAGATGGTGAAAGGCCTCGAATGCCAAGCCAAGGAGTTTGAACTTTATTCTGGTGTACCAGAGGGGAAAACCTAGAGGCCAGGAGTGCACTGAGGAGGCTGGTTCGGCCATCCAGGCCAGACCAGAGGGCGCCTGACTGCACTGAGCAGATGGCACATCTGTCAGGGGTCATGGGGTTGCAAGAAATCCAGCACCAAGAGACCTAAGTGAAGGCGAAAAGGGCCTTCAGGTGTGGTTCAGTCCAGGGGCTCAAAGGGTGTTGTCAGAAATCTTTTCTTTTGAGACTGAGTCTTGCTCCGTCGCCCAGCCTGGAGTATAATGGTGAGATCTTGGCTCACTGCAACCTATGCCTCCCAGGTTCAAGCAATTCTCCTGCCTCAGTCTCCTGAGTGGCTGGGATTACAGGCGTGCACCATCATGCCCAGCTAATTTTTATATTTTTAGTAGAGACGAGGTTTCACCATGTTGGTCAGGCTAGTCTTGAACTCATGACCTCAGGTGGTCCACCCGCCTCGGCCTCCCAAAGTGCTGGGATTACAGGTGTGATCCACTGTGTCCCACCAGTGTTCTCAGAAATCTGGTCATAATCATGGTGGTCAGGGGTGTGAGATGCTTTCAGTGGTCAGGTCAGTCCGGCTCCGGCAACGTGCTCTGAATGTGAAGGAGGCGGTTTCTCAAAGGGATTTCAGGATGCTCTTACCAAGAGAAGAAAGTTGCTATGTAGGTAGCAACCCATCTTTGTGGATGGTGAGTGCTGTGGACTTGCATGGAGGATGGGCACTTTCCCAGGCCAGGTCACCGGCAGTTCTGAGGCTGGGGCATATAACTGAGGGCTGGTGTGATCAGGGCAGGCTTCATGGAGGAAGTAGCCTGGAAGGAAGACCTGTGCAATTAGGTAAGGTCTGGGTAGATGGAATGGGCACCGCAGGAGAAGGAGCCAAAAGATCAGAGGTACAGAGATGAGAATGAGCTGTGTTTGGCTGCCCATGGCATGCCAGGCGCAGGGGGCTGATGGAAGGAGGTGAGGCTGAAACTAGATGTTATAGGTTCTCGAATGCCAAGCACCCTCTGGCCTGCTAGCTGGCCTCTTAGAATATATAGGTCAGGGGGAAACAGTGGCTTTATTGCTCAACAGCCTCTCATGGCTCCCCATGTCCCACCAGGGAGGCCCAAGCTTAGCCAAACATTCAAGGCCCCAGATGCCCACTGCCCGCTTCTAGGGCCCTGGTGCCCTCCCACGTGGGGATGGTCACCACAGTCCAAACACACCACTCCCTTTCCCCCTCCACACCTCTGCTTGGCTGCTTCTCTGCTGTAAAACATACCCCCGCTTGGTTTCTCCATTCACCCGCTGAAGGCTGGTTAAAGGTCTCAGCCTTTGGAAGCCTCCCATTGGAAAGGGCTGGCTCTGTGTTCAGCTCCCACAGCAATTACTTTTTCTTTCTTTCTTTTTGAGATGGGATCTCACTGTCACCCAGGCCTGAATGCAGTGGCCACTGAAAGCACCCCACACCCCCTTGACCACTATGATTCTGACCAGATTTCTGACAATCGTAGCTTACTGCAGCCTTCAATTACCTGGCTGAAGCACTCTTCCTGCCTCATCCTCCTGAGTAGCTGGAACTACAGGTGCATACCACCATATCCCACTGATTTTGACATGATTTTTGTAGACACGGGCTGTCACTATGCTGCCCAGGCTGGTCTCAAGCTCCCGGCCTCAAGCAGTCCTCCTACCTTGGCCTCCCAAAGCACTGAGATTATAGGTGTGAGCCACCATGCCCAGCCAGAGCTCTTTCTTAGTTTTTTTTTTGAGACAGGGTCTCACACTGTCTCCTAGACTGGAGTGCAGTGGTGCGATCTCCGCTCACTGTGACCTCTGCCTCCCAGGCTCAAGTGATTCTCCTGCCTCAGCCTCCTAAATAGCTGGGATTACAGGCATGCACCACCATACCCAGGTAATTTTTGTATTTTTAGTAGAGATGGGGTTTCACTGTGTTGGCCAGGCGGATCTTAATTCCTGACCTCAAATGATCCATCCACCTTAGCCTCCCAAAATGCTGGGATTACAGGTGTGAGCCACCATGCCTGGCCCAGTTTTGTTTTTTTTTTTAAATATGCCCCTTGACCCAGCCAGCCTGAGTGGGGCAGGGTGGCAGTAATGTGCCCTGGCTTTAGTGCCAGGCAAATCTAAGTTCAAACTGTCCTCCTACCCACCCCCCCGACTAGCTGTGTAACCTCAGCACATTTAAGCCCTGCGAGGTTACAGGTACCAAGCTCTTGGCACACAGCAGGTGCTTACATGTGGTTACAGGTACCAAGCTCTTGGCACACAGCAGGTGCTCATGCCGCTCTCACCCTTTTGGTTGCTGGAATTATGTCCACCTCAGCCCTCTATGAGCGCAGGCCAGGCAGGAATCACACTCGGTTTATTTGAGCCTGTACTGCCTGGCACACAGGAAGGGACTGACTTGTAAGGGCTGACCTATCAGTTTTCGTGGGCCGGGCAGACCCAGGCTCCCCTCCCCTCCCTGCCTGTGTGAGGTGGGGTAGGCCTGAGGGCCCTACACCTGCTCCCTGAGACTGACCCAGCAGGCTGCTGGGTGCCAGCATCCAGCATCAATAAATTACTGGCGAGTTCAGGTGACTGGACAGATCCAGTGTCAGCTTCCTTTGTGTCCTGAAGGGAGGCTCAGGCCCTGGGATCCCCTTCACATGCCTCCCCTGACAGGGGCTCCATCATAGTGACAGAGTTGTCCACCTACTGTGTGCCAGTCCCCACCTAGGAACTTTGCACATTTGACACTTCACAAAGATTCTGCAAAGCAGGTACTAGCTCCATTTTACAGATGAGGAAACTGAGGCTTCATGAGGGAAGTGACTTGCCAAAAAGAAAATGAATATAAGCAAAAAAAGGCCCCTGCCTCCAATTCAGCAGAAATATTCCTGGATCTCATTGCAGTGTATGGTCAAAATACACACACACACACACACACACACACACACACACGGATTTTCATTCATTCATTTATTCAATAAATACATATGGGACACCTTCTGTGTGCCAGGCACTGTGCTGGATGCTGGAGATACTGCAGTGACCAGGACAGAGTCCTGCCCTCTAGGAACATAATTCCAGTGGATGAGATGAGCAGAGACAGGAAACAAATGCACATGTATTACAAAGGAGGGTGGGACTGAGCCTGTGAGGATGAATCAAGCAAGGAAAGGGAATGGAGGGTCACTGGGGAACTTTTAAGAAGGACAGTCAAGGAAGGCTCCTCAGAGGAGGTGACATTTCAATGAAATCCCTTGATAAGTTTGTTCTCTTTTATCCTTATGTTTTAGTTTCTGGAAAAAAGGGGATGCTGGACTTGAGTGGTCTCAAACTCTGCGAGGTGGACCAAATTTCTTCCCACTCAGTCATAATTCCACAGGCAGTGTGGTGTGGCCACTGCAGGAGTGGAGACACTTTTCTCCTCCCCTCTGCTTTGCCCAGTGCCTCCATCTTCCCATCCAAAGGGCACTTAGGGCGGGGCTTCTTGAAGGTGCTCATCTGGCCTCCCCTCTCCCCTGCCATGTGTTCATTGTCATCACTTTTTTTTGAGATAAAAATCTTACTCTGTCGCCCAGCTGGAGTGAAGTGATATGATCTTGGCTCACTGCATCCTCCACCTCTCAGGCTCAAGTGATTCTCCTGCCTCAGCCTCCTGAGTATCTGGGATTATAGGTGCCCATCACCACGCCTGGCTAATTTTTGTATTTTTAGTAGAGACAAAATACAAAACCTCTTTAGTAGAGGTTTTGCCATGTTGGCCAGGCTGGCCTTGAACTCCTGAACTCAGGTGATTCGCCTGCCTCGGCCTCCAAAGTTCTGGGATTACAGGCATGAGCCACCACGCCTGGCCTCACGGCAAATTTTTGTTTTTAATTCTAAACCCATTTGTCACAGTTTTTTTTTTTGAGACAGAATCTTACTCTTTCCCAGGCTGGAGTGCAGTGGCACAATCATAGCTCACTGTAGCCTCTACCTCCGGGGCTCAGGCAATCCTTCTACCTCAGCCTCCCAAGTAGCTAGGAGTACAGGTGCACACCATTACCACAGGCTAGTTTTGTATTTTTTTGGTAGAGATGGGGTTTCACCGTCTTGTCTAGGCTGGTCTTGAACTCCTGGGGTCAAGCGATCCACCCGCTGTGGTCTCCCAAAGTGCTGGGATCACAGGTGTGGGCCACTGTGCCCGGCCTGTCAGGATCTTTTTAAAGTCAGCTCATCCCTGAGCCTCATGGGCCCCTCTTGTTTATTACTGTACGCCCGACACTAAGCGTGGTGGCTGACCCACAGAAGATGCCCAAGGAAACCTCTGGATGGTGGATGGGCGCAATCACAAAGAAGCTAGCATTTGTTCAGTGCTTGTTCTCTTGACAGCCCCGTGAGTTAGGTCTGATTATCAATATTCCCATTTTATTGGCTTTGAACACTGAGGCTTAGAGAGATTAAGGGACCCAGTCACTCAGCAGAGCCTGTTAGGAGGAGCACAATAAATGCTGATGGATGGATCGATTATGGGGGAAGCACAGTAGGGTGGTAGAAAATGCTGTAGACTTTAACACCTGCTTTTTGAGGCTAAGCCCATTCGTTCATTCATTTGGTTGGTTGCTTATTTATCCATTTATTCAATAATGATTAAGCCTCAGTTCCTGTGCTGGGCACTGGTCGACAGAGGTAATGAGGTCATCGTGATATGCTGTGGTTGGAGCTGGCAGGGGGACAGCCCAAGGCTCTGCAAGTGACCAGAGAAAGCCCCTGACCCAACGTGAGAGGTCAGGAGGCATTTCTCGCAGAGGCGAGGGTGGAGCAGTGGTTCAACGTGGCTGGTAGACTGCAGGGGGATGCTATGGAATAGGGGGGTGGCAGGTGGCTGCATGAACCCTTGATGGAAGGGGCACCGGCACCCAGTGGTGGAAACTACCTCTTCCCAAGGCTCTGGGGCCTCTCTGCTCTTCCTAGCCCTTGGATGGACAGGACTCTGTGGGAGCCTGGGTCAGTCTGCCCCACCCTAGTGGGCAGGGACAGGGCTACCTCACCGCCGAGTGGCAGGCATTCCCGCTCATCTGGACCCAGGGTCAGAGCTCAGTGGAAGACAGGTGATTGGCGCCAAACCAGGAAAAGGCCAGGTGCTTGGCTCTGCCCTGCGGCCCTCATCCTCTTTTCTCCTGTGGGACTCAGTTTACCCATCTATCAGAGGAAGGGTTTGGACTGTATACTCTGAGACCCCTTTGTCACCAAGCTGATATGACTCAGTGTGTTATTATCCATGTTAGGAGTGGATGTAAGCCCTGGGGGCCTGGACTCCATGCACTTCGACTCTAGTCTCCCTTGGACACCTGGACTAAATGTGAAAAAGAAGAAAAAAATCCAGAGGCTGGGCATAGTGGCTAATGCCTGTAATCCCAGCACTTTGGGAGTCCAAGGTGGAAGGATCACTTGAGCCCAGGAGTTTGAGACCAGACTGGGCAACAAAGAGAGTCTCTGTCTCTACAAAAAATAATTTTAAAAAAATAGCTGGGTATGATGGTGCATGCCTGTGGTCCCAGCTGCTGAGGAGGCTGAGGTGGGAGGATCACTTGAGCCCAGAAGTAGAGGCTCCAGTGAGCCATGATTTCGACACTGCACTCAGCCTGGGAGAGTTAGACCCTGTCTCAAAATTTTAAAAAATGCAGAGGATCTCCTGGCCTTTGATTCATGGGGCAGCCTGCTTTGTCCTTTGGCAGGTGTCCAGAATGGGAATCAAAAAGGAGCAGCTGCCCCCTGGGATTGTGATTGCATCCCCCCCCGGAGCTGGGCATTGTGGGAGACTACCCTCAACCCAGCATGCCCCTTCTAGAAGACCCCCCGTGACACCGAGAGGCCGAAGACCCAGGCTCTGTTTCTGCAGAAGTGGGGATGGGCCGCAGTAGGCCGTTCTCACTCCTTGGCTCAGCCTCCTCCACCTCCGCTCTCCCAGGAGCCCTCAGGGCAAGAGGCTGGGACGTGCCTGGTGCGGTGAGCTGCCACATATCGGGGAGAGCTCCAGGCCTTTGACCTCCAAGACCACAGACCTCTGGACCCCTGCAGCTGCCCTCCGCTCCTCACTTCTTCTCTATCCCACAGTCTCGCTCGTTTAAAACCCGCTAGTAGCTCCCATAGCAGCTGGAATGCCATCCAAAGGATTTCCCAGGGTCTTGAAGACTCCTGCCCTCCAACCCCTCTTCCCTTGCTTCACCATACTGGCTGCTTCCCAGCTTCTGGAAAATGCCAATCTCCTTCCCACCTTGCTGGTTTTGCTCTTGCTCTTCCCTCTGCCTGGAATGCAGGAACAGCATGCCTTGGCACCTGTCATTTAAGTTACTGCTCAAATGCTCCCTGCTCAGAGGGGCCTTCCCTGATCCCCCCAAGAAAAGCAGCCCCTTTTCTGCATTATTTGCGATCACAGCTCCCTCTTTGCTTTGTGGTCCATTCCCTGGGCTGTTGTAATCAATTGCTGGTTTGCTCAATAGCTGTCTTCCATACCCACTGGTGTGCTCCAGTAGGGCAGGGGCCTCAGGGATCCCATGACCATATCCCAAGCCCCTTCTGCAGAATGGCTGTGAAATAAATGTTTATTGAACGAATGAATGAAGCACAGCAATGCCTGTCTTCCTCCTTGGATAGTTCGAGGCCCCATGAGGGAGAAAATGGCACTCTCATCCTGTGGAATCTCTACATCCATGACATTCTGCCCCATTATACAGATGATGAAGTGGGGGCTCAGTGACCTGCCTGAGGTCACCCAGCAAAGAGTGGAATGATGGCTTCTTGCAGTTGGGAAGTAGCCAGGTGGGACCTGTGAGCGTGAAGAATGCCACGGCAAACAATCGTCAGGATTCACTTCCAACTCCGACTCTACCTGAAGTCTATGTTCTTCACATGACACTCTGTGCATCTGCTGTGCTGAAACTCAGCCCGAGATTGACAACCAGGTTTTTAGGTTCTGAAAGGCAGGCAAAGACCGACTGGGTGGGGAGGAGGTCAGGCTTAGTGGTTATTGAAGTGGGTTCTGGAATTGGACAGAGAGACCAGGGCTCACACAGGGACCCCACCACCCAGGCACAAGGCATATTTGCCACCAGTTATATTACCATTGGCAGGCTAGACTTCCCTTTGCTCTCAGGAAGAGGCTGCTGGAAGGATAACCATCAAGGGACACATTGAAAAACTCAGGGTCTGAGCTTCATAATGCAGAAGCCCCTGTGCTCCTGGGGCTGGCCTTTGGGTATGCCTTCCCCACTCTGAGTGGTCACCTCTTAAAAACGGTCATGCCTACCAGCATAGATCCAAAAAGAGCTCTTGGGAAGATAAAGAGGAAAAATGACTGTGGAGTTGTTGGTGTATATAAAGTAACATGGAAATGTAAATTATCTAAAAATAATCTCCCATGTGAAATGCAGAGAGGTTGGGACTTGGGAGACCTCTAGGGTTCTTTCAGCATTTATTGGCACCTACTGTGTACCAGGTGTGGTGCTAGGGCCTGTGCATATGAGGATGGGTCAGATATGACCCTGAGCATCTGGAGCTCCCTGTCTACTGGGGGAAAGGAGCCAGGTATACACTGCGTGCGGCTCTGTCCCAGCGGTGAAAGGGGAAGACTGTGTGTGATGTGGCAGTAGGAGCCAGATACACATGAGCTGAAACCCACCCCCTCCTTCCTGCGTGACCTTGAGCAGGTCAGGCCACCTCTCCAAGCCCCAGGACTTCCTCTGTAAAATGGGGCCATCCCCTCTGCCTCTCAGAGTTGCCAGGACATGGCACGCAGTAGGTCCTGGGGTGGGGGACTTTGGGATGAGTGTAGCCCATAGTTTCTAGGCAGGAAATGATGGTCCTGCGCTAGCCAAAGTCTGGGTCTCAGGACTTGGATGGGGAATTGCCTGCAGGAGTGTCCTGGGGACAGGGGGTGGACCCAGGGGACGCCAGGGAGAGAAGTGCAATTCCTCATGACCTCTTAAGGAAGTGGGGGTAGGAGGGGAAATCCTGGTGAATTGGCCTGTGCCTTTATTTATGTTGGTAATTTCATTAAGGCGGAGGGGGCCAGGTAGTTCTACCCAAGGTCAGATCTGCCCAGGTAGGAGGCGGGCAGTGGGGCCACCTGAGTTTACTCAGCAAGAGACTCTAGGACAAGGCGCGCCTGGGAAGGCAGGGAGTCTCAGGATGAGTTTGTGGATGTGCTGAGTGTTTTCTGAGGCCGAGGTGGGACTGGGCTGAGGCCACGGGCGACTTCCCAGGGGGCCTGGGCCTGCCCCAGAGCAGTGGAGCAGGCAAGCAGAGGCAAAGCTGGCCAAACTTCGGGGAATTAAGGGTGAGCCAAAAGGAAAGGAAGTTTGGGGGCCCCGATGGGTGACGATGTGGGGTTCCCCCAGGGGAACACTACTCTCCTGGCATCGGCTGACAGGAGAGAGGTCAGTTGCGGGAGCTAGAAAGGGGAGCCTGCCCTCTATCTCCCGGGCCGGGCTAAGTGGGGCGGGGCGGCCGGGAGGTCGGCGGCTGGGCTGGGGTCTGCGCCTTACTCCCCACGGGACAGCCGCGTCCGGGAGGAGCAGGGCCTGCGAAGCTCCGGGCCCAGCCCGGCCAGATGGAGCGCGGTCCCGTGGCTGGGCGCTGCGCGCTTGCGGCTCCTGCCCTCCCGGCGGCTGCGGGCGCAGCGTCCCCCGCGCCCCCAGGGGCCGGGCCGGGCGGGGGCTGGGCCCGGCGGGCGGGCGCGGGAGGAAGGGGGGGCGGGCAGTGGCGAAGGCTGCGCGGCTCTAACAGGTGGGATCCCGCGGCGTGGTGGAGGCGGGCGCGGGAGGAGGAGGAGGAGGAAGAGCCGCGGCAGCGGGAGCCTGAGCAGGAGCAGGAGCAGGAGCAGGATGAGCCGCGCAAGCTGACAGCCACTGCTGCCGCCCGCGCCCAGGCTCGGTCTCGCTCCCCGCGCTCGGGGCCGCTCCCCGCCTCCTGCCTCCCCCGGCCGCCCGCGGGGCAGCCCGCCCCCTCTGCACCTCCGGGCCCGGAGCTGCCTCCAACGCTCCTGCATCCCGGCCGGGGGGAGGAGGAGGCGGAGCAGGAGGCGAGTCGGAGCCGCCGCCGCCGCCGCCGCCAACGCCGCCGCCGCCGCCCGAGCAGGACAGAGCGCGCCGCAGCCCCGCGCGTCCGGCCGCCGCCCGCGCCCATCCAGCAGCAGCGCCGGAGCCACACCGCGGGACAGCCCCGGCCGCGGCGCGCCCCGGCCCGGCCCAGCACAGCCCAGGCCAGTCCCGGCACCGGGCGGCCCGGCGGCCGGCCCGCCCCCGAGGGCGCCGGGCGCGGCGGGAGGATGCCGAAGCCGACGCTGCTGCTGCGCGGGGGCTGGGAGCGCGAGCGCAGCCCCGGGGACTCGGAGCTGGGCCGCCAGTTCCGGGACTGGTGCCTGCGCACCTACGGCGACTCGGCCAAAACCAAGACGGTGACACGCAGCAAATACCAGCGGATCGCCGAGGTCCTGCAGGGCGGCGGCGGGACCGGTGCGGGCAGCGGCCCCGCCGCCGGCGAGAAAGGCAAGTTCCAGTTCTGGGTGCGCTCCAAGGGCTTCCGCCTGGGCAGCGGCCGGGAACCCAAGATGGGCCAAGTGGTGTATGTGCCGGTCAAGACGGGCTCGGTGAGTGCGCGCGCGGCGGCCGCGGGCGGGTCCCGCGGCGGGGCTCGGGGCGGGCGGGCGGGGGCGGGGTGGGGGTGTGGATGTGTGTCCGAACGTGTGTCCCTGAGGTTGTCCGTGTGTCGGGCCGCCGGAGGCGCACGCGTCCCTGCTCACCGGCCCTCCCCGGCTCGCCTGGGCAGCGCTCCGGGTTCGGGGCGTCCCTGCCCCCCTCCGCGCCGCTGCCCGGGCCGTGGCCGTGCCGGGCGGGCTGTCCCGGGCTGCTCACCCCAGCGTGTTCCGTCCTCCCGTCCCCTCCCCCCCGCCAGCAGGCGGCTGCTCTGGAGCCCGAGCCTCCCCCCGCCCGCCCCGGGGCTGCCTGTCCCGGGCGCCTCGCGCTCCCGCCCCCGGGCCGGCTGGGCGGTGTGTATGTGTGTGTGTGCGGAGGGTGGTGCCGCCGGGTGGGGGGGAGGGAGGTAGGGGCTGCCGCGGGACGGGGAGTGCGCTGGGCCTCCCAGCGCCAGGGGAGGGGGCTCGCCTGGGCACTGTCGCCCAGACCCCACCCGGAGCTGGCCCGGGGAGGGGCGGCCGGATCCGCAGCCTGGCGCAGGAGCAGCCTCCCGCGGGTGGGTGGGGCGCCCCCTCGGCCCCCCGGGCCCCTCGTTCTCCCCTCCCCGGGACAGGGCCGGCCTGACCCATCCATCCCCTCCCCTCCCCCGTCCCCCAGGCCGGCCCGGCCCGGGCGGGGTGGCGTGGGGGGAGGGGGCGGGGAACCGCAGCCGCCTAAAGGGAGGAGGCAGGCGGCCGGGCGGGGGCGTCCCCTCTGGCCCAGGGCGCCCTGGAGAGGGCGTGCTGCGCGGGGCCCCGCGGCTCCCCCGCCGGGACCCCATTGTTCTGCAGAGGGTGGGGGCTGGTGGGGCGGCCGCTCCCGGGGCGCTGTTGAGCTTTGAACTTTCCGTCTCCGAGACCCTCCATTAGTGCGTTCCGCCCCCGACCCAGTCGGGCCGCGCCGGCCTCCCACCCGCCCTTCTTGCTCCCTCCCCGGCCGGAGCGCAAGAGCCGGGGCCGCCCCGCGCCGGCCTCCCTCCCCCGCTCCCCCGCTCCCCCGCTCCCCCCTCCGCGCTCCTCCCCCGGCTGGCCCGCCCGCCCCGCGCTCAGCCCTGTCCCCGGCCGGAGCGGGCTCTTCACACACAATTGATTCGGTCGTTACGAAAAGTGCACTTGTCCCCTCCTCCTCCCCCTCCTGGCTGCCCGGGCCCGGCCTGCGGGGTGAGGGGGCCGCGAGGGAGGGAGGCGGGAGCCGGGGAGCAGATCCGGAGGCGCCTCCCCCCCGCGCCCAGGGGACGGGGCTGCAGGCCGCGGGGAGTGGGAGCCGCGAGCGCAGAGGGCGGCTGGCCCATCTGCGAGGAGCGCTGATAACCGCGCTGCGGCCGCCAGCAGCCCATCTGCGCCGCTGCCGCCTCCCGCAGGCCGGACCGGGAACATGGGGCCGGGCCGAGGGGCGTGCCGGGACCGGGTTCCACGAGGGGGAAGCCGGAGCAGTGACCCAGCGCGCTCGAGGCAGGGACCCCCCAACCTAAATCAGCACTCTCGCCCAAACCCGGCGAGTCTGGGTCATTGTTCCCTCCCCCGATCGAGTCCAGGACCCCCTCCCCCAGCCCAAATCAGTGCCCACTTTCCCAGATGGGGAGTATAGGTCAGCCCTCCCCACCCTGCCAGGTCAGTCCCCTCATCGGTTCTCCGCATCTTTGGTCACTGCCCCCCGCCTGAGTGCGGTTTTTCTGAGGTCAGTGACCCGCGAGACCGTTGGTTGGGTCTGTGCCCCCTACCCTGGGTCAGTGCCCTCTGCCATCAGGGCTTCCCAGGTTGGTGCCCCATCCCACCCCCCATCCTGGTTACACCTCCCCGAAGAGCTGGGAGTCTTGGTCCAATATCCTGAGTCTGAGGCAGGAGCCCTGAGTCCACCCTCTCCTGGAGTTGGGGGGTGACTCCCCCCCACCTGGCCACTGGCTCACTGGCTCTCTGTGTGGCTCGACTTCTCCCTAGGGAGCGGGCATCTGGAGCAGTCATCCACTATCTACACAGCTGTGGAGGCTGAGCACCCCTTCCCCCTATCCAGGCCACATGCAGAAACTGGGTGCTAGGCCTGGGCCCCAGGTCCTGCTGGGCCAGTTGCTGGCTTCAGAGGCTCCTTGAAACCCATGCTGACCTACCCTGCTCGCCCCTGACAGTGGGACTTTCCCCAGCCTCCACCCTGGCTCTCAGACCAATAATGAGCCCTCCAGAGGGACCACCTGCTGGAGAGGCAGAGAAAGGGGACCCAGGTCTCCCAGTCCAGGCTGCCAGGAGGACGACAAACACAACAGACATGCCCTCCCTCAACAACCCACCCCTCAGGCGCCTCACGCCCGCCTGCCTGGCCTGCAGGTCCCCAGAGAGCCCGTTAGTTACCTGCCACTCGCCCAGCCAGCCGGAGCCAGCCGCAAATGCCCAAGTCCTGCCACCCCCATCTCCAAGTACCTTCCTGGGGCCCAGTTATTATTTTTGTATTTCCATTTTCCTTTTCACTGATCCAAGAGGAAAAATCCTGCTGGGAATTCTGGGGCAGCCCGGGCCTCTTCCTGGGAGGGGCTGAATGGGACCTCCTTTGAAAGGTGCAAAGCACATCTACATTCCCTGGCGTGTGTGACACACACACACCCACACACCCTTGCTTGGCCCTGGTATCAGTTGGGAGAGAGCCTGTAGTTTGGTCCTCGGTGGGTTTTTGTGAAGGTCATTGGGCCGTAAACCTTTGTCCAAGGCATTTGTTAAGTACCCAGAGGCCTTGTATGGGCACTGGGGTGCTGGGGTGGGTGGGGCTCTGTGCCTGCTTCCCAGGTCACCCAGCTGTCGGGGGCGGTGGGTATAGCTGAGGACAGGATAAAGAAGCCCATGGGAGCTTCAAGGGAGGGCAGGTAGAAAGATTCCAAGGAATAGGGGAGGTAGGAGTTGGGTCACCCAGCAGTGACAGGCCCCATAGAGCCTTCGTCCCCAGGGTGGCCATGGCATGTCACCTCTCTTCCACATTGCTCTCTGGCTGCCCCCACCCTGGGCCTCCCTTCCTCCTCCCACAGCCATATGCGGTACTGCGTTCGGGGCCCTCTCCTAGTCCTGGCCAGACTCGGGTCGATGATCTGACACCACTTGTCCTGTCCCATCTGGCCCTGAGCTTTTCTGGGTGTGTGTGACAAAGGCTTAATCTGTCCGGACGGGCCCAGGGCAGAGAGAGGGCGAGGGGAATTACACTCTGCAGGGCCTCCTGCAGCTGGGGCCCTGATGGGGGTGGGGAAGGGCGGGGGTCGAGGAGAAGCCTGGGCGTGGCGGGAGAGGCAAGTTGGCGTCCAGTTTGCAGGTTGTCACAGGAAGTAGAAGGTGGAAGCAGGGGACAGAAGGGAGGAGGGCGGAGTCCTCCACGTGCAGCCAGGGGTGTTGGTGGGGATAAGATCTCTTTATGACAAGAGCCATCTGGGGGCTTCCTGGCCGGGCAAAGCCTGGTGAGGATTTATTATTTCTTAGGTTTGGCCTGCTTCAAATCCAGCCCCCGTGGGTTGCCAAGTGGGGGAGGCGAACCCCTTGGAGATGAGACCCTCCCTTTCTATTCTGGCATCAGCCACAAAGTCAAACAACCCCTTTTCTTTTCCTCTGACCTCTTGGAGTGCAGCCGTCCCCAGAGCCACAGGTTAGGGCTGAGGTGGGGCTCTGGGCCGTCTGTCAGTTCCTAGGATCACAGAGCCCAAAGGCTCTGTGGAGATAGAGGTTCTCAGCCCAACTGTACCATGTTCCAGATGGGAAAACTGAGGCCGAGAGAGAGGAAATTTCCATCTGTCAGGAGCCAGGACTGGAACAGAGCTCTCTGTGTACTGCTGTAGCTTGTCCGTGGGCCTGTCACATGCCAGGAATCCCACCATTACAGCCCCATTCCCCCAGGGAAGCCTCCAGATTGCCAAACTCCACTCTCTACACCAGGCTTTCGAAAGCTGGACCCCAGGTGTTCCGCTACCCAAATTGACTAATGGTGGTCTTTTCCCAGTTTGCAACAACGTTCATTTAGTGGAAAGCATTTTCAGTCCTAAGTCTTTCTCCCCAGAGCTTTTGTGTAAACCTTTGGCACCTGCGGCCGCTGGTCTGGGCGGGAAATGGCCTCTGACTTAGCACTGCGTAATATGTGCTGTGACCTTTGCTTGAGTCCCTCAATGGTTCCTGGTTTTCTCTGAATTACCAGAACAGCAGCTGTTTCAGGGGTCACCTACTGTGTGCCTGTCACTGGGCTGAGGCGCCGATATGCATCAGTTTGTGGAATTCTCACAGCAGCCTAGAGGCCCGTGTTGTGCTAGACTTCAGGAGTAAACAGGCTAAGGGAGGCTCAGAACTTGCCCCTGGCCACCCCGATGCCAGGGGCCTTCCGTATATCTGACTTTGAAGAGTCTTGCAACCTGATCCAATTTGAAAGCATAGGTTCTTCATGTCACGCTTTCAGTCCATTGCACTTTAGTCTGAATTAGTTTCAAAGCATCCCTCTGGTCAAGGTGTCTGTATTCCCAGGCTGGTGCCTGAGGCAGGACTGGCACAGCATAAAGTCTGTGGGCTTTCCTGGGGTTCTCGAGGATGGGTGTGGGGTAGGAAGGAGGGAGGACTCCTCTGTTGTCCTGGGCCCTGTGGGGGCTTTGTGAAGAAGGTTGACAGTGGTGTCTGGCCCAGGGCCCATTTGCATTTCTCATGAGTGGTGGGGTGTGCGTTTTTGTCAGTTACACCTTGTGATTTGGGTGGCATGGTCCTGGGTAACTCTGGGGGGCTGCATTTTGGTGCCAGGGTAATGCAGATGGGTTCTAGACTCTGCCTTCCTGGAGCCTCCCCTCTAAGCCCTGGATCACTCTCTGCCGAGGGGTGGGGACACTGTGCACCCTTCTTCCTTGAAAGCATAGGTTCTTCATGTCACGCTTTATGGGCCCTGCAGGCTGCTTGGCTGTCCCTGTGTGTCTGGGAGGCTGGAAGGCCCATCTGGGACCTCGGAAATGCTGCTGGGAGGATTGAGGGGGTGGGGAGCCTGTGGCTGGGGCAGTCTGGGGACCCAGGTGGAGGGCCTCAGGCATACCTGGCCTTCTTCAAGCCGGCTCTTACCTCAGAGGTCATGTGATTTGAGTACAGCACATGTGCACGCTCACGGGCCAGAACATGCATGTGCGCATGTGTGTGTGTAAAAGTGCAACCGTGTAGGTGCGAGTGTGCTGTCCTGTCCATGTGCAGGCTGGGAGTGCCTGTGAGTGTACGTGCGTGGAGTGTGTGCAGGGCGCAGGTGGAGAGGCTCCTCTGCATGTTTGTCAGCATCTATGTGGGCACCTGGGCTGTGGACCTTGGCAGCTGCAGTGTGACTGCATGTTCGTGCACACATGTGTGAGGTCTGGATCAGACTCACCCTGTCCCGCAGGGGTGTCCTTCATCACCGCTGAGTCCCCCGAGCTGCTGCCCTGGCCCCTGCCATCCCTGGCGTCTCAGCAGCTGGCTGAAGCCAAGCAGTGGGCATAAGAGCTGGTGCTGTGCCCCTGTCCCCATGACTGCGGCCAAGGCATCTCCTTGTTCCGGCTTCCCACCCCACCCCCTACCTGCCTCTAGCTGTGATCCTATAATAACAAAGCCCGAAGCCAAGCACGGGGCTGGAGATTTTCAGGGAGAAAAGGCTCTGAACTTGAAGTGAGGGGGCCAGAGCCTATGGGGTCCTAACTCAGCCACTTCATCGCCACATGACCTTGGGCAAGCAGCCTGCCTGGCCTCTCTGAGTCTGTTTCCTTCTCTGGAAAATGGGCTCCAAAGCTACACTTCTTGGCAAGCTGGCAGTCTCTGCTGTCATTTGAGGATGGTAAGGAACATGCTCAAGGCCACCCTGCTAACTCATGTCAAAGCCAGGCCTGCCAGCCTAGGGACATGGTGACACCCCAGCTCTATACAAAATTTTTAAAAAATTAGGCATGGTGGCATGCACCTGTAGTCCCAGCTACTCAGGAGGCTGAGGCAGGAGGATCACTTGAGCTCAGGAGTTAAAGGCTGCAGTGAGTTGTGATCATGCCACTGCACTCCAGCCTGGGTGACACCCAGCTCTGCCCTTTTATCAATTTGGCCTTAATTTTCTTTCTTTCTTTCCTTTTTTTTTTGACACAGGGTCTGGCTCTGTCACCCAGGCTGGAGTGCAGTGACCAAATGTTGGCTCACTTCAACCTCTGCCTCCTGTGGCCTTAATCTTCTCATCAGTAAAATGGACCTGTAATCATATCCTCTACTAGGACTGATGTGGAAATTAATGCTTTAATGCACATAGGGCCCCCAGATGTAGCAAATCTTAGCAAATGTTAGCTGCTATGTGATTTCACTGAGCCTCAGTATTCCTCATCTGGAAATTGGGGATGGCGATACAAGATGCTGTGAATATTGAATGGAACAGGGGAGATGAAGCGCCCAGTCTTTTCTCTTTTTTCTTTTCTTTTTTTTTTTTTTTTTGAGATGGAGTTTTGCTCTTGTTACCCAGGCTGGAGTGCAATGGCGTGATCTCAGCTCACCGCAACCTCCGCCTCCTGGGTTCAGGCAATTCTCCTGCCTCAGCCTCCTGAGTAGCTGGGATTACAGGCACGCGCCACCATGCCCAGCTAATTTATATATATATATATATATATATTTTTTAGTAGAGACGGGGTTTCACCACATTGACCAGGATGGTCTCGATCTCTTGACCTCATGATCCACCCGTCTCGGCCTCCCAAAGTGCTGGGATTATAGACGTGAGCCACCGCGCCCGGCCCTCTCTTTTTTCTTTTCTTTTCTTTCTTTCTTTCTTTTTTTTTTTTAAAGACAGGTTCTTGCTTTGTTGCCCAGAGTGGTCTTAAACTCTAGGCTCAAGTGATCCTCCTGCCTCAACGTCCCAAGTAGCTGGGCTTACAGGTGGTAGGCACTGCACCTGGCACCAGAAGTCTTGGTGAGGGATGGAGGTGTGGCATGAGCCCCAGAGCTGGGAACTTGCAAGCTCAGGGTCTCTTTCTGCCCTGATTGGTTCCCGCCCTGCAGTGAACCGCATTATCTTTTACACACAGAAGGCTCCAGTGATCTCCCTGCCTCTGAATTCCTCCCAGGTGCCAGATCCCAAAGGTCAAGGAGGGGCGCTGGAGGGCTTTACCAAGGCTTGTCAGGCACCTGCTGAGGAGAGGGACAAGCCTGGTCCCGCCCCTTCTCCATGGACCAGACCCCGCCTGGCCCCGCCCCTTCTCCCTTGTGGACCCAACCCCCACTTGGCCCCCTGGCTGGGAACATGAGTTCCTGGGGCTCTGGAGTTTTAAGCAGAACAGGTAATGGCTGGAGTAATGACTGCTTCCCTCAGGCAGGGGTCTGAGCCCATCTCCCAGTTTTTCAAGCTCCTGCTTCTGTGTGCCACATACACTATTCTATTTACTCTCCCCTGAGTTCTGTGAAGTAGATGAGAACTTGGTACCAGAGAGGCCAGCGAACCTCCCCAAAGTGCACAGTGAGCACACAGCTGGGCTGGAGCTCCAGGGCTCTGTCTGACCCTCCACCCCAGGGCCTGGAGGCTGGGGGTCCACGGGAAGACCCCTGGGGGGTGAAGGTGGCAGGGGTGCCCTAGATCTCTACCCACTCCCTTGAGGGCACCCCACTTAGACTTTCTAGACCTCGAGGCCACCCGCCCACCTGGCCAGACCCAGCCTAGTGGGAGACAGCTGCCACCCCTGCCTCTCGTCCATGCCCTTCCCCGCCGGTTTCAACTGCAGCTGCAGGCCTGGCCTGGGGAGGCTGGTGGGCCAGCAGAGGGGAGTGCAGGGGAGTGGGGAGACGGCAGAGCAGGCAGGCTGGGCCCATCCTCTCACCCACACAGTTGTAGATCCCAGAATACTAGTCCTCTTGGCCACCCTGGGCATGGAGCTCCTCTGCTGCAGATGGGAAAACTAAGGCAAGTGGAGGGAACTCACTCAAGGTCCCACTGAGCTCTAGGGCTGGATATGAGCCTCTGGTGCCCAAGCTCATGTCATTCATTCATTCCCTCCCTCATGGCCTTTCCTATAGGCAGCACACTGCAACCTTCCCCTTCCTTGGCCACACCTGAGAGAGTCACTCCTGACCTCTTTCTCTGACCTCCTCTCCCTCCCCATCCGACCCATTTGCAAATCCTGTTGGTTCTACCTTCAAAGCACGTCTCAAATTCTACCATGTCTCATAGCCTCCACTGCCTCCAGCCTGGTCCAAGCCTGGAGAGACAGCAGCCTCCCCAAGGGGCCCGCTGAGTCTACCTTGTCCCCTGCCCCCTGCCCCATAACTCTTCCTTCCCACAAATAGCCAGAGGAAACCTTGGAAAGCCCAACAGGTTCTCTCCCTCCTCGGTTCAGAACCCTCCAAGACTCCTGTGTCACTCAAAGCAGGAGTCCGTGCCTTCCCAGTGTGCGCTGGCCCCGGCTGCCGCCACTCCCACTTCCCTCCCGCCTTGTTCATTTGGCCTTAGCCACACTGGCCTCGTCGCTATTCTCCAAACATGCCTAATGGAGTCCTGCCCCAGGGCCGTTGCACTGGCCTTGCCCCAGCTTGGAATACTCTTTCTTCAGATTTCTGCATGGTCAGCTCTTCTCCTGCTTCGGATCGTTGCTCAAATCGAATGTCACCTGCTCAGAGAGGGCCTCCCTGATCACCCAGTGAGGACCACCTTAGGTCCCTTGGACCCTCCCCCATTCTCTTTTCTACTTGATTTTTCCTCTGTGGCCCTTAACACTCCCTGACATTCTATGTATTTCATTAGTTTCTGTGCTTAGGGTCTGCCTACCCACAAGGCCATGAGCTCCAGCAGGGCAGACTGCATCTGTTTATGTTTTTGTTTTTGAGACAGAGTCTCACTCTTGTCACCAAGACTGGAGTGCAGTGGTACAATCTCAGCTCACTGCAACCTCCGCCTCCCGGGTTCAAGCGATTCTCCTGCCTCAGTCTCCCAAGTAGCTGGGACTACAGGCGTCTGCCACCACACCCGGCTAATTTTTTGTGTTTTTAGTACAGACAGGGTTTCACCGCGTTTGCCAGGATGGTCTTGATCTCCTGACGTTGTGATCTGCCTGCCTCGGACCTCCGAAGTGCTGGGATTACAAGCTCGAGCCACCGTGCCCAGCCTGCATCTGGTTTTTTTTTTTTTTTGCTGCTATATCCCCAGGACCCAGAGCAGCCCCTGCCCTTAAGGGGATCCCCACGGGGCAGGAGGGGCCATAAGATGCCTCAGAGCCGGGTTCTGAGAACTGCCTAGTTCTGGACAGAGGCTCTGAGGAGCCCCAAGGTGCAGACCCACCCTCCCGAGGTTCAGGGCCTGGGAAGTCCTTGGGGAAGTGACATTTCAGCTGAACCTTGAAGGCCGAAAAGGACTTTTCAGCAAGAGCAGAGCATGGAGGGGCTTATTCTGGTGGATGGGACTGGTTTTGGCAGGGTCAGCACGGGCTGTATACGGCAGATCCCAGGCCCGATTTTTCCAGAGAAGCATGTTTGGAAGAACATTCTAGGTGCAGCAGGGATGAGTAAATGGCCAAGTCAGCTTGAGAACCATGGTGGGGTCTTGAGGGGGTGAGCTGGCAAGACTGGTTGGAGCCAGATGGAGGAGAGGGATCTGAGGAGCCCATCGGGTCAGGCACAGCAGGGAGCTGGTAGGAGGGTGCTTGCTTACGGGGAGGGAGCTAAGGTCATATTGGGGTTTTAGAAGGAGCACTGGGATGCTATGGCAGGAGGCAAGAGGGTGATGGAGGAGGAGGACCAGGAGGTGGAGACATAGCCAGGTCAGGGAGAGAGGTCTGGTGGGTTTCCTCGAAGGACCGGAGGTTGAGTGGCTGGGGCAGGTGAGGGGGGAGTGGGGCGAGGGAGGCCAGAGGGTCACAATCCACCCCAGGTTTCCTGGGTGGGAAGAGTGGTCTAGGAAACCGGAAAGCTCAGGCAGACGTACAGATGGGGAGAAGGTGCAAGGCGCAGGGGCAGGGTCTGGGGGGCAGCATCCAAAGGTGTCCTCCACGCTGGCAGCCTGTGGCTGTGGGAGGCCACGGAGGGGACCCCATGGCTCAGGCCTTGGTGGGGCCTGCGTGGGAGTCATCGTGTTCCCCGGGCCTCCTCTCCAGCTCAGAACCCTCCCCTCTGGCTGGGACCCGACACAGGCTCCTGGGAGGCCTACACTTGGGTGGATGACTCATCGTTTTCTCGGCATCCCCGGACTGAGGAAATGTTCAAGGAGACATGGGGCCCTTCCTTCAGCAGGCCAGGCCCTGACTGCAGGCTGGCGAGTCGGGAAAAACACACTTGGGCCTCTGGCCTTGTCTGAGGACAGCCCGCAGGGGTGTTTCCAAGAGCCCCTGGTTTCCACAGTCTTTCACAGTCCTCAAGCACCCCGAGAGCCTGTATGACCCCATTCTACAGGTTAGGAAACAAAGGCACAGGCTCTGCTGGGCCCCCAGTAAGCAACCACTTGGTGCCTCAGTTTCTTCATCTGTAAAATGGGTCTGATGATTGCCCTTCCCCTGCAGGGTTGCTGGGAAAGATGAAAGGCAAGAATCCATGTGAAATGTTTAACGAGTGGGATTGTTGTGTCATAGGGATGTGGAGAGGGGTCTGCCCGGGCAGCAGGGGCTCTTGGCTGGGCAGAACCACTGTAGGGACACCCAGAAGGCAATATGGCCAAGGACAGTCCTGCACTGGGATCCCGACTCTGGCACCAGCTATGTGGTCCTAGACAAATGGCTTTCCTCTTCTGATCCCTGACCCCTTCTGTGTAAGTGGGTGATAAAACTTGTACCCCTGGGAGTAGCTGGGACGATGGCATAAAACCAGGCCTCCCAGGCAGGCCACAGAGTGGGGGCTGCTGCTTCGTCTTGGAGTCTCTCAGAGCAAAGACCCCGAAGCCAGCAGCCGTGAAGCTCCCAAGAGTGGTTCTGAAGCTCTCTGTGGGGCGACAGGAAAGCCTGGGCTGAGGGGAGAGAAGAAGGGAGGCCGCTCGGAGGGCTCAGGCTGGGAGGCTCCATGGAGGATGGATGCTCTCTGGAGCTCTTGAGGTTGGGACAGGAGCAGGCTTTTGGGGATGGGCTTTATGTCGATTTGAGCGCCTTGCAGGTCAGCAGAGTAGTTGGGGTCTGGAGCCAGGGGCCGTGTCCAGTCTCCGCCGCTAACTGCTGTGCAGTCTAGGGTAAGTTACTTTCCCTCTCTCAGCCTCAGTTTCCTCATCTGTAAAGTGGGATGTTAATAGCTATGGCATCAGTTACATCCCCCTTGTATGCTATTGTGTGGAAGTATCTATACTAAGGTGTGGACACAGTCAAGCCCTCAATGAAAAGGAGCTACAGTCATGATTGTGACTGTGACGGAATCAGTAGCCCCAGAAGCTGTGGCGAAGTCAGGTGAGGCAGTGCCGCCGCGTGGGGCTCTGGAGCTCAGACAGGCTGGGGTTTCAGTAGAACGCTGGGACTCACTTGCTGAGCGACCTTGCAGCAACTTGCTGCCCCTCTCTGAGCCACAGTTTTCTCCATCTGTAAAATGGATCCAGGCCAGGCACAGGGTTTCATGCCTGTAATACCAGCATTTTGGGAGGCTGCGGTGTGAGGATTGCTTGAGCTCAGGAGTTCTAGAACAGCTCTGGCCATATAGCGAGACCCTGTCTCTGTAATAACTAAACAAATTAGCTGGGCACGGGGGCGCACACACGTGGTCCTTGTTGTGCTTGAGCCTGGGAGGTTAAGGCTGCAGTGAGCCATGGTTGTGCCACTGCACTCCATCCGGCCTGGGTGACAGTGAGACCCTGTCAAAAAAAAAAAAAAAGATGTGATATCTCTCAGGGTTGCCTGGGGGAGGTGAAGAGAGACTCCATGTCAAGTGCTCAGCACAGAAACAAGCTGCTCTCTGCTTAGGCCTCTGGCGTGGCCAGTGGCACTTAGACCTACGGATGTGGAGTCCTGGGTAGGGGAAGGGGACGCTGGAACAGAATGCTGCAGAAGGGGCGGTGGGCAGAGGTAGAAGCCAGAGCATGTTCAGGGAAACTGGGCTGGGGGGCTGCCAAGAGGGCGGTCGTCAGCTGGGTTTGCCTCTAGGATAGACAGAACCCTGGTCCCCAGATCTGGAGGAGAGGAGGCCTTGATGGAATCCGGAGGGCAAAGGGACAGCGCCCAGCCAAAGGAGGTGGGAAGCAGAGGCTACTGCTCCAATCAGAGGCTTGTCCCTGGGGAGGAGGAGCGAGGGGCAGTGGGCCCCATGGAATCCAGGCTGCGCATTACGGGACTGAACGGGTCCGAGAGCCCTGGGTTCAAATCCTGACTCACCAACCGGCCTGGATCCATCTTAACTTCTTCCATTCTCACATCTGTAAAATGGGAGAGAGATGTCAGCTACTTCTTAGAGTTGCTGTGGGGAGAATCTGGAATGCATGAAGTACTTGGTCGGTGTTCGCTACAGAGTGAGAATGGCAGTCGTGACACAGACAGTATTGTCTAGCCCTTATGAAGCGCCAGGCTCTGTGCTCAACACTTTATGCACACAACCCCATGTGACCGTCCAAACCTGGCAACCGCTATGATCCTCATCTCGCCAGAGGAGATTTGGAGGCTCAGATAGGTTAAGTAAGATGCCCAAGAGCACACAGCTGGGAAGAGGCGGAGCACAGACCTGAGCTCGCACAGTGGGGAAGGGTTGTGTCCTCGGCTCCCTGAATCACCATCCTTCTGACAGCAAGGCTTAGCTCCTGGGATCCCCTGTGGTGTTACATGGGCTTGGACGGTGGTTGGTCCCAGGTTGGGGAGTCGGGTGTGAGTCTGCCTGGCAGAGGGTGCCAACGCTGGGATATGCCGCTTAGGCACAAGGTTCACCCTCAGGAATCCAGCAGGGATTCTGCAGCTCAGGTAGGGTACAGAGTGGCATGGAACCCCACAGCCAGCCACTGGCCACTCCACATCAATCAAGGCTGGGAGAGGCGCCTACCGGCTCCTGTGAGACCAGGCCTCTGCCCACAGCGGGTGGGGGCTAAATGGGGAGGTGCAGCCCCTCACTCAGGCCAGGTCAAGAGCATGGCCAGCCACCCCAGGAGCAGACGGGTGGCCAGTGTGTGATCTTGGGCAGCCTCCCGGGGAATTAGGACAGGGAGAGAGTGCCTGGGTGGCCAGAGAGGAAGCAGGGAAGCCTCTTGTGAGGAAGCAAGCCATGCCATGGAGAGAGGAGGGAAGAGGCCTCCCGGTGGGGGGGGGGGGGCAAGGTGGACGAGGGTGTACCACAGGCAGTGCACGCACATGATTTAAAACACAAACCAAAACTGGCAGTTGGCTGGACGTAGTGGCTCATGCCTGCAGTCTCAGCACTTTGGGAGGCCGAGATGGATGGATCAATTGAGGTCAAGAGTTCGAGACCAGCCTGGCCAACATGGTGAAACATGGTGAAACAAGCCGTCTCTACTAAAAATACAAAAATTAGCCAGGCATGATGGTGCATGCCTGTAATCCTAGCTACTTGAGAGGCTGAAGCAGGAGAATCCTTTTGAACCCAGGAGGTGGAGGGTGCAGTGAGCCAGGATCATGTAACTGTACTCCAGCCTGGGCGACAGAGCGAGAGTCCGACTCAAAACAAACAACAGAAACCCCGGCAGTTCCCAGGGCCTGAGAAGTGGCCAGTCCACCCCATCCCCTGCCCCCTGGTTCCCCTGCATGGAGGGGTCTAGTCCCTTTGTGCCCAACATATGTGGCCCTGGAGCGGGGTTGCCTCGGTTTGAATCCTGAATCCACTGCTGTGTGACTTGGACGGCTTGCTGAAGTTCTCTGTGCTTCAGTTTCTACATCCAACAAGTGGGAGTACTAAGGGAACCTGCCTCGCTGGAGGCTGTAGTGAGCACTGAGGGCTTCTTAAAGGTCATGGTTGGGTGCTCGGTGAGTGTTGGCCGTCAGCACTGCGGCTGCTGTCATTGCCATTATTATTATAATTATTATCATGCATATATAGCTAAGCATGCCCTGCCTATAGGTGTAAATGCCCAGCTCCCCATGCAGGTCCTAAAGGCCAGTTTTTGTGGTTTTGCCTATTCAGGAAAAAGAGAGGTAGAGACAAGAAATTGGCTCAGAGTCAACCCAGTGGCCCCAGACCTTGAGACTGGCCTCTGGCATGGGCGGGTTTTCTGGATACCTGCTGGGCCCCGGGAACTAGCTGCTGCTGTGGGCGGGGCTCGTGATTTGGGAACTCAATCCCTGCCCCTAGTGCTGGGTACACAGGGTGACCGTGGGGACAGGATGGGGACAGGGACTATGGGAAGAGCCCTTGGCCAGACTCCAGAAGATCAGGGCTCAAGGCCTTCCTCTGCTGCCCCTTTGCGGTATCGTTCTTGGAAAAGTTCCCAAGCTCCAAGCCTTGGGCTCCTTATCGGGAAGGCGGTGTCATTCTCTAAGCTGCGGTGGAGAGCCAACGCAGTACCTAAGCTGTTATGGAGGACTGGGGTTGTTCATCAGGGACCCCAGGGATCCCTCTCCTCAGGAGGATTTATGGTTGAGTTGGGAATGACAGTGTCATTGATAAGATCCTGGTTCAGGGGGTATTAACACGTAGCTGAGAACAACTCAGCCCTGGGTTCGAATCCTGGTAACCCAGTGACCTCGGGGAAATGTGTTAACCTCTCTGGGCCTCGTTTCTTCCTCTGTACAATGGGCCTGGCAATAGAACCTGCTGTTTGGGTTGTTGGATGCAGGTAAGAGACAGCCCAGGGCCAGGCTCCTGGCATGGCTCTGCCACCCGCAGCAGTTGTAATTATTTTAAGGAACTCGGATTAACACGAGAAACTACCAGCAAATGATACAGGGCTGCAGGCAATCCATTCATTCATTGATTCGTTTGGCACATTTTGATCGGTGCCTGCTATGTACCAGCTCCTGTCATTCATTCCACAAAGATTTCCAGAGTACCTACTCTCTGCTAGGAGCTGTGCTAGGTACTGCTCCCTGGTGGTGAACAGGACTTGATCTCTGCCCTCCCAGAGCTGGGGTGCTAGGTACCACCCTGGCTAGAGGTCAAGGGCAGCTTAGGGGCTGGTGTGCCCTCCAGCTGGTTGGCTCAGGGACCTAGCCCCTGTCCAGGTTGTGCCAGGCTTGCTGAGCTCCAGGAGGTGGCTTCTGCCTGGAGTCCCCCATGCCAGCCCTGCTGCCCTGGTGTCTGGCTCCTCCGGGCCCCCCTTTCCCAGGAACTAGTGCTCGAGGACTGTGGGAGTGCAAGGCCTTTTCTATCGCCACCTCCCACCCCAGCTCCCAGCTCTTGTCACCTCCTCCCCAGCCATAGCACTCATTGTCGTTCCTCTTACTTCTTCCCCTCTTCATACTGTGGCCAAAGTGCTGTGTTAAAAACGTAAACCTGACCATGTTCCTTCTCTGCTCAAAACTCTCCTGTGGCTTCTCATCACTCTCTGAACAAAAGTCACCATGACCTGTAAGGCCCAGCTGTGGTCCCTCACACTGGCCTGGCTGTTCCCCTGGACTTCATTGGGCTCTGCTGAAATGTCACCTCCTCAGGGAGGCCCTCCCTGATTGTCTTTTCAAAATGTCATTGGTTCCCATCACTCTCAAGCCCCTTATATTAACTCTGGAGCCCTTGTGAACATCTGACAAATGCTGTGTTCCTCTTGGGCTCCATAAGGACAGGAATATTTGCTGTCTTTTTCACTGCTGAGTTCCCAGCACTCAGTGGCTATTTTTTAAATGAATGCCTCAGTTTTCTCCTTTGCAAAATGGAGACGCAGAGCTGTCGTGGGGCCAACATGAGGGCTGGCAAGATGGCCAGACTCCCCCACACAAGCAGCCTGCAGTCCCATCAAGGGGGGGCTCTGACCTACCCAACAAGCAGGCTCCTCCAGTGCCAGGGTGGAGAGACTCAGGAGCCTGGCAGGGTCAACAGGCTGGGTTATCACTGGCCTCAAGCCCCACAGGGAGTTTTCCATTTCCTCTTGCCCATGCTGGGAAGCCCAGATGGGTCAGGGGCACAGGCAGTGGGAAGGAAGGAAAGAAGCTGGTTTGAAGGGAGATGCAGGGCTGGGGAGATATGGCTGGATGGCCCCCTAATGGGGTCCCAGAAAGCCAGATCTCAGGCATTGGGAGCCATTGAGTGTTGTAGAGCAGGGGGAACATGGTGAGGGAGGTATTTAGGGAGTAAGTTTCGTTCAGTGTGTGTAGGGCAGAGACTGGAGTCTGGTCTCCAGGGAGGCTGTAGGCTCTAGCCATTGCTGGCTCCCATATCTCTCCGGAGGGGAAGGAGCCCCAGGCTCCTGCACCCGCCATTCTAGCAAACCCAAATGGGAGCAGAATCTACAGGAATGAGGGGGAGGGGCTCGAGGGGTGAATCTGAGTCTTCTCCTCATCATCAGCTGCTTTGTCCCACATGAAGAACTCTTCCACATCCATTCACCTATTTATCCATTTAGCAACCTGGAGAGGGCCTCCTGGGGTGCACTGTTGAGACCCACATGTGGTTCCTGCCCTGGCAGAGTTCAGGACATATTGTGGGGAACAGATGCTACATGACATGGTGCTGGTGGTGGTGGTGGTGCTGATGGCGGTGATGGTTTTGGGGATGGTGGGGATGGATGGTGATGAGGATGGTGAATGGCGGTCGTGATGATGATTATAGTGGTGATGGTAATGGTAACAATAGTGGTATTGTGGAGATGGTGATGATGATGGTGGTGATGATGTTCATGTGGTGATTATAATGGTGGTGTTGATGATGGTGATGAGATGGTGATGATGGTGGTGGTTGTGATGGTGATGAAGATATGGTAGTGGTGATGATGGTGATGAAGATGATGGTGAAGATGGTGATGATGATCATGGTGATGTGGTGATGATGATGGTGATGAAGATGGTGGTGGTGATGATGATGGTGATGATGGTGGTAGTGATGATGGTAATGGTGGTGGTGATGATGGTGGTGATGCGGGTGATGAAGGTGATGATGATGGTGATGATGGTGGTAGTGATGATGGTAATGGTGGTGGTGGTGATGCTGGTGATGAAGGTGATGATGGTGGTGATGATGGTGATGGAGATGACGGTGGTAATGATGATGGTGGTGGTGATTGATGGTGATGATGGTGGTAGTGTTGGTGGTGATGGTGGTGGTGACGGTGATTAAGATGATGGTGGTGATGATGATGGTGGTGAAGATGGTAATGATGGTGGTGGTGATGATGGTGGTGGTGACGGTGATTAAGATGATGATGTTGGTGATGATGGTGATGAAGATGATTGATGGTGGTGATGATGGTGGTGAAGATGGTAATGATGTTGGTGATGATGGTGGTGGTGATGGTGATTAAGATGATGGTGGTGATGATGATGGGGGTAGTGATGGTGATTAAGATGATTGGTGGTGATGATGGTGGTGAAGATGGTAATGATGGTGGTGGTGATGATGGTGGTGGTGATGATGGTGGTGATGGTGATTAAGATGATGGTGGTGATGGTGATGATTGATGATGGTGGTGGTGATGATGGTGGTGGTGATGGTGATTAAGATGATGATGGTGATGATGGTGGTGGTGATGGTGATTAAGATGATGATGGTGGTGATGATGGTGGTGGTGATGGTGATTAAGATGATGTTGGTGATGATGGTGATGATGATGGTAATGATGTTGGTGATGGTGGTGGTGATGGTGATTAAGATGATGGTGGTGATGATGATGGGGGTAGTGATGGTGATTAAGATGATTGGTGGTGATGATGGTGGTGAAGATGGTAATGATGGTGGTGGTGATGATGGTGGTGGTGATGATGGTGGTGGTGATGGTGATTAAGATGATGATGGTGGTGATGATGGTGGTGGTGATGGTGATTAAGATGATGATGGTGGTGATGATGGTGGTGGTGACGGTGATGAAGATGATTGATGATGATGATGGTGGTGATGATGGTGATGAAGATGATTGATGATGGTGGTGGTGATGATGATGATGGTCATGGTGATGGTGATTAACATGATGATGGTGGTGTTGATGATGGTGATGGTGATGGTGATGTTGATGGCAATGATGGTGATGATGGTAGTGTGCCAGCTCATGTTTATTGAGCACTCACTGGATGCCAGTCTGTTCTAAGTGCTGCCTGTGTGTTTGCCCACTGGGCCCCTGCAGCAATGCTGAGAGGCACTGAAATCTTATGCAACTTGTCCAAGGACCTCTGTGAGCAAAGGGCAGCATCCAGATGTGCGCTCAGGCAGGCGGCTGACCAGCAGCTGCTCCCAGCTACAGCCACCTGCCACTTCCAGCAGGCAGTTTTCTCCCTCTTTTGGGTGCTCAGCTCAGGGAAAGTATATGAATCTGACTTGCCAGAGGAGAGTTTGAGGTCTGGCTTTGCCCAAGCAAGTTTGGGCAAATGGTGCCCTGGCTCCTCTGCCCTCAGCACCTGTCTGTGAAAGGGGAGAACCATCCTCCATGGAGGCCACCATGAAGGCGAGGAACTGCCACCTTGCCTTGGCAGCTAGTGCGTCTGGGCCAGATCCCGTTCCCTAAATCAGGAGGAAGTAAGAAAAGAAGGCTCTGTTCTCAGCCTTGCCTCTGTGGTCTGGGATGGGCAGTGGGGCCGGTGGGAAGCCAGGGTCTCTTGGACGGACACATTCTACACACCCACATTGCAGTTTCCCCTATGCCACCCCCAGGGCAGGGGTTGTTCTCCCACCCATTGCTGGCTCCCATATCTCTTGGGAGGGAAGGAGGCAGGGATCCCTCCTGCACCCCCATTCTAGCAAATCCAAGCTGATCCCATGCCAGTAAAGAGAGGGGACAGATGCCCAGGGCTGGGAGCAGAAGGCCAGGACACAAATACTGCCCTGAGTTTCCTGTGCAGCCTGGGGTGCCTCAGTTTCCCTCTCTGGGCCTCAATTTGATTCCTTCATTCAGATATTTGTGCTGAACACTCTGCTCTGGAGGCGTAAACAAAAATCCCTGCCCTTGGAGAGCTGATGTTCTAGTGCAGGCTGACAATAAGCAAGGAACAAGCCCACTGTGTCAGAGGCTGGTAAATGCATAGGGAACAGCAGAGCAGGGCCAGGGGAAGTGGAGGGGTTGGGGCAGGAGGTGGCAGAATTTTAAACAGGGTGTTGGGGAGGGCCTCAGTGAGAGGCCTTCATCTGTGAAATGTGACATTTTAAGCAAAGCCCTGGAGGAGGTGCCAGAGTGAGTGATGTAGGAACTGGGTGGAAAAGCATTCCAAGCAGAGGGAACAGCACATGTAAAGGCCCCGAGGCAGGAGTGTCTGGTTGGTCTGAGGAGCTGCAAGGAGGCCACTGTCCCCAGCTCACCCAGCCCTGTATTTGGGAATCAAAAGAGCACGTTTTACTCTGCAGGACCTTGGGTCTCAGAACAAAATGAGTTCTGAGCCCGCATAGCCCATCCCCACAGGAGTTGGTGATGCCAGCCTCCTGGGTGGGGCGGGGGCAGGTGCCTTGCTGCCCATGTCTTAAAGGTGCAGCGTGGGGTTGAAGACCCATGGAGACTTGGAAAAGAGGCTACCATCCTCCAGCTCCTTACCCTGAGTGGTGGATTCTTGGATGTCCCTGGATTCAAATCCTGGGTGTGCCACTTTCCAGCCACGTGATCTTAGACAGATCATTCTCTGAGCTTCAGTGTCCTCAACTGCAAAACAGGGACAAGAGGCCCATGGAGCCGGGTTGCGATGGGACTTACAGAGACCACACCAGGAAGCGTGTGTATGAGTGCCCAGCCTGGGGCCTGGCTTGTAGGAGCTTCTCAGTAAATGTTTATTTTTGTTTATTTATTTTTTTTTGAGACAGGGCCTGCTCTGTTGCCCAGGCTGGAGTGCAGTGGTGCAATCACAGCTCACTGCAGCCTTGACCTCCTGGGCTCAAGTGTCCCCCTCAGCCTCCCAAGTGGCTAGCACTACAGGTGCATGCCATTATACCCGGCTAGTTTTTTTTTTTTTGTAGAGCTAGGGTCTTACCATGTTACCCAAGCTGGTCTCCAATGCCTCAGCCTCTCAAAGTGCTGGGATTACAGGTGTGAGCCACCGTGCTCTGGTTTAAAACCAGAACCTAACATTCTGTATGACTCCGAATTGTTTTCTAAGCTGTTGGAAATTTGTCCTGTTACTTTGAGTCTTCTAAGAACCCCATGAGGAAGATGGAACAAGAAGTCATAGCCTCAGTTTACAGAGGTGGTGAGTTGAGGCCTGGAGAGGATGTGTGGCTTGGCCAGGGTGACAGTGGAGGGCTAAGACCAGGCTGTCCTGGCTCAGAGAGCCCAGGGGGTGGGGGGCAGGAGAGATCGTCCAGCGTCCTTACACCCCTCACCAAAAGCAGCCCCATGCATGCACCTCCTGCACATGTGTGCCACGCAATAATAGCACTTTTCAGATTTGTGGTCCCCAAGCAGGTTTTGTAAGGCACGGCTTGATGGGTCAGGAGGTCGGCTGTAAGGACATTGAAAGGCCTGGAGCAGGGGGAAGCTTGGCCACAGGCAGGGAGAGTCTGGGGCAGGTCTCGGCGAGAAGAGGAAGAGGTGCCTCACGTGACCGTCCACTCGGCCTGTGTGTCCATCCGGTGTCTGGCCTGGCTGGGCTGGGAGGGCGGGCTCTCCAGACTGTTCCCTCAACAGCCTGGCGCCCAGTGCCTTGTCATCCAAGTCAGCTCCTCTGAGCTCTGTCAGCTCCTCTCAGCCTCAGGACAGCCCTGTGAGGGGATGCTGCTGAGGAGGAAGCTGAGGTTCAGAGAGGGGCATGCCTGGCGGGGTTTGGACCCGGGCCTGCCTGATCCCAAGCCCCAGAGCGCTAGTCACAGCCCAGGCAGGTAGAGGCAGGCGGGCTTTGTGCACATGGTCCCCTCCTCCCTGGACCGGCCTCCCACCCCTGCCCACCAGTCTCTGCTCCTTGGTTCCTGCAGTCTGAGTCCTATCTCACAGGGCTCCGGGCCCCAGCCTCTAGCCGCACCTGCTTCTGCCCCCTGGGGCACTGGGCTGGCGGACCCCTCCAAGGAGCAATCAGGGAGCCCACCAGTGTGCAGCACCTTGCGAGCTGGACACCCTTTCCCCAGCCCACATAACCCGGAGATTTCTAGCCCATTCTACAGATTAAGAAACTGAGGCACAAAGAGGGAAGATTGTGTCCTGAAGCACACAGGACATAAGAGGCAGAGCTGGGATTCCAAAGCCCAGCTTCCTCCATTCTGTAGCCTTCCACCCTCAGTTTCTTCAGCTGCACAGTGGAAGCCTTGAACTAGACAGTCTCAATTTCAGTCATAGTGAGAATAGTACAAGCTCAGCAGCGAGATGGGCTGAGTTCTAATCCTGGCTCCTTTACATCCTAGCAGGTGGCCTTGGGCGTCACTTCATCCCTGCACCTCAGTTTCCTCCCCTGTAAATGGGGCTGAGAGCAGCATCAAGCCATGAGCGGCTGTGAGTTTCCATAAGCAACACACACAGAGCGTTTAGAAGATGCTGGAACGCTCGTGGGAGTCATCTGCTTCTTCAGTCGTTAGCTCCCTGTCCACCTCCTCTGCAGTGCTCTGAAGGATGACAGGGCCATGTTAATGCTCTCTCCTGCCCTTTCTGGGGCGTGGCTGGGTGACCCACACTGGACAGAGATGGTATGGATGTGTCTTTGGGGCAGACAGATGTCCCAGGCCCACGGTGACGGATGGCAAGCGGGGGGAACTCTGGATGTGAAGCTGGCTCAGGCTGCACCCTGGCAGCCAAGGGCGCCTTTGTCCCTTTGTCTCCTCTCGTGCAAATTAGCAATTACCTTTCCTGCTCCTGCAAGCTCGGCCTTTCCTGGGAGAATTGCTCCAAAACAGCCACTGAGCAGGCAGGAGCCTCCTGGCTAATTAGCGGGTGGCCGCCGGGGACAATCCCAGGGCCTAGTGACCAGAATTGGGGCCACTGCTGCTTGGGGGCTGCTGCCACCTTGGCTGGGAGACCAGGCAATGTCCCAGGCTCTAGGACATCATGGCTTCTCCAACATGGGGTGGAGGTCCTAGTGCTACGGCTTGTCAGCTGTGTGACCTTACATAAGTCACTTGGCCTCTCTGGGCAGCAGTTTCTTCATGTTTAGGATTATTTGGGCTTTGGGGCCCAGTGTCTAAGGGGTGCCCATTATCAGCCAGTGTTTGTTAGGATTATTGCTGTGGCCACCGCTGCCATTGTCTTGGGCCTGTGCTGGCTCAGGTGAGAGAACATGAGGAATATGCAAACCCTGCGATGGCCCTTGGGGACCTGGTAAGTCCTCCTGAGCAGCTGACAGGCCCTTAGGCAAGAGGGAGACTTCATCTTTCCAAGCTCGGTCTCCTTTTGGTCCTCTATGAAATGAGTCATCGAGAAACTGCGTGGCCATGTGCCTAGAATAGGGCCTGACCCAGAGCAAGTATTCAGAAAGGTGACGCTGTCTCCCACCCTCCCCTCAACCCTCCCTGCCCTCCACTCTCCTCCCTTCCCCCCTTCCACTCTCCCTCCCTCCTTTTCACCCTCCCTCCCCTCTCCCCTCCCTCTCTACCCTCCCTCTCCTCTATTTTCCCTACCCTCCACTTTCCCTCCCCACTCTCCCTTCCTCCACCCTTCCTTTCCTCCACCCTCCCTCCTCTCTACCTCCCTCCCCTCTACCCTCCCTGTCCTCCACTCTTGCCCCCACTCATCCCTCCCCAACCTCATTCCACTCTACCCTCCCTGCCCTCCACTCTCCCCCTACTCTCCCTTTCTTCCACCCTCCCTCCCCTCTACTCTCCCTGCCCTCCACTCTCCCTCCCCTCTACTCTCCCTGCCTTCCACTTTTCCTGCCCTCCACCCTCCTCTCTCCCTTCTACCCTCCCTGCCCTCCACTCTCTTCCCCCACTCTCCCTCCCCTCTGTCCTCCCTGCCCTCCAGCCTTCTTGCCCTCCTCAGGAACACAGCAGCTCCTGCAGCAATAGGATGGTGGAAGAGCTGTCAGCCTGTGGCTTGAGGTGATCAGGGAAACCTCTCCACCCCGAAGGAGCAAGATGGGGGAGGGCGGAGGGCTGTGGGTGCTGAGTGAGAAAAGGAGTGGCAGCTGGGCCTAGGGCAAAGGTGCAGCCAGGAAGCTGTGGAGGTCAAGGGAGGGCAGAGATTCTGGAGATAGGATACCAGGCTGGGAGCATTCTCCCTGCTGGCTGGTGACTCTGGAGGAGCTCTTCCAGGGCTACAGAGAGGGTGTGGAGTAGAGGAGGAGTCCCTGGCTTGGCCCCGGGGAGTGCTGGGCTGGGAAGATTTTTTGGCAGAGTACACCCTAGGGCTGAGGTTCACCAAGGGGCTAAGCAGAGGGGAGGCATCCCAGGTAGAGAAGGCAGCCTGTGCAGAGGCAGGGAAGTGTCATTTAAACCTGGCCTCTAGCACACCGGCCTCTAGCGCCCAGCAAATCAGCCTGGATTTTATCTGGGCACTGGGGAGCCCAGGAAGGTTTGGGGCCGGTGGTGCTGAGGTCCGATGTTCAGGGTCAGCATAGAGCACTGCTACTCAGGGAGGCTGAGACAGTGGCCAAGAGTAAAACTGGAAGCCTGATGGGGTGGGCAGGGTGGGTGGGGGGTGGGGGTGGAAGCCAATCTCACGCTCCCCAGCATCACGGAGGCGATGCTATCCCTCCTGGATGCCTTCTGCCTGTGGCTGGTGAGTGCACCGTGGACTTCCTGTGCCTCCCTGAGTGCTTAGGGGTGAGAATGAAATAGTCCTGATGACCGGCCTGGAGCCAGGCACCTTATGGTGCCCCGGAGTAAGCGTGCCCGTGTCTTTCATTGAGCACTTGCTTTATTTTTTTTGAGAGAGTCTCACTCTGTCACCCAGGCTGGAGTGCAGTGGCGTGACCACAGCTCCTTGCAGCCCTGACCTCCCAGGCTCAAGCGATCCTCCCACCTCAGCCTCTCAAGCAGCTGGGACTACAGGCACGTGCTGCCATGCCAGCTTAATGTGCTAGGTACTTCACACGAATCATATTGGCTCATTCTCATAACCACCCTTCTAGGTCCTCCCCATTCATTGAGGAGGAAACTGAGTCACAGAGGAGAGAAGTAACTCGCCCAAGAGACAAAGCTGGAATTTGGGCCCATGCTGGGTGACCCCAGAGTCCTCACTGGTTGCTTCTCCACACTCCTGTCGGGGCGTGGCCCCATCCCCAGTCAGCTCCCTAGGGCCCAGTTAATCCCCTGTCAGGGCCACCGGCACAGGAGCCAATTAGTGCCTGCCGTGCTGGGGGCACCACACCTGTCCCCTGCTCTGGCCCCCCAGAGGCCCAGCCCTGCCCAGATCCTTTGCGCACACCCTTGGCTCTGGAAGCTGATGCTTTGAATATTGCACCATTAAGGAAAAGGACTCAGCCTCGTTTTTTTGTCAGGGAGGCTGAGGGAAAATAAAGCCAGTGAGAGAAGCATTCCAGCATCGGGATTTTTCCAAGACTCAGCTGGGCCGCCCATGGAGCGCTGTCTCCCCCCTGCAGGCTCCCCTCATCCTCCCGGCACCCGCCTACTTCTCCCCCCGCACCAGGCGCCAAGGGCCCCCGTGGACCCTCGTGACAGGGGGCTGCTGGTGGGGCTGGCTGTGGTTTCTCACCTGTGTGCCTGGTCTGGCTCCAGCGAGAAAGGAGGAAGAGGGAAAAAAAGGTCCTTGAGATGGTGACAAAGGTCTGAGTGTGGGCCGAGGGAGCAGCCTGTTTGTTTCCAGGCAACTGCTATACCCTGGGCTCCCCGCGGTGGCGGGCACATCCGTCATGCCGTGGCTCGGCTCGGGAGGGAGCTTGGGCCTCCCCAGCAGCTCAGGCACACTGCCCACCGCCCCCAAGCTCCGGCCCTGCTGGAGACACGAGGCCCCTCCGTCAGGCACCACGTGAGAATGCCCAGTGTTCTCGTGGCCACTGCTGGCCAAGCGCCTGCCAGGTGCCCAGCCTCAGGCCTGGTGCGCGTGGGGCAGAGCTGTCAATTATCAGTTCCGTCCCTCCGTCTGTCTGTCCGTGCCGTCCGCTCCACCGTCCGGCCCTCCAGGATGGAACTGTGGTTTAGTGCGCAGGCTCTTGAGGGCTGGGTTGAAACCCACTCCACCAGATCCTTGCTGTTTGTCCTTAGGTGCTTGGCCCCACCTTGCTGGCCTCAGTTTCTTCATCTGTGAAATGGACGTAATAATAGTTCTTACCTCATTGGGTTGTCGTGAGGATTAATCACTTAATACACGTGTAGTAGAGGCAGTGCCTTAGGCACAGTGCCGGCCTCGTGTCAAATGCTTGAAGCATGTTTGTTCATTGTTTCTCTTTATTATTAATTGCTAGGTGACAGTTGGGGTAGCAGGTAGTGTGCCCTCTGCGGCAGTCAGGTAGACCTGGGTGGGGGGTGAGTTTGCCCCACTCTGAACCGTATGACCTTAGACAGGTGGCTCAGCCTCGCTGAGCCTCAGTTTCCTCTTGAGTACACGGGGGAAATCATGAATAGCTGCCTTGACATGCTCCCCTCCCCAGCCTAAGTGTGAAACCTCATCTCTTGTCAGGAGGATTAGTGGTGTCCAAGTATGCAAGGCCCCACCCTGGCCGCACTCAGTACTCAGAATGGTCATTATTCAGCAAGCCATGATTGGTGCCCACTGGGTGCCAGTGTGAGGGCCGGCTGAGAGGTCTGGCCTGCCAGGGCGTGGCCTTGCCAGCACTCCCTTCCCCTACCTGGGGCTGCCCAGCCCTGCTGCCTCATCCTCCAGCTCCTTTGTGAAAACAACCTCTGCGAGGGCCCTGGGGTGAAAGGAGGAGGACAAGAAGGCATCCCTCGTGCCAGGGGACTGGGCACACCGCCGCCTTTGTGTGGGGCCACCCTGGAGGCAGAGGGAGGCTTGGTCCCTCAGGGCAGGCCATGCTGCTGGCCTGCTGGCGGCTCAGGGAGGCCTCGTGGGCGGCAGGGCCTGGGCAGGCCTGGGCTGGCAGCGGCCCCGTGGGACAGCTTGGCCCACTCAGGCGAGAGGGATGCCTACGCCTGGGAGCGGGGCGGCCGCCAGCTCGGGGGTGACTGTGTCCTTCTGGGGTCCATTACAGACATACTTTAGTACCTACTATGTGCCAGGAACAGTGGTAGCTCCTGGGCCTTCAGAACTAGGCCATGTATTCCAGTCCTGGGGCCTGGGGTTCCTACCCCTGCTCCACTATTTGACAGCTGTGCGGCCCAAGCAAATTCCCTCCCCCGTGTAGGCCTCCATTTGCTGGTCTGCAAAATGAACGTAATAATAGCTGACCTGGAGTGCTCTGAGCAGAGAAAGCTCCCAGTAACTCTTGGCAATTTGTCATTGACTCTGCCCTTGAGGAGAAAGGGCTGAACATTTGACGAGTTCTTACCGTGTGTTAGATTCCTGACCTGAAGACAATCAATTCAAGAAGCACCTACTGAGTACCTACTGTGTTCCGGTGTCTGGGCTGGGCTTTGGCGTTACCTGGATGCGAGGAATCCAGGTGGGAATGGAAGGAAAAGGAAGAGGAAGGGAGGTGAGATATGAGGACCTACTATGTGCCAGGCTGTGTGCTGAGCACTAGGAGTCCAGAGAGGAAAGCAGTGGCCCTGCCTTCATGATAGGGGAGGACAGACATCCAGAACCCAATGATTATGACCCAGGGTAATCCCGTGGGGGTGCCTGGGGGCCAGGGAAGGCTTCCTGGAGGAGGTGATCTGGAATCTTGGTGTTGTGGCCATGCTACAGCCCTCTGCTACAACAGCCCTATCGTGTTGTGATCTGGCCTCTGGAGATAAGGGACGCACAACCCGAGGAGGAATAAACTTTTTCCATCTGCGGTCGGCCCATCCTCCCTTGCACTGGTTCTTGGTGGCCCCTCCGCTGCCCCTGCTCTAGTCCAGGCTGCAGCGAGTGGCTCTTGCTTCGGCCTACCGGCTCCCTCTCTCCACCCAGCAGCCAGAGCGATCTTCTGAAACATAAATCACACATCATCAGTTCCTAGCCTAAAACCCTTCAGTGGCTCCCCAGGGGCTCTTAAGACAAAGACCAGACTCCATACCACAGCCTGCAAGGCCTGGCCAGGCCTAGCACCACCGACCCTCCAGCCCCACCAGTCAGGGGAAGGGGCCACAGCCAGGCCAGTTCCTCCACCTGCTGGTGCAGCTGGAATCCTCGGTTACGGCTGTCAGGGGATGAGCGGTGCGGCGTGGTGGGGCAGCCGTGGACTCAGCCGGCTGTGTGATCTCAGCATATAGTCCCTTTCCAGATCCATGCCTCAGTTACTCCATCAGTAAAACAAGAGGGCCTCAGGGGTGATACCCTCAATATTCTAATTCAGGGTGCTGAGGCCTGTTGGACTTTTGTGAGCTCACCCGCCTACATATATCCTGGGGCTCCCAGGATGGAATATTTCATGCCCTCCCCAGATCTGATCAAAAGAAGAGACCAGCAAATCAGGGTTAGATTACCATGTGGATTTTAGCAGCTCTCTAGGTGGTAAGGAGGAACTGAGGCCCATAAGGCAAAGTGGCCCTTCCTGGGCTCACTCTCTCAGCCAAGCTCCGTTGTGGCCAGTCGTCAGCTGTCAGCAGCAAGGACATAGGGCAGCGGCACTGGGAATCCCCTATGAACAGTTGTGCAAACTCAGGAAGCTGGGGATTTTTTTTTTTTTTTTTTTGAGATGAAGTCTTGCTCTGTCACCTGGACTGGAGTACAATGGTGTGATCTTGGCTCACTGCACCCTCTGCCTCCCGGGTTCATACGATTTTCCTGCCTCAGCCTCCCGAGTAGCTGGGACTACAGCCTTGAGCCACCATGCCCAGCTAATTTTTAGTATTTTTAGTAGAGACGGGTTTTACTGTGTTGGTCAGACTGGTCTCGAGCTCTTGGCCTGCCTTGGCCTCCCAAAGTGCTGAGATTACAGGCGTGAGCCACCGCACCTGGCTGAAGCTGAGGATTTTAGTCCCTTCACTTGGAATCTAGATTTTATCATTTTTACTTTCAACTTTCTTTAAATACACAGTGCATTCACATTATTACATTGAGACAGGGTTTCATTATGTCACCCAGGCTGGGGTTCAGTGGCATGATCACGGCTCACTGCAGCCTCCACCTCCCCAGGCTCAAGTGATCCTCTCAGGTAGCTGGGACCACAGGCATGTGCCACCACGCCTGGCTACTTTTTGTATTTTTTGTAAAGACAGGGATTCACTATGTTACCCAGGCTGGTCTCAAACTCCTGAGCTCAAGTGATCCACCTGCCTCAGCCTCCCAAAGTGCTGGGATTACAGGTGTGAGACACCGTGCCTGGCTGTGTTCACATTATTTCAAATGCAAAAGTTTAAAAATATAAACATTTTCTTTTCCCAGCCATTCAGCTTCCTTCCCAGAAGCTTCTCCTACGGCCAGTTTCTTGCCTGTCCTTGCAGAGATATTTGATGCACATGTAGGCAAATGTTAGTGCGCAGAATTCATTTTTAGTGCTAGGAGGAACTGGTCCTTGTCTGAGTTTGCCCCGGGCCCACCATTAAGGGCTGGCATGAGGTCACAGAGCTGGGCAGTGGGTAGAGCCCTCCGCCATCCTCTCCCTGCTGGAACACTGGGCATACCCAACTGAGGAGATTTGGGGAGGCCGACTGGGGTTGCTCTGACTTTGCTGCACAAGACCTGAGGAGGCTCCTGCCTCAGAGCGTCTCTTCTGTATAAGCAGTAAATAGGGAGCGGGGAGATGTTGAGAAAGTTCTAATTAGCCACACGGAGCACCATCACAACGCAAGTGAGGAGGAGGCTTGGTGCTTGGACTCAAGTCACTGGGACTCCAGGGGCAATGGGACTGCAAGGGCAGCACGGTGGCAGGGAGCTTGCTCCCTGGCCAGGGCCACCCTCTTGATGGAATGAGCTCAGCAGGTTGACCCTGCTTTATGTAGTGGACAGGCTGTGCGTTAAGGGTTTCACAAACATTGTTTCAACCCACACATATCCCCACCAGGTAGACACAGTTAACCCCCTGTAACAGCTGAGGAAAGTCCCTTGAGCTTAGGAGAGTTCCTTGGCTGAGATCACATGCCTGGACTGAAAATCGGGTCTACCTGATTCCTAGGATTTCCCATTCTGCTTTGCATCAGGAGCCTGATCAATATCACAGGCTGCCTCCTGCATAGTCACGTCGCTGGCGCAGAAGGAGCAAGGTGGCCGTGTGGCCAGCATCTGTGGCTCCCGCACTTCCAGCTCTGGCTCCACTGTTAACCAGCTCTGTGGCCTTGGGGAGGTCACATGCTCTAGGTGGCCCAGGACCTCTGCCAGGCCTGAGGTCAGCTCCTGCTATGCCCTCCTCCATTCAGGTCTGACCTGCCCAGTGGAATGAATGGACGAAGTAGGGCAGTTTCCCCTGGGGCTGAGGACACTCGTGTCACCAGATGCCTCCGCTGATATGCCTGGAGATGGGACCAGGCCAGAGCTGAGATTCACAAATGCACCAGCCTCTGCTCGGCTGTGTAACTTTGGGCCTCTCTCTCTCCGTTTCTGAGCCTCCACTTCAAGTCTCCAGGTCCCCGGGGATGAGCTTTTGGAGAAGGAAGTTTGGAGTGTAGCCCTTAATAGCTGGCAGGATTTGGGCAGGTCTGGAATGGGGGATCAGGAAGAACAGCATTCAAGGAAAGACAGAGACAAGTAGTAGAGGATGAGGCAGAGTGGTGACAGAGCAAGACTCTGAGACAGGGTCTTGCTCTGTTGCTCAGGCTGGAGTGCAGTGGCGCGATCTCGGCTCACTGCAACTTCTGCCTCCTGGGTTCAAGCGATTCTCCTGCCTCAGCCTCCGGAGTAGCTGGGATTACAGGCATATGCAACCATGCCTGGCTCATTTTTGTATCTTTTTTAGTAGAGACGGGGTTTTACCATGTTGACCAGGATGGTCTCGAACTCCTGACCTTGTGATCTGCCCATCTTGGCCTCCCAAAGTGCTAGGATTACAGGCGTAAGTCGCTGTGCCCGGCCCTAGATACCTTTTCTTTTGCTGACTTTAGGAATGAGTTTCATATTTTTCAGCAAGGATTTGATTTAAAGTTGCTGGACAAACCCAAGCCTGACAGAGCTGAGGGGCTCCGGGGAAACCCCCCGAAAGGAAATATTTGCTGAAGAAGAGGAAATAAGTTCAGATGTTCCAGAAGCCCGGGCTGTGCTGTTTTGGTCAGAGTATAGAGGCACCGAGGGAGGCAGGAGGGTGCCCCAGCCTGCAGAGCTTCGCTGGTTCTTCCCTTCTCCTCTCACTCTGCACATATTTATGGAGGGCCTACTATGCAGAGACCAAGGCAGACCCCGTCTGTGCCCTCATGATTGTCACAATCTACGGAGGATGCAGTCATTAACCAAATGGTCACAGAAATAAGCAGAATAATGCGGCCATGAGAGGCACCGTGAAGGGAGCAGCATTCACAGGATCCCAGCCTGGGTCTGGGGGGTCAGGGAGGGCTTCTCAGAGGCCACCTAATCAGTCTACCTGGACTGCCATGACAGAGTAACACAGACTGGTGGCTTAAACCAGACATTTTCTCACAGCTCTGGCGACTGGAAGTTTAAAATCGAGGCGTCAGCAGGGTTTGGTTCTTCTGGGGCTTCTCTTCTCAGCTTGCAGACGGTCGCCTTTTCTCTGTGTCTCTTCATGGTCTCTCTGTGAATGTCTGTGTCCTAATCTTCTCCTCTTACGAAGACATCAGTCATATTAGAGTGGGGCCCACACTGAGGACCTCATTTAACTTTGTCACCTCTTGAAAGCTCCTGTTTTGGCCAGGCACAGTGTCACTCCTGTGACATCCTAGCACTTTGGGAGGCCGAGGCGGGAGAATTTCTGGAACCCAGGGGGTTGAGACCATCCTGGGCAACAGAGCGAGAGCTCGTCTCTATGAAAAAAAGAAAATTAGCCAGTGGTGGTGTTACACGCCTGTAGTCCCAGCTATTTGGGAAACTGAGGTAGAGTCTGAATCACTTGAGCTCAGAAAATTGAGGCTGCCATGATCACTCCACTGCACTCCAGCCTGTGCAGTGGAGCAAAACTCAGTCTCCAAAGAAATTTACAAATTTTTAAAAATGGTCCTATTCAGAAATGCAGTCCCATTAACAGGGGTCGGAACGTCAACATATAAATTGGAGGGGGCACAATTCAGGCCATTAAAAGGCAGTCACACTTGAGTTGAGGGCTGAAGATAAGTCGAAGTTAATGTAACAGCAGGAAAGGAGGGTGTTTCAGGCAGAGGGAGCAGCCTCGGCAGAGGCCAGGTGCCGAGAGGGGCTCATGGTGCAGATGAGGTTGAGGGAAACGAGCATGGCCAGGGTGCAGGGAGGCCATGGAGGGGGCTTCAAGAGGAGGCCGAGGAGGTGGAATCCCAGCTTGGCCACCCCATCGCTTTGTAAATGGATCCATTTCCCATCATCAGTTTCCTCACTGGGGAAACAGGAGTAATCAAACTTAGCCTTCTGGGCCTGGAATGAGGTCACATACTTCTAAAATGTCTTGCCCCATGCCAGCTCCTAGTAGGTGCTCAAGATGAGTTAGCTGTCCCTTTCTCCTCCCTTCCTGGACCACCCTTGGTCTTCCTAGCCCCCTCCTTGTTTCCTACTCTGATTTGGATGACCTGGCTTGAGATCCTGAGCTCCAGGGCCAAGGACCCTTGGCAAACAGTGTTTCAACTCAGCAAGGCCCTTTGGGCCTCCTGGGAGGCAAGGAGGAAAGGAGGATTTACTGGGGGTTTCCCAGGAGAGGGTGCCTGCTTCTGAGTGATACAGGACCTGTGGTGGATTCCCAGTGAAGCATCTGAGCCTCCTGTGATATTTGGGAAGGAAAGCTCCACCTTCCCCCAACACAACATCGTCCTTCATTGCAAAAGCAATGTCTCTCCAGTGACAGGGAAGATGTTTTCTGGGTCTCTCTGCCCAGGAGCCACTTTGTGTTAGGCCACAAGCGCCTTCACCTCTGAGCCTGTTTGTTCATTTGCACTTACATCCAATACATTCCTAACATTTCAGTAAATGGTTTATTGTAGGGTCAGTTTTGATTTACGGTTACAAAGTTGCAAAGATAGTCCAGAGAGTTCCTGTCTACTCCTCAGCCACTTCCCCTGTGGGTAACATCGGGTATACTAAGGAGCCCATCCAGGTCCATTGCCGTTAACTAAACTCACCCTTTTTTTTAAAAACTTCACTAGTTTTTCCCTAATGTCCATTTTTCTGTCCCAGGATTCCAACCATAACACCACGTTACACTTCGTTGTCTTGTCTCCTTAACCTCCTGTGGTCTGTGACAGTTTCTTAAGACCCAGTTTTATTTTGACAAATATTTCTAAGCACCTACAACGTGCATTGATCTGTTCTTGGTGCTAGAGAGAGAAACAGAATCCCATCTTCCATGGAGCCTGTATGTTAGGGGTGGGGAGACAGACCATGAACCCTAAATGTAAATGTTAAATATATAGAAAAATAAAGCAGAGAACGGGGCTAGGGCTGGGGGCTGCTGCTTGAGATAGGTGTGGAGGGGCCTCCTCTTCCCAAGGAGACATGGGAGCAGAGACCCACTGGAGGTGAGAGAACATTTGTGTAGGTATCTGGTGGGAGAGGATTCCAGGCAGAGAAAAGGACTTGTGCAAAGGCCCTGTGGCAGGAAGTGCCGGGTGAGTTGAGCCAGAAGGCCGGTGGAGTGGGCTGGAGCCCTGGGGGTGGGGGTGAGTGGTAAGAGGTGAGCACAGATCAGTGTGGCGTACAGACCAGGATAGTGGGTGAGAGTGGAAGCTGGAGGGAGGCTGCTGGGGAGAGAGGGTGGTGGCCTGGACCAGGATGGTGCCCATGGTGGAGTGAGAAATGAGCAATTCTAGGCCTGTTTTGAAGGGGGAACCACAAGATTACTGATGGAAATGGGGTGGTGCTGAAACCTTCTGGCAGGGCCTGTGTGAGGAATCAGAGGGTGGAGGTGAGCGGGCTTGGCGCGCTGTAAGGTGGGATTCCTCAGGGGATCTCTCCCGCTCTCAGAACCACCAACCACGCTCATCCTCCCCCTGAGGACCAGTCCATAATAAAGCACTCGTTTAAATTTTTTTTTTTTTTTTTTTTAGAGAGTTTTGCTCTGTAGCCCAGGTTGGAGTGCAGTGATACAATCTCAGCTCACTACAGCCTCCACCTCCCAGATTCAAGCGATTCCCCTGCCTCAGCTTCCCAAGTAGCTGGGATTACCGGCACACACCACCATGGCCAGCTACCCAGAAGGCTGAGGCAGGAGAATCACTTGAACCCAGGAGGTAGAGGTTGCAGTGAGCTGAGATTGTGCCACTGTACTCCAGCCTGGGCGACAGAGGGAGACTGTCTCAAAAAAAATGCCCACAACATTTTCGAAGGTAACGGAATTTTGTTATTTTATTATTTATTTATTTATTTATTATTTTGAGTGTCACTCTTGTTGCCCAGGCTGGAGTACGGTGGCACGATCTCAGCCCACTGCAGCCTACACCTTCCAGTTGAAGCAGTTTTCCTCCCTCAGCCTCCTGAGTAGCTGGGATTACAGGCACTTGCCACCACGCCCGGCTAATTTTTGTATTTTTAGTAGAAACGAGGCTTCACTATGTTGGCCAGGTTGGTCTCGAACTCTGGACCTCAGGTAATCCACCCACCTCGACCTCCCAAAGTGCTGGGATTACAGGCATGAGCCACAGCACCTGGCCAGAATTTGATTATTTAAAAAAAAAAAAACATAAAAACAATTCATCAAGTACCAGTGTACGGTGAAAAAAAATCCTCTTTCTGGCCCTGCCTGCCAGTCACCCTGTTCCTCTCCCCAGGCGAAATCACTGTTATTTCTTGAGTATCCTTTCAGAGATATTTTATACATATATATGCACATATGCAAATCTATTTCTGGGTTTTGTTTCTAGTTTTACACAAAATATGTTGTACATTGTTCCATAGGTTGCTTTTTAAAATATGATAGCTTTTTTTTGAGATATAATTCACATGCCACACAATTCACCAATTTAAAATACAATTCAGGCTGGGCATAGTGGCTCACACCTGTAATCCAGCACTTGAGGAGGCCAAGGGAGGATCACCTGAGCCCAGGAGTTCAAGACCAGCCTGTGCAATATAGCCAGACCCTGTCTCTACAAAACATTTTAAAAATTAGCTGGGCATGGTGTTGTGTACCCATAGCCCCAGCTACTCCGGAGGCTGACGTGGGAGGATCACTTGAGCCCAGGAGTTCAAGTCTGCAGGGAGTTATAATACCACTGCATTCCAGCCTGGGCAACAGAGTGAGACCCTGTCTCTAAAAAATAAGAAATACAGTTAAATGTCTTTCAGTATTATATTCAGTGATGCGCACCATTACCAAATCAATTTTAGAGCATTTGCATCGCCCCCCAAAACCCTCATGCCCCTAAGCAGTCACTCCTCATTCCTCCTGACCCCCTGCCCTAGGTAGGGACAACCACTACTGTGCTTCCTGTCTCTTTAGATTGGCCTTTTCTGGACATTTCCTTTACGTGGAATCATACGATACATGATCTTTTGTAATGTAGTTCTTTTACTTACATTTTCAGGGTTCATCCATGTTATAGCATGTATCAGTACAGTCATGCACCACTTAAGGACATTTTGGTCAACAATGGACCACATATGTGACTGTGGTCCCATAAGATGCTGATGATGATGATGATGTTTATTATTATTTATTATTTTGAGACTGAGTCTCACTCTGTCGCCCAGGCTGGAGTGCAGTGGCATGATCTCAGCTCACTGCAAACTCTGCCTCTCGGGTTTAAGTGGTTTTCCTGCCTCAGCCTCCCAAGTAGCTGAGACTACAGGTACCCACCACCATGCCCAGCTAATTTTTGTATTTTATTTTTACAGTTTTTTTTTTTTTACTTTATTTTACTTCTTTTCCAAAAGTGTTTGCTCAGGAATTTTTTGTATTTTTAGTAGAGATGGGGTTTCACCATGTTGGACAGGCTGGTCTTGAACTCCTGATCTCAGGTGAGCTGCCCACCTCAGCCTCCCAAAGTGCTGAGATTACAGGCGTGAGGCACTGTGCCCAGCCTGGATTATTATAATAGTGTGTTTTCTTTCTTTTGAGATGGAGTCTTGCTCCGTCTCCCAGACTAGAGTGCAGTGGCACAATCTTGGCTCACTACAACCTCTGCATTCTGTGTTCAAGTAATTTTCCTTCCTCAGCTTCCAGAGTAGCTGGGATTACAGGCACCCACCACCACGCCTGGCTAACTTTTTTGTATTTTTATTAGAGATGAGGTTTCACCACGTTGACCAGGCTGGTCTTGAACTCCTGACCTCAAGTGATTGGCCTGCCTCGGCCTCCCAAAGTGCTGGGATTATAGGCGTGAGCCACCGTGCCTGACCTAAAATATAATATTATTGTTTACTGTACATTTTCTATGCTTAGCTATATTTAGATATACAAATATTGGCTGAGCACAGTGTCTCACACCTGTAATCCCAGCACTTTGGGAGGCCGAGGCAGGCAGATCATTTGAGGTCAGAAGTTCAAGACCAGCCTGGCCAGCATGGTGAAACCCTGTCTCCACCAAAAATATAAAACGTTAGCTGGGTGTGGTGGTGTGTGCCTGTCATCCCAGCTACTTGGGAGGCTGAGGCAGGAGAATCGCTTGAACCCGGGAGGTGGAGGTTGCACTGAGCTGCAATTGCACCATCGTACTACTCCAGCCGGGGCGACAGAGCGAGACTCCACCTCAAAAAAACAAATATCATGTGTTACAATAGTCTGCCGTATTCAGTACAGTAATAGGCTGTGTCATCTAGGGTCGTGTGGATACACTCTGTGATGTTCCCACAATGATGCAATCACCTAGTGACGCATTTCTCAGAACCTGTCTCAATCATTAAGTGACACATGACTGTACTTCATTCCTTTTTATTGCTGGTAATATTCCATTGAATGGACATACCACATGTTATTTATTTATTCAGCAGTTGGTGGACATTTGTGTTGTGTCCACATTTTGGCTGTTTTGAATCATGTTGCTATGAACGGTCATGTACAAGTTTTTGTGTACACATATGCTTTTGATTCTCTTCCATGTAGGAGTGGATTGCTGGGTCACATGGTAAGTCTATGTTTAACCTTTTGAGGAATTGCCTGACTGTTTTCCAAATCAGAACACCATTTTACCTTCCCACCAGCAGTGCGTGAGGGTTGCAGTTTCTCTACATTTTTGCCAAAACTTATTTATTTGTTTAATTTTTTTGAGACAGAGTCTTGCTTTGTCACCCAGGCTGGAGTGTAACGGTGCCATCTGGGCTCACTACAACCTCCACCTCCCTGGTTTAAGTGATTCTCCTGCCTCAGCCTCCCAAGTAGCTGGGATTACAGTCATGCACCACCATGCCGGGCTAATTTTTGTAGTTTTAGTGGAGACAGGGTTTCACCACATTGGCGAGGGTGGTCTCGATCTCTTGACATCATGATCTGCCCGCCTCGGCCTCCCAAAGTGCTGGGACAAGTCTCTTATCAGATACTTGGTTTGCAAATATTTTACCCTAGTCTACAAGTCATCTTTTTGCTTTCTTGATGGTGTCCATTGAAGCACTAATGTTTTTAATTTTAAGGAAGTGCAGTTTGTCTAATTTCCCTTCTGTTGCTTGAACTTTTGGTGTCGTATGTAAGAAATCATTGCCTAATCCAGGGTCACAAAGATTTATCCCTATGTTTTCTTCTAAGAGTTTTACAGTTTTAGCTCCTACATTCTTCAGGTTGTTTTCCCCACTAAACAGTAAATCTGTATGCTGTCAGTGCATAAGTATGTCAGAACATAAAGAACTTTCTCATTCTTTTTTAAAGCTGTGTAGTATTCAGCTTTATGGCTGGACCGTAATTTACTTATCCAGTCCCGTTAATGGACATTCAGATTATTTATGATATTCTGCCCTTGTAAGACTTCAGTGAACATCCTTGAACATAGATGGCCATTTCAAGCATGAGCTTCTACCAAGGAGTTGAATTGCTGGGTCCGAGGGCACGTGCTTTTGGAGATGATGCAGACTGCGCTCCATAGGAAGGGAACCAATTTTCACTCCCGGCAATAATGTCTAGAATGTGAGCCATTCGTGTAATGACCGTGGCTACAGTATATTGAGCACTCAGTGTGTACTGGCACTGTGCATCCCCTCGTAATGCCCCTGGAGATGAGAATTAGAATCCCCACTTTACAGAGATCTCAGTTCACATGATCTATCTGACTTCCGATCCTATTTCTTTTTCACCATTTGATTCGGCCCCTGTGCCTTGAGAATGTCTCTGACCACTTCTGAAATAACTACCAGAAACATGCAAACTCAGCAAGGGACGTCTGGAGAATCTCTAAGCTCACACTTAAGTGTGCAAAAGGCAATTAAGTGTGGAAGCCAAAGGCAGCTAGTTACTGGGGGATCTTGAATGAGCATCTCTGGTGTGCCTGCTAGTGAGGTGTGGTCTGGTTTAGGGGCGTAGAGGTCTAGCTTTGCAATTTGTCAGGCAAATATAGGTTTAATCCTGACTCCATCCCATGTACCTTCGGGCAACTTGCTTCTCTTCTCAGTGCTAAGTTTCCTTATCTGTAAAACGATGTTGACGATAGTGCCTACTGGTACATCAGGAGTGTTTAATACACATTGACTATTACTATCCTTGTTGGCAAAGTGTTATAGGAAATTGAAGGCAAGAAACATGTTGGGTTGGGGTTTGGGGGAAGGTCAGGGAAGGATTCCTGGGGAGAGGAAGAGCCATTTGAATGAAATCACCCAGTCCTGGGCATTCCAGGCAGAGGGGACAGTGTCTGTCCGGGTACAGAGGCAGGATTGCCCCAGAGCTCATGCGAGGAGAAGCAGCCAGGGAGGCTGCAATGTCAGGTTTGTACTGGGGCCTCTGGGAGAAGATGTGGCTGGAGCTGCTTCCAGGGGCCTCAAATCCAGGCATGAGAATTTGGATGGAATTTGATAGCTGTGGAAGGACTGTTGCTCTTGTACCTGCAACATGGGTGCCTCCTTGGGACAGGCTTCCCAAACCTCATTTCTTCTTGAGGGGCGGCCTAGGACAGTGTTTAAGAATGGGAAAGCCAGGTGTAGTGACTTATGCTTGTAATCCCTGAACTTTGGGAGTCTGAGGTGGGAGGATGGCTTCAGCCCAGGAGTTCGAGACCAGCCTGGGCAACATGGTGAAAACCTGTCTCTAGAAAAAATACAAAAATTAGCCAGGCATGGTGGCTTGCACTTGTAGTCCCAGGTACTTGGGAGGCTGAGGTGGGAGGATCGCTTGAGCTTGGAAGATTGAGGCTGCAGTGAGTCATGACTGAGCCACTGCACTCTGGCCTGGGTGACAGAGTGGGATCCTGTCTCAAAAAAGAATGAGAGTTGTGGAGCCAGGCTGCCCGGAGTGGTCTCTAGCTCAGGTGCTTTGTGCTATGTGACACTGGGTGGGGATGTCACGTTCTTCTCTGGGCTTCAGTTTTCTCCCCTATAAAAGAGAGTTGTCTCAACCTCTTGGGGCTAGAGCGGACAGTAAACGAGTTGATATATGGAGAGCACAGAGGGCAGTGTGAGGCACGCCGTAAGTGCATGGTACATGTTTGTTGTCACAGAGAAGAAAGGCAGTGGCATTAGATTGTTCTGCTTGTTTCTCAGATGGGAAACCAAGGCCCTCTGACAGTTAGTGCATGCCCAAGGTCCCTCGGAGGACCAGGAGGACTCAGTCATCACTTACTGTTTCAGTACACGTTTCCTGGGCACCTACTCTGTGGTCAGCTCTGGGAGACACTGGGGATGCAGTGGTGAACAAGGCACCCTCCATCCCAGGGAGCTCCTGACCCAGGGAGTTGAAAGTCAAGACTGTCATTGCCTCTAACACCCATGCTCTCCTCCTGTGTCCCACCTGTGTCCTGCCCAGGCCAGAAGGGAATTAGAATTATAACCTAAGTGTCTTGTGAATCAGGCTCTTCCTAGCTCCAAAATCTGGACAAAAGAATCATGGGAATCCAAATGTCCTGCTCTAGCCCGCCCTTCTTACAGACAAGGGAACTAAGACCCAGCACACTAGACTAACAGCACGTGCCTCCTCCTGCACCTCCAGCCCCTGGGACAGCAGTAGAATGCAGATGGATTCTGGATATAGTTAAAGGTGGAGCCAACAGAATTTGCCAGTGGATGGGATGTGGGCTGTGAGAACCAGTGAGCAGTCAAGGGTGCCTTCGGGGTGTTTGGCTTGAGCCAGGGAGATGGAGAGACGCCTGTGGGTGGAGAATGTTTGGTGGTGGCAGGGGCTGCGGGCAGGGGAAGGCGGGTCTAGATGCTTGTTGGATGAGTGGATGGATGTGTCTCTCTAGCTCTCCAGGGAGCCCTAGACACACACTTGCTTTCAGATGTATCCAGTCGGCTGTCTGGAGGCAGAGGACAGGCCCATGCTAGAGATGTCTAATGGCCCCAAGATGGACCAAGTTCAAGGACTGGGGCCTGGGGTTGCCGAATCAGGAGGTCCTGTCCAAAGTTCATGTTTTCTTTTAGGAAACATCCCATTTTTTCGTTTTCATTTTTATTTTTTAGAGACAGGGTCACGCTGTCACCCAGGCTGGAGGAGAGTGGCACTATTTTAGCTCACTGCAGCCTCAAACTCCTGTGCTCAAGTGATCCTCCTGCCTCAGCCTCCTGGGTACCTGGGACTACAGGCAGGCACCACCATGCCCAGCCCTAATTTTTAAGTATCAGCAACAAATTGAAATTGTAATAAACCTCTGCAGGTCCCCCAAATACGTCCATAGACCCCACTTGGCCTGAGGCCTCCTGCTTAGAACCTGTGATGTGGGTCTGGAGTCACCCTGCCTACATCTGAACCTGGCTCTCAATTCCCAGCTGTGTGCTTTTAGGCAGGTGACTTGGCCTCAGTTTCCTGATCTGTAAAATGGGAATAATAATAGTACTCCCCTCCTGGTATCATAGTACAGGTTCTCTGGCCGAAAATATTTTTGTGATGGATTTTATTAGTGACCAAGGCTGATGATGGCAAAGGGAAATGTTGTGCTGGATTGTGAGTGTACCCTGGGGTGGGATCCATCTCTGCCATTGACGAGCTCTGTGACCTGGGACTGGTTTTAGACCCCCGAGGAAGTGGTTTGCTGCTCTTGGAGTTGGGAGCTGGCCAGGATGCCTGCTGAGGCCTCTGAGCCCCCACTGACCACCTCCCTCCCTGCCTCTCTCCTTCCAGCCTCGCCCACCTGCCACCTCCCACCCCTCCACCCTGCAGCCAAAATGATCCTTCAAAAGCACAAATCACAGCATGGTCTTTTCCTGCCTGGAGAAAAATCCTTGTTAGCACCCCACTGCCTTCAGGACAAAGCTGGAGAGCCATAGCAGGGGAGGTGGGAGGCGGCCCTCACCTCTCTTCTCCCATCTCCTTCCACCAACCCTGCTCGGCTACCAGCTGCACACAGCCCCTCACCATGCCTCAAAGGCCCCGTGCCTCTTTGTGCCCCTTCCCCCTTCCTTTCCTCGCCCGCCCCCTGCTTTCCCATCAGCCTTCCAGCAGCTCCTGGGCCCTGCCATCCTTGGGTCTAACCACTTCTCTCCCCAGTGATCCAACTGCTTCCCCATGGCTTCCCTGCCTCTCTCTCACCCCTTCTTCTCTATAGCCCATTTCCACAAGCAGTCAGAGGGATCATTTAAAAATATCCTCTGGATGGTGTCACCCGCCTGCTGAAAATCCCTCTATGGCTGCCTGTTTCACGTGAATACAGCCGCCACCCCATCCGTCCTCCAGCACGTTCAGCACAGCTTCCTACCATCCCACTCACCGCCGCCCACGGTGCCGGCCGCCCGCCTGCCTGAGGGCCTGCACAGGCTGTTGGCCTCCAGAGGTGACCTGACATTGCACCTGCAGCAGAGGCTCCCTCCACCGCCCTTTTCACAGGCACAAATCACTTGTTCAGGAGACGGCCAGGTCTGCCTGTTGACTTAGTAACCGCAGTGCCTGCCCCTGGTATCATCCTTTCTTTTTTTTTTTTTTTTGAGACAGGGTCTCACTGTGTCATCCAGGCTGGAGTGCATTGGCGAGATCTTGGCTCACTGCATTCTCTACCTCCTGGGTTCAAGTGAGTCTCGTGCCTCAGCCTCCTGACTAGCAGGAGGACTACAGGCGTGTGCCACCATGCCCAGCTAATTTTTTTTTTTTTTTTTGAGATGGAGTCTTGCTCTGTCACCCAGGCTAGAGTACAATGGCGCAATCTTGGCTCACTGCAACCTCCTTCTCTTGGGTTCAAGCAATTCTCCTGCTTAGCCTTCATAGTAGCTGAGAATATAGACCCCCACAATCACACCTAGCTAATTTTTGTATTTTTTAGTAGAGACAGGGTTTCACCATGTTGGTCAGGCCAGTCTCAAACTCTTGACCTCAGTGATCTACCTGCCTTGGCCTCCCAAAGTGCTGGGATTATAAGCATGAGCCACCGCGCTCGGCCCCAGCTACTTTTTGTATTTTTCGTAGTCACAGCGCTTCACCATGTTGGCCAGGCTGGGTATCACTCTTTCTGGTGGCAAAACTGCCACTCATCCTTCAAGACCCAGCACAAATATCACCTCCTCTATGAAGCCTTCCTTTATGCAGCCCCACTTCCTGCCCTGTTCCCGAGGGCCCTCTGGATGGTTCTCTCCCATTGCATCCCCTGATGGCAGAGCCAGCTGAGCTCCATGGCGGCTTCCTGTGAGCTTTATTCTCTTTCCATCTCCCCATATTTGACATGGTCATGATCACTGGCTGGGGAGCTCCTCAAGGCGAGAGCGCCACAGCAAGAGAGCTCATGTTTATCGAGCATGGCTGTGTGCTCAGAGCTTTCCTACATCCTCTAAAATCCTCATAACCCCATGAGGTCGGTTCTCCTAAAAGCCAGGTTTTAAAGAGAAGTCAGTGGAGGTTTAAAGAGGTTAAGTCACGTGCCCAAGGTCACCCTGACACCAGAGCTAGAGCTTGGAATGAATCACGGCAGTGACTTATATATAGCACCTTCCACATCCCAGGTACTGTTAAGGTGTGTTTCATCTTCACAGTATCTTTTACTGCAGCTTCATGTTATATCTGGGGAAACTGAGGCATGAAGAAGTTTAAGTAATTTGCTAAAGTTCAGGAGGAAGTCAGAAGTGGAGTAGGGGCTGAGCACAGTGGCTTACACCTGTAATCCTAACACTTTGGGAGGCTGAGGCGGGCAGATCTCTTGAGCCCAGGAGTTTGAGACCAGCCTGGGTAACACAGCGAGACTCTTTCTCTACAGAAAAATAAAAAGATGAGCCAGGTTTAGTGGCACATGCCTATGGTCCAGCTACTTGGGAGGCTGAGGTGGGAGGATTGCTTAAGCCTTAGAGGTCGAGGCTACAGTGAGCCATGATTGTACCACTGTATGATCTGGGTGCCACAGTGAGATCCTGTCTCAAAAAAAATTTTTTTTAAAGAAGTGGAGTAGAATTTGAGCCCAGGCCGTTTGGCTGCTGCTCATCTCTTGGTCATACTCTCAAACATCATGCTACACTGGCCATTGTAGCCTTCTCCCTCTGACCTGCAGGAACCGCTCTCATTGTCTTGGTGCCCCTGAAACCTGGACTAGCAGCCGGCCCCCAGGAGGCACTAGTTAATGAGAGTGTCAGGAATGAGGGAGCAGGTAAGCTGGTGGAGGTGGGACCCTGCCCCAGCCGTTCTGCAGCTCTGTGTCCGGAAGCCCAAAGCTGTGGCCACCCGTCTCCTGGGCTCGATGCCCCGCCACCCGCCTGTCCAGACGGCCCCAAGGAAGGGCCAGATCCATAAACATGAGGCTTTACTTGGGCTGGGAGGAGTGCTGGGCACTGTACAAGTCCTCAATGAACAGGCCACCCAGTTCTAGCCACCAGCGCTGGACAAAACCCCCATTGAAAAGCCAATTACAATCACTCCATCTAAATTGTCATGGATTTGTATAGAAAATTACATCTCCATTTAGTCCTAAAGCGACGTCCTGGGCATGGACAGAGGGGAGGCTGGCCCATTTACCCCCGCCAGCTCAGCGCGGGTGCCGCGGGCAGACAGAAAGCCCAAGCTGCTGGGTCTTGGCCGGCCTGGGGAACAAAGGCCAGTTTGTGGGGGCCCAAAGAGAAGCTGGGCCTCTGAGGGCAGCTCAGATTCCAGGCCTGGGCCGATGGACCCTGCACCGCCAGCTGGTCTCCCCTGCTGGCGGCTGTGGCCAGACGAGCTCCTGACAGCCGGCTTCAGGCGGCCCGTCAGCCCTGCCATCCCCACCACCATCTAAGGTGGCTGGAGCTTGGCTTATGTCCACACTGCCAGGAAATGAAGCCCAGGGAGCACTTGACTGGAACGCTGAGATCTTGGTTTCATTCATTCATTCATTGATTCATTCACTCACTCACTGACATATTCGGTGCCTGCTAGGAGCATGAGAAAGGCAGGAGCATAGAAGTGAGCTCCAGCTTCAGTGTGCTCTGCATTCCATTCCAGACTCTGTCCTCAGTAGCCATGAGGCCACTTGCTTATTTCTTTAGTTTTGAAACAGTTGTTGAGCGAGAAAACAGGACAAAACGAACAGAACAGTTGTGTGCCAGAGAACAGGACAAAACGGTCTTTACTCTTGGCCCTTAAAGTCCAGTGCCCTGAGGAACATGAACAGGGGCTGACTTGGGCTGGTATTCCCATTTCACAGAAGTGTAAGTAGGCAGCTCAGAAGAGCTGGGCATGCCAAATGCAAGTGGGAAGCGCGTTCCAGCCGGAGGGAACAGTGTGTGTGCATGGAGGGGGTGGCGAGGCAGGCTGGAGCAGCACTATGGCATGACATGAGGGCAGTGGGACCACCTGCAGACTGTGGGCCCCTTTTCTGAGCCTCAGTTTCCTCATCTGAGGAATGGGGGTGATGACCCCAGCTGCTGGGGACTTGGGCAAGGGCTCAGGGAGATAATGTGTGCCAGAAATTCTGTGTGGAGCTGGGCACGGCGGGATGCTTTTGGCTAATAACCGTGATAGGCTCACTTAGACGGCACTCTCCATGGGCCAAACACCAACCGAGGCTTTCCACAAATTCATTCCTAACACTGACAGTCCCATGGGGCAGGGCTAGTATCCTTATCTCACAGATGAGGAAATGGAGGCAACAGCACATGTCAGCTCATTATTTGTTCCTGCTCCAATAATTCTGATTAGGGGTTGTCCAGGACCCGCACAGAGAAGACCCTCAAAAAGAACGTGTTGAATCAGTGAATACCTCTGGAATCAGTGCTGGGCAGTGTGGGGGGCTGGGAGGAAGATTCCTGTGTGCATGTGTGAAACTGTGTGTAATGCTGAGGGAGTCTGAGCGTAGCTGTGGGCCTGCGTGTAACTGTGTGAGTCTGTCCAAGGACTGCATATGGTTGCATGTGTGAGGCTGTGTCTGTGTTTTGTGACCTTAACTATGTGTGACAGTCACACATTGTCTCTCTGAGTTCTCCCCAAATGCCCAGGGGCCAGAGGGGCTCTGTCAGACTGACTGTGTGTGTGTGGCTGTGTCAGACTGTGTGTTACGGCCTACACACATCTGTCTGGGCCCAGAGGGATACTTGGCACCCTTCCTGGGATGGCTGGCGGGCCTGGAGGCTACCTTGGGGCAGGACAGGCAGGTGCAGAGGTGAAGGGGTCAGAGTCCCCAGTGTCTCCTGCCCAGCCCAGCAGACAGACCAGCAAATGGAAAAAAATGTTCACACCTGAGGCAAGCTGGTGGCTGCCCCACCAGGGACTGCTCTGTGCACAGAAAACAAGTTCTTCTCGTATCAGCTCAAGTTTGGCAGGAAGTGGCTTTTGGGTGGCAGGAAGCTGGATTCAACTCATATCAGCCAAGGCGAGGGGCAGGAGAGCAGTTATCTGGGGTTAAACAGAGTTACTGAGAAGCAAAGCCCCAACACGCCATGTCCGATAGTTGAGGGCACAGCCCGTCCCTTCTGGCCCCTTTAGGATGATGGGTGGGTGGTCTCGTAAAATTAGCCCCAGGACCCAGACAGGGCTCATTGTCCACCTCTCGTTTACTCCCATTTAGAAGACGTGCAGACTGAGACTCTGAGAGGCAATTGACTTGTCCAAGATCACCAGTTAAGTAGAGAGACAGAAAGGAAAAAGACTGCAAGAAATTTACATCTAGAGACAAAGGAAAAGCCAGGACAGAAGAGCAAAGAGGAGCGATGGGACAGGACGGAGCTAGGAGTTGCGTGAATGCAGCCAGCAGTGAGGCTGCACCATGGGAAGGCCTGTATGTGCCCATCATGCGCAAGGTCATCACGTGGACGTCACAGCTGACCTTGAGATCCTGAACCCATTTCCCAAATGGGGGGAGTGAGACTCAGAGAGCATCACCGGCTGAGCCAGGCTTGAAATCCAGATCTGATTCCAAAGCCCAGGTCCTTTCAGGTCATGCCCCTGTGCCCAACTTCCAGGGAAGGTAAGTGGCTATTCTGAAAGGGACACCCAGTTCCACAAGCTGCTTGCCTGGGTGCTCAGTTGAGGGATTCACTTGGCTGGCCAGTGGAGAGCCAGGGTTCAAACCTAGGCAGGATGGCTGCAGAACTCATGTGCTTAACCATGTGATGGGGTGTGCCCAGCACTCTGCTGGAGCAGGCAGAGAAAGCCATGTCCCTGCCCTTGAGCTGGGACCCAGAGGGTCCAGCCACTGGAATGAAGCCCTACAGCTGGCAAGAAACTGAGTCTCCCAACACCCAGCCCTAGACACTCTGTGCCGCCCCCCACCCCATCCCCACCAGAGCCCCTGGGCACTGGGCTCTGGTCCTTCTGCTCTCATCCCAAAAGCAGCTCTCAAGCTGTTCCCTGGCTGAGATGCTGATTTGAAGCTCAGTTTGCATGTCGTTTGCACATTACTCAGTGTATGTCAGAAGGTACGAACATCTCCCTTTCCGGGAGAGGGCTGCCGGGCCCCCCTGCCCTCCTCCAGACTGCAAAAATGCCAGCCGGCTAGGCTAGACGGGAGCGACGCCCTGGCCTCTGACAGCACCCGCCTGCCGCTGCCTCCCCCATTCCCTCCTGGAGCCAAATTTAGGCAGCTCTGCTACTGAGAGATGGGGAGAGCAGAGGCAGGAAACAGTGAGGTTGGAGGCAGCCTGGCCTTGGCCCTCCCAGGGTGGGGCAGCCCCAGGGGTGCCCCTGTCCCTAAAGCTCTGGGCGCAACCTCCCCCCACCCCTCCTCCCACTGGAATGCTGGTGGGGTTGGGGAACGCTGGGTTCTCAGCTGCAGCCCTGGGTGCTGGCTACCCCAGCCATGAGGGAGGAGGGAGGGAGGGAGGGAGGGAGGGAGGAGGTCATGGCCGGGGCAGTGGGGAAGGGATCAGATAGCCTCCTCCTGCCCCAGACACCCGCCGCCACTAGGGACACAGAGCTGGCTCTGCTTCTTGGACACTTCCTGCCCCTCCTTGGTGTGCCCCACCCCAACTCTGGGCCTGATTGTTGGTGGGGGGACAGGGGACATAGCCAGGCCTGAGGGGACCGAACCCCCTTGCCCCCCAAAGGCTCTCCCAGGCCATCTCCCTGCTCGGGCCAGCCTCTCACCTGAATGGTCTTAGTTTCCCTACCTGGTAAATGGAGGGGGTGGCCTAGAATGACTTCCAAGCAGCTGCCTGCACTGACAACAGAGCTTCTGGGAGGCCTGACAGAAATGAGGGTTCTGGGCTGGGAGCAGTGCCCCATGCCTGTCATCCCAGCACTTTGGGAGCCCAAGGTAGCCAGGAGTTCAAGACCAGCCTAGCCAACATAGCGAAACCCTGTCTCTACTAAAAATATAAAAATTAGCCAGGTATGGTGGTGCATGCCTGTAATCCCAGGAGGTGGGATCGTGCCACTGCACTCCATCCTGAGCTCCAGAGTGAGATTCTGTCTCAAAAGAAAAAGTAAACAAGGGTTGTGGCAGCGGCTTTAGGCCTAGAAACTTCTTAGATTTCTCAGGTATGGCCAGGAGAGGCTGCGCCTCGTGATAGGACAGGACCTGCGTGGGCTGAACAGTGAAAAGGAGGAAGAGGTGTGGACTGGATTTCAGCCACCACGAATCCAGGGGTAGGGCTAATGGAGCCCAGTAGTTGGGATCCTGGGGTCTGACTCCCTGGATTTGAATCCTAGCTCTGCCACTCTGCACCTTGTGACTGTGGGCAAATCCCTTCAGCTCTTTTGTGCCTTCGCTTCCTCACCCTGGGGCAACAGATCCTCGGAGCTGTTGTGAAAGTGAAACGAGGCCGTGAGTGCTTGGCACACAGTAGGCGCACGGCGATGCCAGCCACCAGCGTGATTGTTGTGCCTCCCAGGGCGGTTAGGAGGCCCTGGAACCACAGCAGATGTGGATGTGGACGCGGTGGGAGGCGCTATAGCTTGGTTGTTAAATGGGCACTGGGACAGGGGGTTCAAGTCTGCCTGACCCTGGGCAAATGGCCACACCCCGCTGTGCCTTGGGCGGGGAGCAGCAGAGGCGCTGACCGCGGAGGGTCTGTGAGGATTACGGGAGATCAGGCTTGGCACGGCGCCTGGCACATAGCGGGCGCTCCCTGAAGGAGAGCTGGCAAGATCGAATGGTACCTCCCTGCACAAAGGACAGGTGGGCAGCGTCCCGGGGGGCGGGGCAGGGCAGGTGCGCCGGGAACGGGTTGGCGGGGCCGGAAGGGGGACGCGAGGCCGGCGGACGCGCGCGCAGCAGGTGCGCGTGGGGTGGGCGGGGCCCGCGCGGGCGGGGTCTCCAGGTGAGCGGGCGCGCGCCCGGAGGCCAGAGACTGGGGGAGGCGAGTCGCCCCGGCCCGCCGCAGCCGAGCGTCCCTGTGTCTTTAACGCCCCGTCCCTGCGTGTCCCCCCCGCCCCCTTGGCACGCCCCCCCTCAGCCGGGCTGCAGCCGCGGAGCCGTCCCCCCTGCACTGACAGCTGGTATCTAATTACTGTGTGAGAATGGAAAGTCAGGCTGTCCCAGCTCCGGGGAGAGGGGATTAACGTCTCCTGCAGAATACACTTCCTCTGGTGGGTTGCCATGGTTACTCTCATTACCTGCCTGCCCGCGAGGAGCCCGCGCGAGCCGCTCCAGCAGGCCCTCCGAACCCGGCCCGGCGCGCGCGCGCCTCCCAGCTCCTCCCCGCCCCTCCCCGCCGGGGCGCACGCGCGTGCGCCGTGAAGAGAGCGCGGCCGCCTCGCCCCCGCCCCCGCCCCCGCCCCCGCCCCCCGCCCGACAGCTGTCAGCGGCGCGCGCGGCCAGCCCGGCCCCAGCGCGCGCTGTCAACAGTCATTAGCACGGCCCGCTCCCCTCCCCCTCCAGCCCCACCTCTTCCCCCAGCCCTGGGTGGGGCCCGCACCTGGGGCTCCCCGCTCGTTAGCGCTCCCGGACCGCCGCCTCCGCCCGCAGGGCCCCGCCCGCGGTGCCCGGCTGGCTCAGGGCCACCTCCTTCCGCCTAGGACCCCCCCTTCGGTGACCCCCGATTCCCTGTCCTAGGCTGCAGTGCCCCGGGAGGCGGGTACCCAGAGTAGCAGACAGAGAGCTCTTTAATGGGTGTCTTTTAGGGCAGGTGCTGTTTGTGCGTCATTTGGGTTCCCACAGACTTCCTATGAGGTGGCGAAAGCCATTATGCCCGTGGTGTCACCCCACACAGGAGAAAACTGAGGCCCAGACAGGACAGCCCCTTGCCTGGAGTTGGGGCTGGGTTGGCCTCAGGCCTGTGACTTCTCCTCTACAGCACCCTCCTGGGCCCCTCCCTGCCCCGGCCAGGCTAGAGTCCTGCAGCCGGTTTCAGACCCTGTCGTGTCCAGCCCCAGCCCTCACAAGTCATGGCCATCCGGATCTGCACTTCCCCAGCCCCTCTCCTTCCCACTGGGGGACACTGTGGCCCACTGCACCCCTTTCTCTTCCCATTCCTTCCCCCCACACTCATTCCAGACATCCCAGAGTTAAAACCAAAAAAAGAAAAGAAAAAAGACTCAGAGCTGCTTGGAGGAGATGGCATCCTCAAATGTAGCACTGCTCTTTGGGGGGGCTGGTCCCAGGCACCTTTCTCTGTGGCCGGGGATGTACGTTTTGGTCCCCGGCGTGATTTGAAAGAAGATGGAGGTTCAGCGAAGCAGAAAGGAGGTCTTGGAATATGTGAGGCCTGTTCCAGATGGCAGGTGCGACTCGGTGGTGGCAGTGGCGGCGGCGGCTCCGCACTAACAGTTGGAGATTGTGCACGAGGGTGGAGAAGAGGCAGGTGCTATGTTGAGTCCTCAGCGCCTTGTTTATGTATTTATTTATTTATAGGGGGAGTGTGTCTCATCCCTCTGCCCCATCCAGGCCTACAGAGCTCAATAGAACTTTGGGTCCCAGAATTCTGGGGTAAATTCCTATTTTGGAGGGGTTTTTCAGTTTCCAGCCCCCCGTAGGTGGTATTCACAACCGAGAGAAATTTAAATACTGCCTTTGTCCCAGTGAAGCAATACCCTCTCTTCAATCACCTGATTGCCCTTTACAAATCATGACCAGCTTCTTTTGGGGATGCTCAAGAGAGGGTTTCTGGATGTTTGGGTAATGGTCTACATTCTGGTTTTCTTTTCTTTTTGTTGTCTTAGTTTAGTGTGGTTTTTAATTTCCTCTCCACCTCCTTCCTTTCCCTCTGGGGCCCCTTTGCAGGAGACTGACTCCTCCCTGTTGGTTCTTTTTTCAGCCCCACCAGGCACTGAAATTAGACTTTACAGGAATCCCCTAGGAGCTTCCAAAACTCCAGTTCTGGCTGATTTGTTTTTTGGTTTTTGGTTTGCTTTTTTTTTTTTTTCTTTTGAGATGGGGGTCTCACTCTGTCACCCAGGCTGGAGTTCAGTGGTGCAGTCATGACTCATTGCAGCCTCCACCTCTCCGGGCTCAAGAGATCCTCCCATCTCAGCTTCCTGAGTACTTGGGACCACAGGCACATGCCACCACACCCAGCTAGTTTTTGTATTTTCTGTAGAGATCCAGGTTGGGGGTGGGGGTGGGGGTCGCCATATTGCCCAGGCTGGTCTTGAACTCCTGAGCTCAAGTGATCCTCCCATCTTTGTCTCCCAAAGTGCTGGGATTACAGGCAGCAGCCATTGTACCCAGCCTTGGCTTAATTAATTAATTTATTTATTGAGACGGAGTTTTGCTCTTGTTACCCAGGCTGGAGTGCAATTGCGGGATCTCGGCTCACCTCAACCTCCGCCTCCTGGGTTCGGGCAATTCTCATGCCTCAGCCTCCTGAGTACCTGGGGTTACAGGCACACACCACCGTGCCCAGCTAATTTTTTGTATTTTTAGTAGACACGGGGTTTCACCTTGTTGACCAGGATGGTCTCGATCTCTTGACCTCGTGATCCACCCGCCTCAGCCTCCCAAAGTGCTGGGATTACAGGCGTGAGCCACCGCGCCCGGCTTGGCTGAATTTATTAAGGCTGGGTTTGGGGGACGGGAGGAATCCCATGGTTGCAGAAGTTGGGAAGAGCATGCTAGGGTGACTTTGGTCTGTGATCTCAGCCTCTCTAATGGCCTGGATGTGATGGAGCAGCATCCTTGGATTTGCCTGCACAATCAGCCCCCAAAGTTCTGGACTCCCACACAAGTGGTAGCCAAAGATTTTCTTCCTTTTGGGTGAGCTCTGCTGGCTGACTTTCTTCTCTAACAGCGATCTCCTTGATTTTTATGCCTTGTCAACAGCTGGATCTGAAATGCACCAGAGGGCATATTCTAAAGACTTTCTCTGTGGTTTCTTCTTCTACCATAGGAGAAACCCAGTTGAGAAATGTCCCCGCTGTTTAGCCACATCCTCTCAACCATGGCCTCGTTGTTGCTGGAAGGCACACTCTACTAATACAGTGATGGTGGCACACTAAATGGCACCCTGGTGGCCTGAAACTGTGATCCCACCTTGATAAGTATGTAACTTATTACCAGCAAGTGACTTCGAAGTTCTAATGGAGAGGACAGAACTGCAATCCATTAGCAACTGGACCTCACTTCACCATCAAGGGCAGGGGTCCATTTAATTGGCTCATGTGGGGAGACAGGCAAGATTCAGTCTGATTCAGGAGCTCCCTGAGGTCGCCCCAGCAGGAGCCTGTCTAATGGCCTGGGGACCTCCCGATCCCCCTCTCAGGTCTGCAGCCTTGGAGGTAGCAATCTTCTCATGCTGAGCATTCAGATCCATCTGAGGAAACCGAGGAAACCAGAAAAGACCTGCCAAGGGATGCCCTGCTTAAATATTAATTAACTTTGCTAGGGAGGACTTGAAAATCTGATGTCAGGATGTGGGGCGTTCCTGCTCTTTCTATCCATAATCCACATTAAGTCTCTGGGCAGATGTCTTGAATTTAGACTAATGTTGCCCAATAAGATTCTTTTGTTCTCACCATTAGGAAAATTGGCCTTCGTTGGAGTTGAAAATATTAATATATTAGGCCAGGATGCACAGAGCATGTCTCTATTTAATGAGCCAATGCCTGTTTTCCTCCAGTTACCTCCCTGGCTCAATCATGGAGACATTCTAATCAGCAGTTCTTAAAATATGTCTTGCATCAGAATCATCTGGGGGACCTGTTAAGACCCCCAGAGCATCAGATTTGGTAGGTGTAGGGCGGAACCTGAAAATGTACATTTCTAGCAAATTCCCAGGTGATGCCAGCGTTGCTGGTTTAAGGACCACATTTTGAGGACTGCTGCTGTAAATATTTTGAAATATCAGCAGTATTTAAGTAGAGATTTGGTGATTTTGTCAATGACTTGCCACTTACCTTTTAGTTTAGAACCCAAATGGGCTGGTTTTAAGGGAGTTGGTGATGTCCAAGGTTGTAGCTCCATAAATTTGTAGGGTTTTTTTTTGGATTTGGTTTTGTTTTTGTTTTAGAGATGGGTCTTGCTCTGTTGCCCAGGAGACTTGAACTCCTGGGCTCAAGTGATCCTCCCACCTCAGCATCCTGAGTGGCTGAGACTACAGGCATGCGCCACCATGCCGAGCTTCTCCGTAAATTTTTAAAACTACTGCCATGTCTGATTCTGTTGGCCTGGCTGTGGCAGGCTGTTTGGGGGTTGGATGGTTCCAAAGGATGGCATGTGTTACCATGGCAATGTTCTCCATGCAGGAAGGCCCCAGAGGTTGATCCTGCACAAGTGACTGTGTGTTTTTCATGGTTTTTCCCAGGGGATGCTGGAGGGTTCCATTCCATTACTCCTGCTAAGTGTTTCCAGGAAGCTGGGATAGTCAGGAGACTCCAGGTCCCTTCTTGATCCAGCCTATAGATCAAGTGAACTTCCTTTGTCGATCCACTGCCCAGTTTGCTTAGGGCAATGGATTCGATGAAGCTAATTTAGGTACCAGGCAGAAGGCGGGTGGCAGGGGCTTCCCAAGGCTACAGGGAAGGTGCTTTCTGCTCCCTTTATTAACAGTTCTTCCCGTACAGCACTGTGTCTGGATTCTTAGCTAGGGAAGGCCTGCCTCCCTGCAGCATTTAGCATGAAGGTTATTACCTCCATGGATGCAAGGGAGAGCAGAGATGTCTGTGGCACGTGACTACCATCGGATCCCTTTGTTGCTGTCTTCTCAGGGTTCTCCTTGAAGGCCACACAGACATCCTGGCGTTCTTCCCTTAGGGTGTAGCACACATGGAATCCAGGTGGCTCCAGCTCACTGGAAGACAGTTCAAGGTGTGGCTCTGCAGACCTGTGTGGTTTGAGTTCTGGTGGCCCCAGGCCCCCTCCTTTCCTGTGTAAATCTTTGCTATAGAGACAGGTGGATCACAGGACCCACATTTGAACATCAGGGAAGAGAGTGATCAATTTTTAAAGAGGGAACTACTGAAAACTGCTTTCCTGATGAATTTTGCTGGGATTAATTTTATGGTCACATCAGACCAGGTACAAAGCTGTTGTTTACTGGAGATGGCCTAAGAATGCAGGTGGGAGGCCTGGAGAGAGACAGCCCACATGGGGTGCTGTGTTTTGCTTTTTATCTGGGTTGGTCAATTACGCTTTTGACTTTTGGAAAGCTTATTTCAAGTTTGTGGAACCCTTGGCATATTATTTAGGAATTAAACCAGACTGTGCATCTCTTCTGATGATGGGTGTTACTGAAGGGGACCCATTTTGTTATGGGTGCCCTCTGGATGCATCAGAGGGGCCAGAGATAAGAGGAGATTCCTAAACACAACATATCCAGACTTGAGGGGCCCAAGGGAAGAGGTGAACATTAAGCAATTCTGTATGTGCTGGGTGCCTGACACGCATGCTTTGATCCTTGGGACATCCAGCTAGCATTTTTAGGCCCATTTTACAGGTGAGGAAACTGACTTTCGAGAGGTATAGAAATAGGCCAGGCGCGGTGGCTCACACCTATAAATCCCAGCACTTTGGGAGGCCAAGGTGGGCGGACAACCTGAGAGGCCAGGAGTTCCAGACCAGCCTGGCCAACATGTGAAACCCCATCTCTACTAAAAATACAAAAATTAGCCAGGCATGGTGGTGCACACCAGTTATCCCAGCTACTTGGGAGGCCAAGGCAAGAGAATCTCTTGAACCTGGAAAGTGGAGGTTGCAGTGAGCCAAGATCATGCCACTGCACTCCAGCCGGATGATAGTGCAAGACTGTCTTAAAAAAAAAAAAGAGGTATGAAATAAAGTGACCTACCCAAGGCCCCCAAACTGGGTTAGGGGGAAATTTCCATCTCACCTATCTAAAATATTATCTCCTCATCAGATTGTTTTCTTTCTCTATTCCTTCCCACAAAATTTTATCTTCTTCCATTTCCAGAAATATCTGTGTTCTGGTCTGAAACAATTTTGAACGGGGAGATCTATCAGCCTTTAAGCAGCTAAGCCTCCGGAGCTGTGCCTCTGGATTCAGATGATACAAATGTGGCGGACTTCACTGTACACTTAAAAATGGTAAAGATAGGCCAGGTGTGGTGGCTCACATCTGTAATCTCAGCGCTTTGGTGGGCAGAGGTGGGCAGATCATGAGTCAGGAGTTCAAGACCAGACTGGCCAACATGGAGAAACCCCGTCTCTACTAAAAACTACAAAAATTAGCTGGGCATGGTGGCTCATGCCTGTAATCCCAGCTACTTGGGAGGCTGAGGTAGGAGAATTGCTTGAACTGGGATCCAGGAGGTGGAGGTTGCAGTGAGCCAAGATTGCACCACTGCATTCCAGCCTGGGCTACAGAGAGAGACTCCATCTCAAAAAAAAAAAAATGGTAAAGATGGTACTTCCTGTATGTGTATTGTACCTGACTTTAAAAATTCATTGAAACTTCCCCATGATATTCTTTTTAAAACTAATTTTTTTAAATTAAAGTTTATTATACGTACAGATTGTAAATGTTAAGGTTTTGTTTTGTTTTGAGACAGAGTTTTGCTCTTGTTGCCCAGGCTGGAGTGCAGTAGTGCAATCTTGGCTCACCACAACCTCCTCCTCCCCGGTTTAAGGGGTTCTCTTGCCCCATCCTCCCAAGTAGCTGGAATTACAGGCATGTGCCACCACGCCTAGCTAATTTTGTAATTTTAGTAGAGACGGGGTTTCTCCATGTTGGTCAGGCTGGTCTTGAACTCCCAACCTCAGGTGATCTGCCCACCTTGGTCTCCCAAAGTGCTGTGATTATGGCATGAGTCACCAAATGTTAAGGTTTAATGACTTAATATGTTGAACATACTTGTGTAACTACTGCCCAGATCAAGAAATAGAAACCTAGCGGGCTAATATCCAGAATCTACAAAGAACTAAAACAGATTTACAAGAAAAAAATAAATAAGCCCATTCAAAAGTGGGCGAAGGATATGAACAGACACTTTACAAAAGAAGACATACATGAGGCCAACAAACATATGAGAAAATGCTCATCATCACTGGTCATTAGAGAAATGCTACTCAAAACTACATTGAGATACCATCTCATGCCAGTTAGAATGGCGATCATTAAAATATCTGGAGACAACAGATGCTGGAGAGGATTTGAAGAAATAGGAACACTTTTACACTGTTGGTGGGAGTATAAATTAGTTCAACCATTGTGGAAGACAGTGTGGCGATTCCTCAAGGACCTAGAAATAGACATTCCATTTGACCCAGCAATCCCATTACTGGGTATATATCCAAAGGATTATAAATCATTCTACTATAAGGACACATGCACACGAATGTTCATTGCAGCACTGTTTACAATAGCAAAGATGAACCAACCCAAATGCCCATCGATGATAGACTGGACAGGGAAAATATGGCACATATTCACCATGGAATATTATGCGGCCATAAAAAACGATGAGTTCATGTCCTTTGTAGGGACATGGATGAACCTGGAAGCCATCATTCTCAGCAAACTGACACAAGAACAGAAAATCAAACACCGCATGTTCTCACTCATAGGTGGGTGTTGAACAATGAGAACACATGGACACAGGGAGGGGAGCATCACACACTGGGGTCTGTTGGAGGGAAAGAGGGGAGGGACAGTGGGGGGTGGAGAGTTGAGCAGAGATAGCATGCCAGGGAGAAATGCCAGATATAGTTGATGGGGAGGAAGGCAGCAAATCACACTGCCATGTGTGTACCTATGCAACAATCTTGTATGTTCTTCACATGTACCCCAAAACCTAAAATGCAATAAAAAAAAGAAATAGAAACCTAGTTATGTTCATTCTTAAGGTTCATTTTGTTTATTTTCACTAATGTGAACCTCTGGTTAGAAGTGTGTTATAACTGTACTTACCAAATCCAGATCTTTGTTGAGTAAAAAATTTTTTTAAAGTATTTTATAAATGACCTATCATAATATTTGTCCCATCTGAACCCTGTCTCGGCAGTATTTGAAGGGCCCCGAAATGCTGGGCATTTATGGGTCAACAGTGAACAAGTTAGTCATTGATCAGTCTGTACAGATGGCCTGAGATGTCGGAGGGGATGGGATACCCCCCAAAAGAGGCCAAATTGATTCCTGAGAGAAGTTAAGAACAGAAAAGTCATGGAACTTCACAGCTCATCTCATAAGTGAAGCTTGGGGAGGTTGAAGGGTTTGCCCACAATCTCACAGCCAGGAAGTGGGACCAGCAAGTGGCTTTTCCTACGCAGGCAGAGAGAGAGATACGCGCTATCTGAGACGTCCCATTGAAATGGTTCCTGACCAGGAAGGAAGCCATTGGTGAGAGGGCCTGGTTGGGGCCAGTGAGGTCACCTCCCAGGGTCACCATTTAGGGACACTGCCCACTGGCTGTGGGGCTCTGGACCCCACATCCCAGATGCCCTTTGTCCCCCATCTGCTCTCTGCTCTTGAATGGGCTGCTGAGGAAGAGACACTGCTGTTCGCCCATCAGGGTATGTTGGGAAAGCTCCTGGGTGAAACCAAAACCTGTCTGTGCCAGAATGTGTTGTGAGCGAGTGTCCCCTACCAGTGTGGCCTGTATTCTACTCAGACCACAAAGCTGAGGTCCTAAGCCATCTCTGCCACCCACCAGCCTCCGTACCTCCGCAGGTCCTGACCCTAACAACCTCCCAGGGTTGTCACGGTGTTCGGCTCTCTCATACCTCGGGGAAATGTGGCGAACTGCAAAGCGCTTCTTGATAACGATGTTTATGGAGCAGTCCCTGTGCACTAGGCTCAGTGCTAAGTGCTGCATGCACATCTCAGTTCTTCCCTCTGTAGCTCGTGGGAACGGGGCTTCTGTTATCCCCATTTTACAGATAAAGGGCCTGAGGCTCGAAGCACAGTAAGTGCTCAGGGTCACACGGCCATTTCCATGATGGGGCCATATTCAAAGCAGGGCAGAGTGTATCCAAGTGACTCAGCCCAGCTGCCACTTAACGACCACTCAGTCATCCATCCAGTCCTTATTTGCTGGCTACCTACTGTGTGTCAGGCACTGTTGTCAGTGCTGGAGAGACAGCCAAGAAGGAGCAAAGCCACATACTCCTGTTGCTGACATCCTCGAGTTCGGGTCCTTTGTGAAGAATTCTCTTGGAGTTGTGTTTTTTGAGCACTTTTAGAGAAAAGCCTGCCTCCTTTCCCCTGAAATCTCCTCCATACAGTTTGCTCTCGATCTTCAAAGCTCCATAATGTCCCCACAGACTTCCCTTAAGGAGCTGGCCATTGAGAGCCTGGTGTCCCCAAGTCTGCGTCCCACTTTGGGCTCGGAGCAGTTCCCCCGAAGTCTGTTCCCTTCCGGGCCCTGGCCTCACCCCCAGCCTCCTGCCGTTTCCCTGCAGCCTCCTTCCCTGCTAGAGGGGAGGGCAGGCGTCAGCCCCGCAGCTGTTTGCTATTGAAGGACCCGTCTTGCTCCTGGCACACCTTGTCGGGCCAGCTGACAGCACTCATACCAGCCTGATAAGAGGCTCGGGCCCATGGCCGACCCGTTCACGCGGCCCTGCCACCTCCATGTGGCCTCATGCCTGTTATTCTGTTCATCTCCACACACAAAGAGCCCGGGTGCCGTTGCTGGCACTCAGCTGCTGGAGTGGGGAGGGCAAGCAGCCTCGATAAAGCTTTTCAGAAAGGCCAGGGCGGAGGCAGGAGTCACCCAGGTGATCGAAGCTGCTCCCCCGGGACCCCAGCCCAGGCCCACAGTGAAAGGTTACTGCTAATTGGCGAGCTCCTGATGGGGCCGCATCTACTTAGCACTCCCCCTCCCCAGAGACTTCCAGGATGGTCTTGGCACAGCGTGTGATTCAAGAGCTCCCCGCCCGAGTCTGGCACAATCTGTCTGAAATTGTGAACATGGAGCCTCTTGGTTTTTTAATTTGTATTTTCGTTGTCGCCATTCTCTGCCCATTGTTGCTGGTAGATTTCATAGCCGCAGCCACCCTGACTCTGGCATTCCCCTCCAGGGAGCCCCCTCGGCAGGCTCTCTCCCTCCCCCAACCCCAAGACCCACTGTCAGAGCCATTGCCCGTCCTGACCGGTTGCCCCAGCCTCAGGACCCAGTTCTCACCCCGCCATCATCCCTGACACTAACACAGCTTGTCCACCCTGTCGCAGGGGGCAGATGGCCTGTCGGAGCCGGAGGGCATCTCTCTGAAGCGGGTCGCTGTGGTGGAAGATTTCTTTGACATCATATACTCGATGCATGTGGAGAGCTCAGCGGAGCCAGGCAAAGCCCCCAAGCACGCTGGGCAGAAGAAAACCTACCGAGCGGTGAGATTTCTGTCTCTTTGCCTCCACTGGCAGCCCCAGGCCTTGGCAGGAGGCCACGGGCTCCGCACATGTTGGTCTGGGAGGGGGGGCGGGACAGGGAGCTGAGGCGTGATGAAACGGCCTTTGGGAATCTAGAGGGGCACAGGGCAAGGGCACAGCAGCCAGAGATGGCTTACAGGATGAGGGGAGGGGATCTGTGGTCTGAGCACAAAGGAAAAGCAGGTTGAAGGGGGTGAGAGGGAGGGAAGGAGAGGGATGAGGGCAGGAGGCACCCTCCTCTTCTGCTTTACTCACTCCCACCCGACACCACCCCCAACCCCAGGCCCTTGCAGCCTGTGCCGGGGCTGGGGTGGTGGGGGCAGATAATGACCAGAGAAGCAAATGCCTCCATGGCTTTGCATTTACCGGTGCCAGGCCTGTCCTGAGCTCTTCCTATGTGTGAGCTCATCCTGTGAAGTCAGGACTGGGAGTTCCCCAGGGGAAGTCGAAGGACCTGCTCCCCACCCTCCAGGAGGTCACAATTGGATTTGGGGTGGGGATTATGAGAGCAAAAACAAGATACAGGAGAGGCAGAAATATCTCCAAGGCTCTCTTTGAGAGAGCAAGAACCAGGAGCATTTAGCAAAGGCACTGCCTGACACAGATGAGCCTGGGGGGCTACATGGAGAAGGTGACACCTGTGCTGGCATTCTAAGCTTTGGGGAGGCATAAGGGCAGAGAGGGCAACGTAGGGGCAGGGAGTGTCACAAATGCAGGGGAGATGGAAATAGATGGGACTGGTCAAACCCAAGGCCCCTCCAGACCCTGCAGAGGGGCCTGCTCATGTCCTGATCTGTCCCCTGCTGACCCACATGTGAGTCCACGGCTCATGCATATCTTGGAACCATTTCTTCAGTGCCTGGGAGGCCAGTAAAGCTACGCACTTCATGCTCACTCAAGCCTCGCAGCAGTCCTATGACCCAGGCACCGAGGTCCCATTTCACATTTAAGGAAACTGAGACCCAGATAATCAGGTCACCTGTCCAAGATCAGACAGCAGCTGAGTTGCAGTCAGCCAGTGTCCTTGTGCCCCCTCCGTGCTGACTTTCTCTGGAGCTTCTAGAGATGTGCCCTCTGTGGCTGGGCTTCCCCACCCAAGGCAGATGTGAAACTCCCTACCCCAAGTTCTTGGTATAAATAGCTTTGGACTACCCTGGAGGTGGCTGTATAAGTCTATAATTTCCCCTTATGGCCTTTTTTTTTTTTTTTTTAATGCAACCATTTGGTTTGTCCTTGTCCTCAGAAAATGGGTTTTGCCCTAAATGGATTTTAAGGATGGACCCTTAAAATGTGCCAAGGGCCTCGGAGAGGTGAGGTGTCTGCCCAGGGAAGCAGGAGATGATGATGCCATTTCCTCGCCCCTGCTTCTCGGTCTGTGTGCTTTGGGAAGTGACTTGTAGGAAGGGAGTTCTGAGGGGATTTCCACCAGAGGGTCATAGAAGAAGGAAGAGGCACCCAGGCTGGGGCCGACCTGGGCCCCTTGGCACTGACAAGACCCACCACATTTTCTCAGCATTACATTAATTTACCATTGTGGGTGGGGCACGGTGCTTCACACCTGTAATCCCAGCACTTTGGGAGGTTGAGGTGGGAGGATTGCTTGAGCAGCCTCAAGAAGTTCAAGACCAACCTGGGCAACATAGCAAGACCCCTTCTCAAAAAAAAAAAAAAAAATTGGCCCTGGGCTCGGTGGCTCACACCTGTGAATCCCAACATTTTGGGAGGCCGAGGTAGGCAGATCACTTGAAGCCAGGAGTGTGAGACCAGCCTGGCCAACATGGCAAAACCCCACCTCTACTAAAAATACAAAAATTAGCTGGGTGTGATGGTGCACACCTGTAGTCCCAACTATTCAGGAGGCTGAGGCACGAGAATCACTTGAGTCTGGGAGGTGGAGGTTGCAGTGAGCTGAGATCACACCACTGCACTCCAGCCAGGGCAACGACTGTTATCTCCAAAAATCAAAAAGTAAATTTTAAAATCCAGGCCCAGTAGTGTGTGCCTGTAGTCCTAGCTACTTGGGAGGCTGAGGCAGGAGGATTGTTTGAGTCCAAACATTTGAGGCTGCAGTGAGCTATAATCGCACCACTGCGCTCCATCCTGGGTGACAGAGTAAGACCCTGTCTCAAAAAAAAAATTCACCGTTGTGCTGAGCAGTCAGCATTGCGCTACAGCAGCACTTCCAGCTCTCTGAGCCTATACATGTATGAAGGTTATATGCATGAAGCAGGTGCTGTTGCTACCACCATTTAAAGATGAGAAAACTGAGTCTCAGAGGGACACGTAACCTACCTGAGGTTGATCAGCTGACATCCACCGCCAGGCCACCCACCCCAGAGCCTGTGCTCTGACCACCATGCATCCTGCCTTTCTGCAACCCTCCTGTGGTCAGCTAGAAAGCCCTATGGCTTGCTGTTGTTCAGGCGGATGGGCTGAGGCCAGGTGGATCATGTGATTGCCCTGGCCCCTTCAGTGCCCAGCATCAAGCCTTGCCCACAGGCACTTTTTGGGCATTGAGGAAGGCAGGGGTCTGCGGCCTTCACGCTGTGGGGAGGGCAGGGTTGGGCTGGTCCTGCCAGCACTTGCATCCCTGGGCCAAGCGGACATCCAGCCCTTTGCTCTGTACTTCCTGGCTTCTTGTCCATATGCCTGCCGCGTGCCCCACTTCCCGCTGCCCAGCCTGGAGCTGGCACATGACTGGCACTGAGCCAGCTGGGCTGCGCACAGAGCTGGAATTTCAGCAGCAGGGCCAAGGCTGAGCTGAGCAGGCCAAGGCCCTCCTGCAGTGGGTGTGAGGCCGAGGGGGCTGGTGCACCTCCCTCCTCCCTCACGTGCCTCCTCTCCTTTTCCCCTTCTCCTCCCCATCTGTCACCCTTCTCATGCCACCCTTTTCCTTTTTTGGGGGCAAGGGGTGGTCCTGGATGCCTTTGTGCCCCTCTTCATCTGCTCCTATTTTCCTTGACCCAAGCCTCGCTCTTCAGCCTCACTCTGTAGACACGAGGCTACCACCCACCCATGCCTGTGGAAACAGTCCCCAAGGAAACCCCCACTGATGGCTGCAGAGGGTCACCGCCTGGTATTCCAGGCTGTGCATCAAGCCCCTGGCTGAAGTCTCTCTGGATCTATCTCTGCGTTTTGCCAAAGCTGAATCCTAGGACTGCCTGACAGTCTCTAGGGTGCAGGGCCCCTCTGGATTTTTCCAGTCCTGGGGTGCTATAGAAGTCAGAGGACTGGCAGGGAGGTGGCAGACTTGTTCAGTGCACTAAAGGAGGCATGTTATTTGGTGGGGAAAAGAGCTTTTTGGCATCTACTGCTGTCCAGCCGTGGTTCAGATAGAGCAGGCAATGAGCTTTCTGAAACTGAAGGTATTCGAGCTGTAGTTAGATGGATAATGCAGGGATTCCCATTTGAAGCAGGAAGTCCCTGTCTCAGCTTCTCAGGGTGACCTGAGGTCCAGAGGATCTCAGAGGTCTCACCAGCACCAGCGTTTGGGGAAGGTTCCAGCTGGTTCTACAGGTTCCTGAACTCACACAGAGGGCTAGTCCTTTTTCCAAGGGGCCTTCCTGCTTTTCTGATTTCTGCACCCATCTGGGTTGGAGCAGGCCTCTTTGCTTCCTTCTCCCTCCCAGGGTGCTGGTAGGTCAGATCGGATTCCAGAGTCCGGAGCTGCCCAGGCCACTTTGGAGTTGGAGCCAGATGTGGTCAGCAGCTGCTCTGGGCCCACCACGTGCTAATCCACCCGCAAGGCAGAAGGAGGATCTTGTAAAGTGGTGCAAATCCCCTCAATTGGCCTCATCTGTCTTTGTTGGCCTCCAAGCTGGAGAGTGAAATGGGGCCTTGCAAGTCAGCGACTCTGCAAATAGCTCCTGCTCTCTACGCCAGTGAAGTCTCTGTTTTTTACCACCAGGAAAAATGTAAAAGGCAAATTCACGCACTGGACTCAATGTCCAGGTAGGAGGCCCCAGGAGCAAGGCAGCAGGCAGCCCAGGGTCGGGGAGAGCCGCTGGGCAGGGACAAGGGTCTTGGAACTTCCCCTCCTTAGACACAGCAGTTCTGTCTGTATCTGTTTCATGTTTTGGGCTTCAGTATATGCGTCTATTTCTAGAACAGGGTCTGCAGCTCTAAAACCATCTGAAAACCACCATCCTATTAACTAGAGCATCTGCTAGGACTGTCCTCCTGGTTTTGACTCGTCCTGTGGTCCTGTGGCCTTGGGCATCAGTGCACTCAATCAGAAATGGAGGTCCCATTTCTGGTCCCAGGCAAGCCAGTAAGATGAATCAGAAGATGCCTGCTGAAGGCTGCAGGGGGAGGGTTTGTCATCCTCTGGATGGGTCCCCACAGCAGTGCAGAGCTGGGTTGCACTCTGCGCTTTACTGACTCCCCAGGGAGCTCTAAGCCAGGCTTGCAGACAGTCTAGCCTTGCAGGGCAGGGCTTCCCTCCCCGGCCTCAGGCAGCTCCAAGGACTTCTCACCTGTCGACCTTCCATCCTCCCCTTCCACCCGTCTGTGGGACCCAGGGCCAGAAGGTGTGTGCTCAGCACTCCCCCTCCCCGTGGCATGCCAGCCAGCCTTCGCACACTGCTGGGGTCCCTGCCAAGGCCAGCAGAAATGTGGCTACCACTCTGCCGTTCTTGTGCCCTCAGCAGGCCAGGCAGCAAGAAGGGCCCTGCCCATCATGTATGCAGCCCTCAGCAGAGCAGCCAAGGCCAGGAGGACCCCCCGAGCCCTTTAAAAAAATATTTCTCTGCCCATTGGCAGGGAGCAGGCAAGCCCTGGGTAGCTCAGGGGCCTGCTCTCATGGTAGGGACCTGGCCCTCCTCTCCCAGGTGACTGTGCAGCCCTCCCCCAGGCCCTTTACTGCGCTCTCCTGACCTAGGGTGCCACATCTCAGGGGAGCCAAGGGGCATGTGTCGGCCCAAATCAGCCACAGCCCTCTGCTCTGCCTAGCGCACGCCTTTCCCTCCTGTAGGCGTGGTCCTGCAGCTGCCACCCTTCAGCCAGGCATCTCCCTCCAGACCCAGCAGGCCTGAGGGAAACGTGCCCCCAGACTTCCAGGCAGCCCTGGGCTGGGGATGAAGCGCTCCATGAGCAGGGCAGGAACGCCCCATCCCTCGGCCCTGACACCTGACCAGGACCAGCTGCATCCCTGCTGTTGCTCTCCCATCCGCTGCTCCAGTCAGAGGCACTAGGGTTTGCCCTTGTCCCTGACCTCCAGAGGAAGGCAATCAGACAGGGAATTTGGAAGGGAGATAACTCATCAAGGAGCCTGCCTGCTCCGCAGAGCGTCAAATCAGCTGAGAAATAACAACTGTGTCACCAAAATTAACTTTGCATTTGCAGCCAGTAAGAGTGGCCCCTGGGCTGAGATGGAAGCCTGAGCTGGTCCTCCAAGGGCCTGGCCATAGCCGAGGGCACCCCAGGCCTTTGGCATCCCCCAACTCCACTCCCCAGCCCCACCCTAGCCCACCTCTACCCTCCAGCCATCGCAGAGATGGAGAAGGACATTCGTGCATTTCCAAAGGAGCAAAGCCATGCGGTTGCTGAGGGAAGGCGGGGCCCAGTGCAGCCCCTCACCCTTAGCCAACTTTCCTAGCCAGGCTGCGGACTGCAGCGAGGACAGTGGAACGCTTGGGTGATGCTGCCCCTTAGTGGAGAGGAGTGGGAGGACCCAGGCTCCAGGAAGCACGTGGGAAACCAGCCACTGGACAGCCTTGGTCCAGGGAACCTGGGACTAAAGGGACTCTTCGGCTCCCATCAGACAGCTAAAGCAGGGTCAGCGGCTTTTCCAAAACGAAGAGCAAGAGGAAAGGGTGGGACACCTGGGCCCACAGCCACCTCTTGTCCACTCCCCCACCCAGCCCTTTATGTTCCCTCCCTTCTGTGTGTCCCTGTCCTCTTCCTCCCCAGCTAGGGAGGCCCTCTGGAGGCAATTATGGAGTGATGTGACCTGGAGCTTGGGGTTTAGCCTGGCACTGCGCCAAAAGTGCTGTGTAACCTCGGGGCGTTGGCTCACTTCTCTGACCATAGTTGCTTGGAACATGGGTGCCCACAGAGCCTGTTTAGTTTGAAAAGCCTGATGCCTGGTACTAGTGCTTCACAGCAATCCCTGAGAAGGTTGTTGACCTGTGAGAGGTCACAGGAGATGGTTCCTAGGACCCTTGGTTCTGTGCATAAGCCCAGAGCAGTGAATGTATCCGTGGGTCTCAGTCTATCCACCTCTAAGAGGGGAATTGCTTACCCTATGCTATAGCAGTGTTTATAAGCACAGTTTTTTTCACAGCAGCAAATAAAGTGTTCTGAGGAATGTTACTTATTAAAATATAGGTTAAAGACTAGATAATGTTTAACGGCTTTGCTTTTTCAATTTCTAGCCTCCTTTATTGAGGTTTTTTAAACAAATGGTTTTCCACAAAAATACTGTCTCATTTCCACTGCTGAGAATCCAGATCACCTGCCCCTTGCTCCTCAAATCTCTGACTTTCCTTGCAAGAGCCAAAGCACCTGCCACTAAAGCTCAGACCTTGGTGACCGCATGGCCAAGTCACCTCCCGACGGATCTGTATAACAAGCGAAGCTCTTCTCTCCTCCAGATCGCAGAGACCTATGCCTTCCTCCCGAGAGAGGCCGTGACCCGGTTCCTGATGAGCTGTACGGAGTGTCAGAAGAGGATGCACTTTAACTCCAATGGCCTGGAACCCAAAGGTAGTTGGGGGTGGCATGCTGGAGGGCTAGGGCAGGGGCCGGCCGAGAGCAGACTGTCCCTGAAGACGTCAGCTTTTGCTGGCATAGAGAAGTGGCCAGCAGCTGTTGTTGCTGGTCCCAGAGGCCAGTATGGGTCCATGGTGCTGCCCAAAGAGCCTCATTTTGTTTAAACTTTTTTCCTTTCTAGTTTCACTTAAAAACCAACCATACAAGCCGGGCGCTGTGGCTCACACCTGTAGTCCCAGCACTTTAGGAGGCTGAGGCGGGCGGATCACGAAGTCAGGAGATGGAGACCATCCTGGCTAACACAGTGAAACCCCATCTCCACTAAAAATACAAAAAAATTAGCTGGGTGTGGTGGCACATGCCTGTAGTCCCAGCTACTTGGGAGGCTGAGGCCGGAGAATCGATTGAACCTGGGAGGTGGAGGTTGCAGTGAACCGAGATCATACCACTGCACTCCAGCCTGGGTGACAGTGAGACTATGTCTCAAAAAAAAAAAACCAACCATATAAAACAAAAAACTCACATGTTTCTCCTGCCTCACAAGGCCCAGGCCGGCCCCTCTCCTCCCACCCAGGTTCCAGTGGGAATTCTCAAAGTTCCATCCATGCCTCCTGCTGTTTCTCTGCACATGAGCCGTGGTCTGGCCAGTACGCTCTCTGAGACATGTGCATCCTCCCACCCCATAGCCCACAGACCTGCCAGTGAGATGTTCTCCCTGGTGCTTGTTTCCACCCTTTGCACACCCATGTGGCCTCTGATCACCCACAGGGACTGATGAGAATTTAAAATGCCTGGAGCAGGCCGGGTACAGTGGCTCATGCCTGTCATCTCAGCAGTTTGGGGCTGAAGTGGGAGGATCGCTCAGGAGGTGGAAGCTGCAGTGAGCCATGATCATGCCACTGTACTCCAGCCTGGGTGACAGAGCAAGACCCTGTCTCAAAAAAAAAAAAAAAAAAGAGCACTTGTGACCACCAAAGTTGGTCCCTTGGACCGACGTTCATGCCCTCCAGCTCTGTCCTGCCCAGTGAGAGTCAGCAAGGGCCCCACTTCAGCAATCTCATACCCCCTCAAACTGAACATCCCAGAGGCCTCCAGTAAATCTGGGGCCCATCTGTTTGCAGGTGGCTTTGGCACAGTGAGATGGCCCAGCACATTTGGCTGGTACAATTATAATGCTGCCCCAAGAAATGGTGCCCAGCCGGGTGATTTATCAGGGTTTCCAGGCCTGCCTGGTGCCTCGTGCCAGCTCCTGGGCATCAGGCCTGGGGAAGTTACTGAAGTCAGTGGGTGTTTTGCCCAAGGATGGAAACAGACTCAAATGAAGGGCGAGCCGTTTATCCAGGCGGCACTCAAGTAGTGTCCACTGAATCTGGAAAAGGAAAAGTCCACAGCAAAGCAGACGACAAAGGATCGGGAGCATGGGCGTCAAGCGGGGCTTTCTGCTCATGTTTGTTGGCCCTGACACACGTGAGCGACTTCTGGCAGCAGCTGACCCACCAAATCCAGAGGCTTCCATGCCCATGGGAGCCGTCAGGCCACGGCTGTTTGATCGGGCACATGGGCCAGCTTCAGAGCACGAGGGGTAGGAAGAGAACTAGTTAATCCCTCATAAATGCTGGTTCCTGTGTTGAGAACAGGGTGCCAGTGCCAAGCTATCACTCAGCTGCTGTGTCCTGGGCAAGGGACTTAATCTTTCTGAGCTTCAGTTCCCTCATCTGTGAAGTGGGGTTAATCAGAGGGCTGAGATGTGAGTTAGTCCCTGTACCTGGCATTGGTGCAGGGAGAGCTAGCTGAGGCTATTGCGGTTCCTGAGATGACACTGGACGCTCCTGTGATATATGCCTGAGCCAGTGATCCTGAATGCAGCTGCCCACATGGCCTGGCCCTGGCTGGGCAGCTGCTACAACCCCTGGGCCAAGACCACATTTGGTACCTGCAGATGGGCTGGAGGGCTTTCCCCACCACACTCTCCACCCTGCCGGGGTCTAGGCCACAGGGGCCAGGGGCCAGGGGCGTGTGTGCTGTAGTGGTGGTGGCTGCCTGGTTCCTGCCCACCCATCCGCCTGTCCCCTCCTGTTCCTGTCCTCATGGTTTCCATAGAAACTGGCGGAGTCAGACACAGAATTGCTTGCCTGGAGGAACAGAGGCGAAGCCAAGAGGGGCTCTGTTGGTGGGCTGTTGGTGGGCTGCTCTAGGGTGTCTGAGGCACCATCGGCTCCCCTCCCCTGCTATGCACCCCACGGTAGTGTGGAGGGTGTTCCTCAGCACCCCCCTGCACTCCTCACTGATGGCTGCCGGGTCTCCCTAGGCTGCAGGCTCTACTTCTCATCTTCGGGCTTCTGCGTGGCCAGGAGGGCACCACGGGGCACAGCAGTGGCCTGCTTCCTCTCCTCACTGGCTGCCACCACCACGCCCCACCCCCAGGGAGGAGAAAGAGGTGGGGGAGGGAAGGAGCACACAGGCCAGGAGCTGCGTAGAATATAAACTAGTGCTGTGGGCTCTGTGCTGCACCCCGTCTTTCCTGGGGCTTTCCTGGGCCTTTCAGGCCCATCCTCGCCCATCCTCAGGCACACCATCTCTCTGTCCCAGGTAGCAGAGCTTCCACTCTCAGAGAGAGGAGAAGACGCTGAGGGAGCAGGGCCCATAGAAGTGGCCTGGGGAAGGGCCCAGGCCTGTGGTGCAGCCCTGTTCCCTGCTGTGTGTCCCTTGGCAGGTCAGGGAACCTCTCTGAGCACCTCCTCCTCATGCAGTGATGAGGATCCTGTGAGGTGTTAGGCCTGGCTTACAGCTGAGGAAACTGAGGCATAGAGAGATGTGGAGGTGAAATCATTGATCCAAGCTCTCCCAGGAGATAGAAGTGAAGGAGGAAACCATATTTTCTCATCAGCAAAGTAGAAGGAATGCTGTCCTTTCAGGGTGGTGAGGATGAGCCTGTTGTGGAGGGTACCTGGGACGCCAAGGCTGCCTGGGGAGCATCAGCCTGCCTCCTGCCCGTGTTGTGGCACCATGGTGCCCAGACACAAGGCTGCCAACGTCCAGGTGGCAGAGACACATGGCCTGCCTCCAGCCAGGTGGGGTCAGATGTGGCCCCAAGCCCCTTCAGGCAAGCCTGCTGGGTTCACACCCTGGACAGGGTGAGAAGGGAAGGGCCTGGTTTCTGGAAGCTGCCAGTGGAGAGCTTTAGAGTCTGAAAGGCTCTACTGTCTACTAAGTGGCCAGAGGCACTCACCTCCTGGACCGTCCCCAGGTTCCCTCCTCCTGCCCCCCCTTGAAAGCCTGCAGATCCTATCTCTGCCTGCCTTGCTGGCCTCTGGATGCAGCTATATCCTGCTGTCTCCCAGGCACCCCTGCATTGCCAGCCCTCCCTTCTCCCTCTCCAGCTGCTGGGAAACCAGAGCCTGCACCAGCCCCAGAGGCAGGCCCAGTGTTCCTGCCCCAGGAAGGTGGGAGGGAGCGGGGACAGGGGACAGGATGGAGGCTCCTTGAGGGCTGCTGGGAGAATGCCTGGCTTCCTGGCCTCACGTTAAAAAGAAAGAAAGGAAGCAGAGTGGCCTCTTTTGCTCAGCGGTTTCTCCCCAGCAGAGTTGGGGGGGCCCAGACAGCCCCATGCCCTCCCCCAATGCCAGGAGCATAAACAAAGGAGGCGGTAGAGGATCAGGAAGTCTGAGGACGGGAAATTCCAGGGCCTCCTGACTTCATGCTCCTCTTCCACTGGCCCCTGAGGAGTTGAAGGCAGAGCATGCAAACTGGGTGTGACCTCTGACCAGCCAGCTCTTGGGAAAGGGACCTTTGGAGCCATGTCTCTGTTTTCTTTGATGTGACAAAATATTGTTGCATGGTTGCAAACTGGGAGTTGCCAGTGGGCAGCAGTGCTGACTCTTCCTCCGCAGGCAGGCTGTCCACTCGGGTCCCCGCCCCTTTGCAAGCAGGCCCAGACTCCTCTGCATGGTTTCTGAGGCCTCCACACCTGGCCCCTCCAGGCTCTCACACTCACTTGCTGTGGGACTGTGGGAAGGTTGCACAGCTTCTCTGTGTGCCATTGCCTCATCTGTGAAGTCAGGGTATTACCACAAGCACCCACCTCACAAGGTTCCTGGGAGTGTCTGGCGAGAGGGTGTGTGGGGAGCCCTACGCAGGTGCTCAGTGGCTGTCAGCTGAGCAAGAGTTGGTAAGTCCCATTCAGATCCTCTCCACGAAGCTTCCTTGAGCTCCTCCGGCGCCCTCTGAGCTCTTCCTCCAGTGACCCTAATGGACTCAGGTCCGTCCCGCTGGCTCATCCTCCACCCTTGTTTCCTGAGCCCAGGGGCGGCACCACACACAGGTTCCTCACCTTCCTCGCCTCAAATGCACATCCATCAGCACTCCTTGAAGAATTGCCAATCCATTGATTTGCTTCCCCAGGAAGGAGATTTTTTTTTTGGCTGTCTTTTGAGCTGGCCTCAGGCTTGGGATGTCTTGTTTCCAAATGTGAAGCCCCCGAGGCTGGCTGGTCTCCCAGCCTCTGTGCCAAGCCCCCATCATGCACACATCCTTCGACGCCCACCCCACCTGGAAGATGTTTCTTACCCGTGTCTCTGGACTGAGAGTTCTTCGTGCTGTAGGTGGAAGCTCCTGAGAAGTCCCACCTGGTGTTCCACTGGGGAAACGAGGTCACTCCCATGGCTGAAGTTTGCGTTGGTTGATGAGTGCCGTTGGTGCCCAGCTTCACAGGCCAGCGTTCGGCTTGGCCTGGCCCAAGCACCCACATCATTGATTATTCTCGAGACTTCGTAAAACTAGGTCTGGCGCCTGGGCTGGCTTCCATTTTCCTTGGCAAAGAGATGTTGAAACATCTCCCTGGGCTCGTCTGTGCTTCTCTTGCCAGCAGCCTGCCAGGGGATTTAGGCTCCGTGACCCTTGCTAACTCCTAGCTTACCCTTCTCCATGGCAACAGTGCCCAGCAGTGCTGCACTGTCAGGTTATTTGTAGAGGCTCAAGTGTGGCACTACGTGTTGACCATGGGGCGGGGAGGGGGGCGGCCTGTCTCAGCAGAGCCCAAGGAACCCGCTTCTTCCTTGTTCACATTTCCACCTGAGCTCGTCCCCAGTCCTGGCTTTTTTCTCACCTGTGAGCCTCTAACTCTGTGGGGCTCCCACTGACCCCTGCTCTTTCTCTTTCCCACTAAGCCCATCCTCTCAGTGTGCACTCACTTAACTGAATCCAGCACACCTGGGGCTCCTCACTGCTGAAAAGCCTGCCTGCCTTTCTCCTCACTGTGGTGTGGTTGAGCTCTGACCTCTCACCCCTCGCTGCATGGCTCATTTCCTCACCTAGAATGTCCCCTGCCTGCCAGGGTCCTGCCTCCCCCACAGAACTCTCATTCTGGAGCTGCAGAATCAAGCATTTCACCTTACAGCAATGTAAGTTCTTCTCCAGTGGGTTTGGGGGTCTGCTCGGGAAATTCCAGCTCCCCCAAGACCAGGGGGCCCTGCCTCCCTCTTCTGAGCTCTCTTGGCTCACCTGTGGGCACCAGAAGTGGTTTCTCATCTCTGGCGATGCTGGGATGGGAACAAGCCAAGGAAGACCTCTTTTCCTGCCTCCCAAGGGTGCTATCCCGGCCACTGGTTTATTCTTCCTAAGCCACACTGTCACTAGTTTTATTAAAGATACTTTCTCATGAGCAGCCATGACACTACAGTCAGGACAGGGGCTACCATCAGTAAAAGAACACGACTCCCTGCCACTGTGACTACCGAACCCAGAGAATCCCTGCAACACCCAACAGAGGGCTGGCTGGGGGCCTTGAGAGTGAACGGGGCCCTTCACATTTACCATGGCACTTAACAGCTTCTTACCAGAAAACCTCCTCTTTGAGGAAATGAAACAAATGACAGAATTCTCAGTCCGAACATCCACCTCTGAAAACAGGACCCACAGCTCTTTTGAGTGATACATCGCCGTGTCATCACTAGACTGCCTGCCTGATATATCACATCCGATCCGGTCGATGAATGGGACCAGGGCCCAAAACCCCACTGAGGTTAAGGAACTCAAATCTAGGTTGACAGTGGGGTGAAAACCCACTTGAGTTTGGTACTGGGCATCGCTGCCAAAGGGGCTGATGGGTATCAGTACAGAGGATCCCTGGCACCCAACCAAGAGGAAGTCTCTTTACAGGGAGGGAGTGGTCCCTTTCAAGCCAGTTTCTTAGGCATTCCATTAGGGGCATTTACTTCTTTTTTTTTTTTTTGAGATGGAGTCTTGCTCTGTCGTCCAGGCTGGAGTGCAGTGGTGTCATCTCTGCTCACTGCAACCTCCGCCTCCTGGGTTCAGGTGATTCTCCTGCCTCAGCCTCCCGAGTAGCTGGGACTACAGGCACGCGCCACCATACCCAGCTAATTTTTATAGTTTTAGTAAAGATGGGGTTTCACCTTATTGGTCAGGCTGGTCTCGAACTCCTGACCTTAGGCGATCCTCCTGCCTTGGCCTCCCAAAGTGCTGGGATTATAGGTGTGAGCCACCACACCTGGCCGACATCTACTTCTTCCTCCAAGAACAAAGAATAAAACATTCTATGTGTGACAACATAGCTTTAAAGAGCAAAACTAAGTTCTGCATTTCTGTAAAACTTGATTCAAAATGTGAATGGATCTGTAAGGTCGCCAGAGGTCCACAGTGTCAAAGTGGACCCCCATCCTCTAGACCCAGCTACTCTGGGCCCCACCTTTTCTGCAGGGCTGTTCCTCTCCTTGCCAAGCAGGAACTTCCCTTGTCCTCTTTGAGTAACTTCACCCCTTGTTTGCAGAGACTTTTTTCTTTTTAAATTATGGTAAAACATTTACAACATACAAACTAGCCTTTTTAGTAATTTTTTTTTCTTTTTGAGACGAAGTGCCTGTCACCCAGGCTAGAGTGCAGTGGTGCCTCAACAGCCCCGGTGCAGGTGATCCTTCCGCCTCAGCCTCTCGAGTAGCTGGGACTCCAGGCACACACCACCACACCCAGCTAACTTTATTTTTAACCTTTTAGTAGAGATGAAGGATTCACTATGTTGCCCAGGCTGGTCTTGAACTCCTGGAGTCAAGCAGTCCTCCTGCCTCAGCCTCCTAAAGTGCTGGGATTACAGGTGTGAGCTGCCATGCCCAGCCTTAATAATTTTTAATTGTTCCATTTTAAAGATATTATATTCACAGTGTTGAGCAATCATCACCACTGCCTATTTCCAAAAACTTTTTCATCACCCCAAACAGAAACTCTGTACCCATTAAGCAATAACGTCCCATTCTCCCGCCACCAGCCCCCAGTAACCTCCTGTTACTGTCTTTGAATTTACCGATTCTCGATATTTTGTGTAAGTGGAATCATATGATGTTTGTCATTTGATGTCTGGCTTCTTGCACTAGGTATTACATTTTCAAGGTTTCAGATTTGGGCTGTGGCTCTGGAGGGGCAGGTAGTATGAATCACCCCCGGATATTCTCTGGACCTCCCCCACCTCTGCCGTCACCTGCCTCCCCTGCAGCCTGTCTCTTGGGCCTCCTTTTGATGGTAGAGGGCACTTCGTCTGGAAGTTGCTCCTGCTTTTCCTCATGCTTTCCTCAGCCCATCAGTGGGACGAGGCACCAGGGGCACCTTTTGATTAAAGGCCTGGGGTGAAATGAATCTGGCTTGAAGTCCTAGGAGGAAGAGGCCAGACAGCAAGTAACTGAAACAATTCCTACAGCAGCTTGGCCAGAGATTTTAATGGTTATCAAACGATGTCTCTACCTTTTAATTTCTTGTAATCTGTTCCAAAAAGGCAAAGATCAGAAATACGGAGCAATATTTATGCACAAAGATGTCCTCCGCAGTGTTGTTTACAATAGTCCCAATGGGAAACAACCTAAAGAGCCAGTCATCAGAGAGTGACTTAAGCAAATTATGGCAAAATATGACACAGCCATAAAAATTCGACTTGCAAAGCAAAATCAGATTCTTAATGTTGGGGAAAATACCTATGACAAAATGTTAAGAAGAAAAACTTTTTAAAAGCAGACTGGAATTCTCTGTATGCATTATGAGCTCATGTGTAAAAAAGAAAAATCATAGGGAAAAAAATAAACAGAAGCGTATGCCAAGCTGCATGGTGCAATTATGGCTTCTAGATCTTTCTTTACGTCTTTCTGCACTTTGTAACTTCTCTGAAAAAAGAACGCGCATCGCTTTGGTCTTCAAGACAACAAAGGAATGAACGGGAGGAGAATGTTCCTCTGCATAAGATGAAGGAGGAACCAGAATTTGGGGGCTACTGGAGGCCTGGCTCACACCTGGGAGCCATCTGGCACCTGAGGATGCTTTTGGGGGATGCTGCATGGTGGCAGGATCGGGCGGGGTGAGAGTGGCATGTGTTCACCTGGAAGAGAACTGACTTAGACAAGGGTTGGGAACACAGATGCCTTTAAGCGTCTGGCAAGTATCATAATTGATACTTGCAAATGAGCAAAGCTGTGCAATAGGATAAGGAGTGGGGGGCACTGTGGCAAAATGGGAGCTACACATCCTGCTGAAAAGAAGCGGCTGCTGAAGCGGCTGTGGCTGCTTGCCGTCAGGAGTGGGGGTCCCATCAGGAGTGTGGCCAGACCTTACGTTCCTCAAGAAGCCAAAAATTGGTATAAATACGTGTGGAGGGGCAGGGTGAGGTGGTTGTTGGTCTCTGTCACTGGGGCTGGAGTGTGGTGCTGTTATCACAGCTCACTGCAGACTGTAGCCTTGACCACCTGGGCTCAAGCGATCCTCCCACCTCAGCCTCCTGTGTAGCTAGGACTACAGGCACACACCACCACGTCTGGCTGATTTTCTCTTTTATCATTTGTAGAGATGAGATCTCCCTGTGTTGCCCAGGCTGGTCTTAAACTCCTGGACTCAAGCGATCCTCCTACCTCGGCCTCCCAGAGTGCTGGGATTACAGGCATGAGCCACCGTACCCAGCCTCGTTGTTTTTTTTAAACGTGTGAAACCTCTAAAACACTGGCACCTAATTAAAAAAAACATCTTTGACACCATGCAGTCCACATCTCCGGGCCAGATGTTGGTGAGCCACAGAGTCTGTGACTTCTGACCTGTCCCTTCTCCTCCCAGGTGGTTTCCTCTTCCACGGGCTCTGTTACATGCACTATGTGGGCTGCAGACCCACAGCACAGACTGAAAGGGCTTTCCTTTTGTTCTTTCTGCCAGAAAATGAGCCTCCATCTCCGCTGGTCTCCGGGATTATTGATTACAACATGCCCCTCACCTCCACCTACCTGAAGCAGATGAAGCTTCGAGTGATGAATTCCCAGGAGCAGGTAAGGCGGCAGTTTCCCCTTACCCCACCTGAAGGCGTCCTGACTTGCCTGGCGGTGATTGATTCATTCCAAGTCTTGGGGCCACAGCTTGTGTAAACGGGAAATCTAAGAGGCCCTTATCTGGTTATCTGGGCTGTGTAGTCCAGGCAGAGAGGGGGAAGCAAGATTGTGTTCCTCGTGAGACGGTCTCCTGTGCAGACAGCTCTGTGGGTCTTCAGGGAGAAAAGTTTCCCCTTGGGTGGGTGCCCAGGAGGAGGGGATGTGGGAGGGAAGGGCCGCAGCCGCGGACCCTGGAGCTGTTCTCTCTCAGCTTGCCCTTGATAGCTGGCCTCTCGCCTCCTTCCCCCAGGGAGGCAAGAGAGAGTGGCTGCCTGCTTGTGGCCTCTGTCACTCTTGGGGCCCGGATGGACTAGGAGGATAGGCCTTGGAGGGTGGCCCTGGGGCCTCCTTGCTGTCCAAGCCTCCCCAGCTGGGGTTGCCAAGGGCCATGAGGCACCATGGAAACAGGCTATGAAAAGAAACTCCCTTTCTCCTGCCTTCCCACACAGTCCACCTCCTAACCCTCTGCAAAGCAAGTAGCCTGACTGTCTTTCAAAGAAAGGACTCGGTGAGTTCCCCTCCACCCCCACCCTCCGCCGCCACCTAAAACCAGGGTAATCACTTCTTGCTTCAGCTTGGAGTGTTCTCATCTCTTGTGACATCTGAACCCGTTGTGTCCTTGTGGGCCTGGCAGGGGATTGGATTCTTTCTCCCCCGTTGAAAGGTGGGTCAGAACCCATGTATGACTTCTAGCCCTGGGTGCGGCTGTCCCGTGCTGCTGGTCTCCTTGACAACCCCAGCGTGTGTGCTCCCAGGGGGTGGTAGCCCCTCGGCCAGATCCATGGTGATGTAGTGGGACACATGCAGGTAGCATCTCTGCCGGTGATACTGTTTGAGGACTTAAACTGGGTGGCTTGAACCTGCAGAGCTTTGTATCCTTTCAAGAGGCGGGGGCAGCGAGCCCTCCCTTCGCCACACCATGCCCGGCCCCTAGAGGCCGTGTGAAGGAACCTTTGCTCTGAGCGGTAGGGCTGTTCGGTAGACCTGTGTCTCCCTGTCTTCTCATCTGAGCACACGTGTTCTGGGATGTTTGCGTCTCCAAGAAACTTCACCTCATCACAAATAATTCCAGTGGGGAAAACAGGCTTGGATTGGGTTTCCAGCGCACAAAGGCAAAGTAGTTTGGGCTACAAGAGTGTCGGTAATGAGGGTGTTGCTTGTAGAATCCCAGCACCTCTGTGCAGGCTCCGAGTCAGGTCTCTTCTGACTGCCGCTGAAGAGCACTCTGTGGCCTTTCTTTCCTGTAACCATCGTCATTGTCACAGGCACCTGGCTCCGTAAACATTGTTATCACCGTTCTCACCTGTGCCCACGAAAAATGAAGGACAGAAGCACACAGACAGCTGGGAGCACAGCCCCCGGGTTTTCTTTCCTGCAGAAGGGCACTAAATCCAGGTCAGCACTAGAACCAGTAGTCGTCACTGTCATGCAAGTTGGGATCTCTCATTAACGAATCAGATATTTGAGCCGGTTATAAATCCTTACTGTGCCTTCACTTGCGTCGATGGAAGAGGGGAGTTAAGACTACAGGTTAGGTGCTTTAATGAGGATTTGGTCATTCTACAGAGCGCTGTTCTGTGAGCCAGGCTCTGGGGATGAGCAGAAACAGCCGTACCCCTAGGTCTTGTTCTTATGCTTTTGTTGTTGTTGTTGTTGTTTTTGTTTTTTTGAGGCAGAGTCTCTCTTTGCCACCCAGGCTGGAGTGCAGTGGCATGATCTTGCGTCACTGTGACCTCTGCCCCCTGGGTTCAAGCGATTCTCCTGCCTCAGCCTCCCATGTAGCTGGGATTATAGGCACTTGCCACCATGCCCAGCTAATTTTTTGTATTTTTCACAGAGATGGGGTTTCTCCATGTTGGCCCAGCTGGTCTCGAACTCCTGGGCTCAAGCAATCCACCCGCCTCTGCCTCCCAAAGGGCTGAGATAGATTCCGACTGGCATCCCCATGTGTGTTTTCTTCTGGTCTAGGGGAGACAGACAGCAGCAGCAGGATCGCACACAAATGCCCAGCTCACAGTAGGTGGCGATTAACAATGGTGGAAGTGATCAGTGGGGCATCAACACGGTGCAGAAGGACACGTGGCACTGCGGGTACTTAGGGTGGGCTGGAGGGTGGACTGAGGCAGGGGTCCAGGAAGCTGTGCCTCAGAAAGGGATGCTTCAGCTGAGACTGGGATCTGAAGGGAAGAGAAGTTATTCCAGGCTGAGGGAATAGCTTGGTCCAAGGGAGGACCAAGCTTGCTGGTGTGGCTGCAGCAGAGAATGGGATGAGTTCTGTAGCCGAGGCAAAAGGGGGAAAGCACAGTGTTGGGAGCATAAGCACCTGATGAGTATCTGGGGATGAACTGAAGTTCATGACATGAGCTGGATAAATTACCCTGGTGAGGCTCTGGCAGCTCCCAGAGGAAGGGAGGACTGTGGAGGGCATTTGTCCCCAGGGTGCTCTGAGAGTCCAGCTAGGGCAGGGCCGAGATCGAGGTGGCATCTGCTTCCAGTGGGGCTGGATGTGACTTCCTCTGCTTCATTAGTAGTTTCCAGGTGGGGCCCTCTGAATGTAACCAGCTTCTCCTGGGTGCGGCAGGAGATGGAAGTTCAGGCCTGCCTTTCACCACCTGGCTGGTGAAGCAGCCTCCCGCCTCATGCCTAGAGCCCTTCATCTGTCAGTCTCCAGCACGCTGTGCAAAGCAGTGAGCTCTCAAGGCCTCAGATTCTTAGGCAGCACCATTATCCCTGTTTTATGGCTGGGCACGTGGTGTAACATGAAATCACATCGCTCACCAGATTATTTATCTGCAGCAGCAAGGAAGGGCCAAGGACCCAGCAGTCTTGGATTCTTCAGCTTGAGTTAGAACTAAAAATACACATGCTTGAATTACTAGCTTATTTCCTGTATAGCAAAGGCAGGCCATGGTGGGTGAATGACTCCCCACCATCCAAACGCAGCCATGGGACAGTTTCGGCTGCTGTCAAATCCAGTGGGGCTTTGAGAGTGGTTACTTTTTATCACTTTGACCACAAAATCCCAGCAGAGGACATCTGTAGGGTTAGCAAATCTCTAATGCAGGAAAATAACCTGCATTTAGTATTGGAAAATAACCCCAATACTAAAGTAACCGGGAACCGGGATAAATATTTTATTTATTTTTTATTTTTGAGAGAGTCTTGCTCTGCCGCCCAGGCGGGAGTGCAGTGGTGCGGTCTCGGCTCACCGCAACCTCTGCCTCCCAGATTCGAGTGATTCTCCTGTCTCAGCCTCCTGAGTAGCTGGGATTACAGGTGTCCACCACCACGCCCAGCTAATTTTTGTATTTTTAGTAGAGACGGGGTTTCACCATGTTGACCAGGCTGGTCTCAACCTCCTGAGCTGGTGATCAGCCCACCTTGGCCTCCCAAAGTGCTGGGATTACAGGAGTTAGCCACCACACCCAGCCAGGATACATATTTTATTAATGCTGAACAAAGCTCTATGTCTAAAAACTTTGGGTAAGAAAAAAATCTCAATAATCCATTTATTTCCAGCATCACGTATCCAAGAGACAAATGGTAAGGCAAGGGGAACATTTCCCCTTACTTTGCTTCCTCAACGTGCCGGTGGTGGGGTTTTCTTGAGGGCTGGACAGAACCAGTTACTTGTAGGCCAGTTGTATTAGATTAATATGCTAGAAAACGAGTCCTTCTCAGAAGAGGGTATTAGATAATATGAAAACTCAACACAAGATTCACACAAGGAAGAAAGATTCTTGCTTGAACCCGGGAGGCGGAGGATGCAGTGAGCCGAGATTGTGCCACCGCACTCCAGCCTGGTTACAGAGCAAGACTCCATCTCAAAAAAAAAAAAAAAAAGAAAAAGAAAAAAATTATTCTTGAAGTCTGGTTCAGTGCAGCCAAGAGTTATCGTGTCCTCAATGTACAAGGCACCACTCTGGGGATTAGACTCTACCCTCTCGGGACCTCCAGCGTGAAACACAGACCCCAGGACCTGTCATCAGAGTGGCCACACTGAACTGAAAATAGTGGAGTGTGGCCTGAGTGAAGAGTTTTTTTATTCAGGAATGCTCTTATAAAGATATAAAATGGAAATTGTATTTAGTTGTACAGAGGAAGGGGCGTCTTCTTGGAAGAGGCAGGGAAGGAAGATTTCATGAAATGTAGACCATCTCAGACAACAGCTGTTAATATTCTCTGATAAAGTGAGATCCCAGGAACGGGTGCAGTCCATGCTCTTAGGGCCAGATCCAGCCAGCAGGTGCCGTCCTGAGCTGCTGATCCTTCAGGTTCGCTCTCAAGGGTGTGAGCAAGATGCTGTGAAGTGCACTGAGCTCTCTTCTTCACACAGCCGCTGGTTTCATTTTCTGTCTTACTTGGTTTTCTTTTATCATTTTTATTATTATTTTATTAATTATTTATTTAGAGACAGAGTCTCGCTCTGTCACCAGGCTGGAGTGCAGTGGCACAATCTCGGCTCACTGAAACCTCCGCCTCCCGGGTTCAAGCGATTCTCCTGCCTTGGTCTCCAGAGAAGCTGGGATTACAGGCGCCCACCACCACGCCTGGCTAATTTGTGTGTGTGTGTGTGTGTGTGTGTGTGTGTGTGTGTGTGTTTTTAGTAGAGATGGTGTTTCACCATGTTGGCCAGGCTGGTCTCAAAACTCCTGGCCTCAAGTGATTTGCCCACCTCAGCCTCCCAAAGTGTTGGGATTATAGGCATGCACCACTGCGCCCAGCCTCTTTTTTTTTTTTTTTTTTTTTTTTAATTACACAAGTAGCACAGAGACTCAGCAGAAAAATCAGTCACCAAAAAACAGAAGCACGACAATGGAATATTTTGGTGGCTACCCTTCCAGACTCTTGAAGGAGGGGAGTAACCTGCTTTGTTGACCCATATTGTTCTGAGTCTCTTTGCCCTCTGCTGTTTCCACCTATCAAGGGAGCTGCTTATATGATTTTCCTTTCATTCACTCATTCACACAGCTGCCCATCCATCCTTTTGTGCACTCTGAGTCAGGCACTGCTCCAGCTGCCAAGGAGACAGTGGTGAACAGGTCCAAGTGTCTGCCCACCAGCCTCTCCCAGTTCAATGAGAGAGACAAGAAGAAACCAGACCAACACTCTGGGGTCTGCAAGTAGTGCTCAGAGGAGGGATGGAGGAGGGACACAGCAGTGAGCGGGATGGGTGTTGTTTCAGGCAGAGGGGTAATTAACTAGGTGATTCTTCCGTGTCCAGCAGTCTACATGCTTTATCCCTCACTAGGTCGAGTTACTGTCCTCATTCTACAGATTTGACAGCTGAGGCTCAGAAGGGCTCAGCACTTGCTCAAGGCCACAAAGCCTCTGATATGAATTGGAGCCCAGATCTCTCCCATCCCCAAACCTGTGCCAGACCCTGTTTCTCCCCACACTGACCCAGATAAGGATGTGCTTTCTGGAAGCAGTGTGCTGACAGAAAACGTAAGCTGCCTGCGAGATCACTCACTGCCTGTGGGCTTTGTAGCGGGACACTGCCCTTGGCAGTGATGCTGGCAGCCTGCGTGCCAGAGGGTGGCAAGCGCAGGTCGAGGGCTGTGTTTGGCCTGGGACCTGGGAGCCACCTTAAATATAAGGAAAATAAGGGCATATTGGGAGAGGACTGTGACAGGGCGTCACTCCCACCTTCCTTGTGAATGCTACATCGTCTGCAGGGGCAATTTGATGTCTACATGATCTTTCCTGAGATGACAGTGTTGGAACTGAGGCCCCCTTGTAGAAATCAGCTGTGGAAGCAGAGAGACAACTTTCTGTACTTTCTCCCACCCAGAAGAAGCTGAGGCCCAGAGAGGCTCAGAGCTCAGGTCTTCTGTGGGCTGTTACCATCCCTGTGCTCTATCTGGAGGGGAGGACTGTGGGTACCTTCCTGGCCTCCCTCTCTGCAGTTCCTAGAGCAGCACTAATATCCTGCTAATGGGTTTAATGGTCCTCACAGCAGTGTGTGAAGTGGTGTGGCTCCTCCATCTAAGCCCACGTGATGGAGGTTCTAACTTGCCTCCATTAACCTCTGCCTCCCTCTACTCTACTGTTTTGTCCTGGCCCAGAATTTTCCTTGGGTTGTGGAGGGCAGGTGAGGAGGAGCAGACCCCTCCCCAGGGCACACACGTGGGGCCTGCAGGGTCTGTATGGGCCCAGGGCCCTAGAATCTCCAAGTTATTGGCCTTCCTGCTCCAGTAAGCCAGCCAGCCAGTGTGAAGCCGCAGCAGGCGCTGTCCACAGCCAGGATGTCCACACCCACTTTTCTTTGTGATGCCGATGCCACCCTAACAGTCCCAGCTCTAGCCCTTCCAGCTGTGTGACTTTGGGCCATTACTTCACCTCTCTGTGCCTCTTTTAACTCATCAGTTACTTGGGAGTAACAACACACCTACCTCATAGAGTTATCTCAAGAGTTCAGTGATACCAAGCAGTGTAAGTGCTCAGCCCCAGACACTCAGAGGAAATCCCAGCGACCACATTGCTAGTGACGGTGATTATTATACAACACCTGTGGCCAGGCGCGGTGGCTTATGCCTGTAATCCTATCACTTTGGGAGGCGGAGGCGGGTGGATCACCTGCGGTCAGGAGTTCAAGACCAGCCTGACCAACATGGAGAAACCCCGTCTCTACTAAAAATACAAAATTACCCTGGTGTGGTGGCATATGCCTGTAATCCCAGCTACTTGGGAGGCTGAGCCGGGAGAAACGCTTGAACCCAGGAGGTGGAGGTTGCGGTGAGCCAAGATTGCGCCATTGCATTCCAGCCCGGTCAACAAGAGCAAACTCCATCTCAAAAAATAAATACATAAATCAATCAATCAACATCTGCTTAATAGACACATCAAATGGCCTTGTGCAGGAGACGGGGCTATAAGGATAGATAAGAGTGTGTTTGCTCTTAAGGAGCTCTTCTTGGTAGAGGGGACAAAATGGCAGCCACAGAGCTGTCACCTGGGACAGAAAACAGAAGGGGCTAGAGACTCACTAGGCAGTTCAGGGGCACTGGCTTATTTATTTATTTTTTGAGATGGAGTTTCACTCTTGTTGCCCAGGCTGGAGTGCAGTGGTGCAATCTTGGCTCACCGAAACCTCTGTCCCCAGGATTCAAACAATTCTCCTGCCTCAGCCTCCCAAGTAGCTGGGATTATAGGCATGCACCACCACACCCAGCTAATTTTGTATTTTTAGTAGGGATGGGGTTTCTCCATGGAGGTCAGACTGGTCTCGAACTCCCAAACTCAGATAATGTGCCCGCCTTGGCCTCCCAAAGTGCTGGGATTACAGACATGAGCCACCAGGCCTGGCCCACATTTATTTTATTTTTTTAAGAAAACCATGACAAATATATAAAATCTGAAATGTGCCACTTTAACCAGGTTTAAGTATATAATTGAGTGGCCCTGAGTATATTCACAGCATTGCACAGCCATCGAAAACTATCTATTTCCAACATTTATTCATCACCTGAAACAGAAACTCTGTACCCATTAAGCAATAATTCCCTTCCTCCCCTCCCGCAGCCCTGGTCACCTCTGTTCTGCTTTCTGTCTATGCAGTTGGCTCTTCTAGGCACCTCATGTCAGTGGAATCAGACAATATTTGTCCTTTTGTGCATAATGTCTTCAAGGTTCATCCGTCTGATAGCACATGTCAGAACTTTATTCCTTTTCGTTAGTTTTTTGAGAAAGGGCCTCACTCAGTCACCCAGGCTGGAGTGCAGTGACACACACAGTTCACTGCTGCCTCACCCTCCCAGGCTCAATCCACCCGCCTCAGCCTCCTGAGTATCTGGAACCACAGGTGACCACCACTACATCTGGCTACTTTTTGTGGATTTTTTTTTTTTTTTTTTTGTAGAGATGGGATTTCTCCATGTTGTCCAGGCTGACCTGGAACTCCTGGGCTCGATCTGCCCATCTCAGCCTCCCAAAGTGTTGGGATTACAAGAGTGTGTTCTGTTGTGCCTGGGCAACTTTATTCCTTTTTATGACAGCAATATTCCATTGTATGGTTAGACCACATTGTGTTTATTACATTTATCTGTTCGTGGATGTTTGGGTTGTTTCCACGTTTTTGGCTAACTACATTCACTTTTTAATCATTATCCATTCTCTTATGAACCCTCTCAATTTCCCCTCTGCCCAGAAAGACCTCCAAAATATGGGCAGACACAAAGGAGAAGGAGTGTTAATGGCTTACTGTGAGAGACTGTCACCTACTCAAACAATGCTGACTTATAGGGTTCTTACCATGCAGAACCCAAGAGTACTGACAGGGACAGTCTCATTTAGGAGCCTGATGGCAGTGATGATTCTCTTTTTTCCTTCCTCAGGCTGCTCTGCAGCCCAGGCGAGGTGGGAGTTCAGAGGAGAAATAGCAGAATGGAACCGTGAACTCTTGCTGTGGCTCAATGTTGTGACCTTTATCCTAAAGGTCTTTAGGAGACCTTTGATGGTCTCCTAAAGAAGCAAAGCTTCTGAAATGTTTCTTTAAAGAGTAATCTCCATGGACTAGAAATAGAATGTAGAACTTCTAAACAAGTAGAGTGAAACAAAGAAACACAGAAGATGTAATCAGTCCATTAAGAGTGATTAAATAGGGAATAAACAAAGAAACCATGAAAAAGAAATATAAAATATGTACACAGATAAAATAAATATAATGGAATATGATAAGTAAGTACATATAATAAATTACATAAAGTAACATAGCACAAACAAGACCAAACTACTAAATACAAAAAATGTGAATGGGTTAAATTTCACTTGACAGTATCATAAAAGACTCAGATGGGCCTTCTTAAATGGCATTTGGTATTTACAAATGACATTTTTCAAAATGACACAAAAAGGAAAATTAAAAAAGAGGGAGTGATGCTATTAATGTTAAATAAATGTTCAAGGCAAGAAAAAGCATTAAGTAGGGCAAAGTGCGATACATTATGGTGATCAAAGATAGTTTCCCAGTGACTCTCCAGACCTTGGAGGTCTGCTCTGGGGGAGGGTGAGGAAGTCTGTGAGAGGCAGAATCCTTCTTTCTAGCTGTCAGCCTATCTTTGCCGACTCCATTCTCTTTTCACTGTTTGCAGATTTTGCTACTGTCTTGCAATAGCCATTTCTCTAGACTCGTCTCTTCAAACTTTGAGCATCTGTGTCTGCTCCTGAAAATGTGCATGGAGCAGTAAGTGGAGTGGACCCTATGGCATTTGTGAGGATATGGGGTCTGCTGCTTTGGCTGCCTAGATTTTAGACCCCCTCATTCTCTCCCACAGGGCTTTCCACTGAGGCGACCTCTTTCCTCTCAGTTCCCAGCCTCCCAGGCTCCTGCCCTTCCCACCGACTGTCTTCCCTCCTCCCAGCCTTGCTGGTCCGCTTCTGGCTTCTTTCCTTGGCTCCATCTATTACCTCCTCTTGTTGCGTAGCTGAGCTGCAGGGGCCCAACTTGCCACCACAAGAGCACAGGAAAGGCTGGAAATGCTGTTGGCCACGTTTTCAGGATCTGAGAATCTATAGCCCAGACCTTCTCCCTGTCTCAGTATGTTCCCAGCACTGTGGAAGGTTTGTGCTGCAGCAAGAAAACAAAAGCTACTGAAATACTGACCTTGACCAAGGCCGCTGTTGGGATTTCTCTAGGCAGAGGATGATCTCTGGAGCATTTCTGCTGGGAGAGGACGTGCAGTTGGAGTAGCTGCTGTGAGCTTCTACCTTGTGCCCCCCAGACCTTCCACCACAATCCCAGGGAAGCTCACCTACAGGGATAAAAAGGGCCCTTTATCCCTTCTTAAATTGCTGGGGTTTGTTTGCATTTATTTTTTATTTTTATTTTTTATTTCGAGATGGAGTTTCACTCTTGTTGCCTAGGCTGGAGTGCAATGGTGCAATCTCAGCTCATTGCAACCTCTGCCTCTCAAATTCAAGTGATTCTCCTGCCTCAGCCTCCCAAGTAGCTAGGATTACAGACCTCCACCACCATGCCCAGCTAATTTTTTATATTTTTCATAGAGATGAAGTTTCACCATGTTGGCCAGGCTTGTTCCAAACTCCTGACCTCAGGTGATCTGCCAGCCTCGGCCTCCCAAAGTGCTGGGATTACAGGTGTGAGCCACCACACCCAGCCTACGTTTATTTTTATTTTTATAGATAGAATACTATTTTTTTGAGATGGAGTCTTACTGTCACCCAGGCTGGAGTGCAGTGATGCAATCCTCACTGCAACCTCCACCTCCCAGGTTCAGGTGTTTCTCCTCCCCTAGCCTGCTGAGTAGCTGGGATTACAGGCGTGTACCACCATGTCCAGCTAATTTTTATATTTTTGGTAGAGACAGGGTTTCATCATGTTGGCCAGGCTAGTCTTGAACTCCTGATGTCAGGTGATCTGCCCACCTTGGCCTCCCAAAATGCTGGGATTACAGGCATGAGCCACCACACCTGGCCTAGAATACATTTAAAAAAATCATTTAGAACATGGCCAAGTGTGGTGGCTCATGCCTGTAATCTCAGCACTTTGGGAGACTGAGGCATGTGGATCACAAGGTCAGGAGTTTGAGACCAGTCTGGCCAATATGGCGAAACCCCATCTCTACTAAAAATACAAAAGTTAGCCGGGCATGGTGAGGCAGGAGGATCGCTTGAACCCTTGAGGCAGAGGTTGCAGTGAGCCCAGATCACACCACTGCACTCCTACCTGGTGAAAGAGCGAGACTCCGTCTCAAAATAATAATCATATTAATATAGAACAATAGCAGACACTTCAGTTTCTACTCCCTAGCAACAGGCTCTTTTCTTTCGTATCTTTTAGCTGTCCCTTCTGGTATTTAACTCCTATTTTGAAATAACCTGCTTACACTGTTAGTTCTTTTTTTTTTTTTTTTTGAGACAGAGTTTCGCTCTTGTTACCCAGGCTGGAGTGCAATGGCGCGATCTCGATCTCGGCTCACCGCAACCTCCGCCTCCTGGGTTCAGGCAATTCTCCTGCCTCAGCCTCCTGAGTAGCTGGGACTACAGGCACGCGCCACCATGCCCAGCTAATTTTTTGTATTTTTAGTAGAGACGGGTTTCACCATGTTGACCAGGATGGTCTCCATCTCTTGACCTCGTGATCCACCCGCCTCGGCCTCCGAAAGTGCTGGGATTACAGGCATGAGCCACCGCGCCCGGCCCAGTTCTTTATTTTTTAATTGGGGCTTTTGTTGTTAATTTCTTGCTGTAGGAAATAAGTAATTGTATTCCTACACCCTCCTTCCTGTTAAAACACTTATTATTTCTCTGTCCTCCATTGCGAGACATATCTATACTTCTCTGTTTAGATAAATTGCTATTTATTATTTATATTATTATGACTGTGTACATATTATTCATAGCTGACCCAGTTAGCATGCTATGATTCCCTTTCCTCTCTTTGGATTCCTCCGAGTTAGCCACTGCCTTCTTCTCCCCATCCGTAGCCCTCTCTCTTTAGATCTTGCCGATGCTGTGTGCGAGCTATCTTATTTATTTTTATGTCCTCTGATGTATCAATTTTTTCTTTAAATCGTTTCTGCAGTTGAGTCTTAAAAAGGCTAACTCCACTCCACCCCCATATTTTCTTTTACTACATTTGTGTTTTCATTTTTTTTGATAGACTGTTTTTGAGAAGTTTTAACTTTATAGAAAAATTGGGAAGATAGTACAGAGTATCCACATCGCCCACTTCCAGACACACATCATCGTCATTATTATTATTATTATTATTGTCCCCTATTATTAATGTCTTACATTAGGGTGATACATTTGTTACCATTAATGAACCATATTGACACATTATTGTAACTAAACTCTAGTTTGTTTAGATTCCCTTAGCTTTTACCTAATTTCCTTTTCTCTTCCGAGATTTCATCCAGGATACATTACATTTAATTGTCACGTCCCTTTAAGCTCCTTTTGGCTTTGACAGTTTCTCAGACTTTGTTTTTGATAACCCTGACAGTTTTGAAGAGTACTAGTCATGTATTTTGTCAAATTTAAAAATTTGATGTTTTTCTCTCTGTAAGACTGGGGTTATGGGTTATTAGGAGGAAGACCACAGATGTGGAATGTCATTTCCATCACATTTTCTTAAGGGTCCATACTATCCCTATCATTTTGTTAAGGGTCCATACTGTCAACATGAGTTATGACTGTTGACATTGGCCGTGATCACACCTGATTGAGATAATGCTCGTCGGGTTTCTCCGCTGTTGGGCTGCTTTTCCCTCTTTCCACACGTGCACTTGGGAAGGAGGGCACTGTGTGCAACCTGCACCTGAAGAGTGGGGTGTCATGCTCTGCCTTTCTGAGGGTGAGTTATCTACATAAATTATTTAGATTTCTTATGCATGGGAGATTTGTTCCTCCTCCCCTGCTTATCAATTTATTCAGCCATTTCTAGAACTCTGGACTCATAGCTGTTTATTTTATGCTTTGGTGATCATTTAATACTTCATTATTTTGTCGTTCAAATTGTTCTAGCTTTGGCCATTGGGAGCTTTTTCAGTTGGCTTCTGTGCTCTTTTGACATACCTCATTGGTGTTTGGGGTTTTTGTTTGTTTCTTGTTTTTTTTTTTAGTGTTTTCTTGCACTATAAACTTCCAGGCTCATCTTGCATATTTCCTGCCCCAACCCGGGAATCAGTCCTTTCTTTAGGGAGCTCTGATTCCTTTCATTGGAAAACCATATTAACAACCAAAATAGCCGGGTGCAGTTGCTCACGCCTGTAATCCCAGCACTTTGGGAGGCTGAGATGGGTGGATCACTTGAGGTCAAGAGATCGAGACCATCCTGGCCAACATGGTAAAACCCCCATCTCTACTAAAAATACAAAAAACTAGCTGGGAGTGGTGGCACACACCTGTAGTCCCAGCTACTCAGGAGGCTGAGGCAGGAGAATTGCTTGAACCCAGGAGGCACAGGTTGCAGTGAGCTGAGATCATGGCACTGCACTCCACCCTGGCAACAGAGTGAGACTCCATCTCCAAAAAAAAAAAAATAATAATAATAAATAAATTGTTTCTTTAGTGCCTAAAAATATCTGGCTGGGCATGGTGGCTCACACCTATTATTCCAGTCCTTTAGGAGGCCAAGGTAGAAAGAAGGATCTCTTTAGCTCAGGAGTTTAAGACCAGCTTGGGCAACATAGCAAAACTTCATCTCTCTGTATTTTATATAAAACAAAACAAAACAAAAAAAACCCAAGATCTGGGTACTATGTATGCTCATTGGTACTGAAGTGTCCTTTCTTGTAAGCCCTCCCAGCTGACAGAGCAAAAAGCATACATGTTTTCATTTTCATTTTTTATATTTAATCTTTGATCCAACTGAAGCTCATACTGATGTATATTCTGAGATACAGATTCTGCTTAACCCTTTTGTCTCAGCATCATTTGTTAAATACTCTGCTTCCCACTGATTTGAGATGACACCTTTAAAACTTACTAAGTTTCCATCCAAAACAGAATCTACTTCTGTTTGGTCCACTAGGCTCCTTGACTGTTCATGTAGCAGCACCAAACTGTTTTAAGTGTGAAAACTTTATCATATATTTTAGTATCTAGTAGGAATGGTTTCTCCTTTAGTGGCTCTCTTTTTAAAAGTTTTGCTGGCTTATGGGCCAGGCACAGTGGCCTGTAATCCCAGCACTTTGGGAGGCTGAGGCAGGCAGATCACGAGGTCATGAGTTTGAGACCAACCTGGCCAATACGGTGAAACCTTGTCTCTAATAAAAATACAAAAACTAGCCAGGCATGGTGACATGCACTTGTAGTCCCAGCTACTCAGGAGGCTGAGGCAGGAGAATTGCTTGAACCCAGGAGGCAGAGGTTGCAGTGAGCCAAGATCACACCATTACACTCCAGCCTGGGTGACAGAGCAAGGCTCCATTAAAAATAATAATAATAATAATAATAATAATAATAAAGTTTTTTACTTGTTTGAAAAAAAGGCATTACTTGAAGAAAAAAAATTCTTTTTTTTTTTTTTTTTTTTTTTTTGAGAGGGTCTCCCTTTGTTGCCCAGGCTAGAGTGCAGTGGCATAATCTCGGCTGACTGCAACCTCCACCTCCCAGGTTCAAGTCATTCCCCTGCCTCAGCCTCCCAAGTAGCTGGGACTACAAGTGCATGCCATCACGCCTGGCTAGTTTTTGTATTTTTAGTAGAGATGGGGTTTCACCATGTTGGCCAGGCTGGTCTCAAACTCCTGGCCTCAAGTGATCCACCCACCTTGGCCTTCCAAAGTGCTGGGGTTACAGGCATGAGCCACTGTAACTGGCCAAAAATGGTTTCTTTAGTGCCTAAAAATACTGCAGCAGCCCTGCTGATCTGACGACGTGAGCATTGAGTGGAGACACTTTACCCCAGGCCTCTTTGTTCACTGCCAGAGGTGGAGTCATGGTACTCCGGGCTCTGAACAGGAGCAGCGCAGCATTCCCCATCCTCCTAAAAGGGTATCAAGCAAAATAGGGTATTTCTTTAAAAAAATTTTTTTTTTTTTTAAAGTAGAGACAGTGTCTCACTTTGTTGTCCAGGCTGATCTTGAACTTCTGTGCCTCCCCCAGAAAATAGCGCATTTCAGGCCAGGCGTGGTGGCTCATACCTGTAATCTCAGCACTTTGGGAGGCCAAGGTGGGCGGATCACCTGAGGTCGGGAGTTGAGACCAGCCTGACCAACATGGAGAAACCCTGTTTTTACTAAAAATATAAAAAATTAGCCGCGTGTTGTGATGGATGTCTATAATCCCAGCTACTTGGGAGGCTGAGGCAGGAAAATCGCTTGAACTTGGGAGGCAGAGGTTGCGTTGAGCCGAGATTGCGCCATTGCACTCCTGCCTGAGCAGTGCTTTTTTTTTTTTTTCTTTCCTTGAGACAGAGTTTCACTCCTGTTGCCCAGGCTGGAGTACAGTGGTACAATCACAGCTCAATGCAACCCTTGACTTCCCAGGCTCAAGTGATCCTCCCACCTCAGCCTTCCAAGTAGTTGGGACTGCAGGCACACACCACCATGCCCAGCTAATTTTTTGCATTTTTTGTAGAGATGGGGTTTCACCGTGTTGCCCAGGCTGGTCTTGAACTCTTGGGCTCAAGCGATCCTCTGTCTTTGGGATGACAGGCATGAGCCATCATGCCCTGTGAAAATAGGTCATAGGACCTTTCTAAACTTGAGAGGGAATGATTTCTCAGAAACCTTCTTCTTCTCTTTTTTAAAGAGAACGGAGAGCGGTGAGAAAAGCTCATTGTCAAACATCTTTTGTTACGGGGCATACTTTTGTGATCAGTATATGTTCTTGAACATCCTGGGGTGCTTTCCAGAAACTTGCTACAGTTTCCAAATGCTCACAGAACAAGAGCGTTTCCTCTGTTCTGTGAGGGCCACCTGGGCTGGGAGAGGTCTGTATCTTTTCTTTCTTCCGGCTTCCCCAAAGCTGTGAGAAAGTGGAAAACTACCACCACCCTGTCTGAAGAGCCATGTCTGGTGGGGTTGGCAGATACCCCGAACCAGAATGGCTCATTGTACCCAGCAGCTCCTTCAGGCTCCAGCCCCTTCTAGGCTGCAGACCTCCACCCCCACAAATTCGAGGATGCCGAGGTGGCCTTTCAACTCTATTCTCTGGGAAAAAATGCACTCATAATTTAGTGGTGCAGGCAGGAGAGCTGCCTGGTACCACAAGCCGCAACTCTGCATACAAGGCCGGCCTGGGGATGCTTTGTTTGTGTCAAGGGAAAAGCCTGCGGGGGTCAGGAGCTGCTACCTGGGCATCCATGAATGAGGGAGGCACTGCTCCGTCCTGTCAGAGCTCTGGCTGTAAACTACCCCTGCCAGGCAGCCCAGAGAGCTGACTCCGGCTCTGTTTCTAAGGACAAGAGAGATCTAACAGGAAAGGAGATGTTTTTCCCGGGCTGGGCCAGGAAGGAGCAGCTCAAAACATCCAGATGGTCCCTGTGCCAATGGCTGCCCTGTGACTGCCACAGCTCTGACCAAGACCCAGAAGGGATTCGTGGTCTTGTGGCTCAGTCCTGTTCTGTTTTACAACTAAACCCCTCACTCCAGCTCTTGGGTGCCTCTTTCACCCAGAACTAGTGGGATATTTTGGGCAGGGTGCTTTCTGCAGCCCTCCCTGATTTTCATTGCTTTTTGTTTTGAATGGGGGACCCCTGATGGCTTTGTCAAGCCTTCCGCTTAAGGCACCAAAACTCAGGCAGCTCAGTCCCCGGCATCTGAGCATTTAGTGGCTGTGGCTTTTACACTGGTTCTTGACCCACCCTGACTCTTGTCAGCCTGATGGGTCCTTTTCATGTGGGGCCCAGATAGGCCCCATCACTCCCAGCAAAGAGCAAGCGGCTCCAGGAGACCTGACTCCCCGGGCGGGTGGGTGGGCCAGGGCTTTGTAACCAGACCTGGAGGGTGCAGGAGGGTTTCAGACGCCTCAGCAGCTGATGTCTGGAGATCAATTAGAGATAATGGCTTTGGGTGGACTGGAAGAAGCATGGCCAAGCTTTTTCCTGGTCATGATGGTGTTTACCTCATTATCGGGCTTTTTTTTTTTTTTTTTTGAGGATGGGAGGGCATAGTGTTGCTCTGCGAATTTGTGCCGGCTGCTTTGTTTTGCTCAGGGTGACTGGGTGTGGATCCCAGCGGGCGGGTAGCACCCCCACCCCCATTCAGACTGAGAGGCGTACAGCACAGCTTCTGCTCATGGCCCACCAGACCCTTGTCTTCCCTGCAACACAGCATTGTGCTGTTTTAAAGAAATTTCCTAGGCCGGACGTGGTGGCTCACGCCTGTAATCCCAGCACTTTGGGAAGCTGAGGCAAGTGGATCACCTGAGGTCAGGAGTTCGAGACCAGGCTGACCAACATGGTGAAACCCCTTCTCTACTAAAACTACAAAAAAATTAGCTGGGCATGGTGGTGGGCACCTGTAATCCCAGCTGCTCAGGAGGCTGAGGCAGCCTGGCCAACGTGGTACAACCCTGTCTTTACTAAAAATACAAAAATTAGCTGGGCATGGTGGTGCATGCCTGTAATCCTAGCTACTTGGGAGGCTGAAGCAGGAGAATCGCTTGAATCTGGGAGGCAGAGGTTTCAGTGAGCCAAGATCATGCCAGTGCACTTCAGCCTGGGCAACAAGAGTGGAACTCTGTATCAAAGAAAAAAAAAAAAAGAAAGAAAGAAAGAAAGAAAGAAATTTCTTCCTTAATTCACTCAAAGATCATTTCCGAGGTTTTTACTGCATGCTGAATGTCATTGCAAGCATGGAAGATACCACAGTGAGTGAGGCAGATAAGGCGCCCATCCTCAGGAGCTCACAGGCCTGGAGATGATAAACAAGGCAGGATGAAAAAAAATATGCAAAAGGGAGAAGTTCGGGGCAGAGCATTAAAATAGAGAAAGATGTCACGTTGTGCCTCAGGGAGAGATGGCCTCTCTGAGGAGGCAGCATCCGAGCCAAGGCCTGAATGCTGAGAATTGGCCAGGCCCGCAGAGATGAAGGCGGGTGGCATTCCAGGCACAGGAGGCAGCACGTGCAAAGACTCTGGGGTAGGAGCAGCAGGGGGACTGGGATAGAGGAGCAAGGGGGAGCTATGCCTGGGAAAGGACACAGAGCTTCAGAGACCGCTTCCCCTGGACCTGCCAGCCGGGTACCCACATGTTGTGGTGATCTTTCTTTGCCAGTGGAGAGCAGTCTGAGAAGGAAAAAAAAGAATGTGGAGACAAGCACCTGAGGAGGAGTCTAGCGACTCTGGTTCTAGGTGTGCCCCTGCCTCATGAGCCATCTAACTTCTTTTATTGGGGGGCAGTGGTATGATCACAACTCACTATAGCCTCGACCTCCTGAGCTCAAGTGATTCTCCCACCTCAGCCTCCTGAGTAGCTGGGACCACAGGTTCCCACCACTGTGCCCAGCTAATGTTTGTATTTATTTAATTTAATTTATTTATTTATTGAGATGGAGTTTCGCTCTGTCACCCAGGCTGGAGTGCAGTGGCGTGATCTTGGCTCACTTCAACCTCTTCCTACCAGGTTCAAGTGATTCTCCTGACTCAGCCTCCCGAGTAGCTGGGAATATAGGTGCCTACCACCACAATCGGCTGATTCTTTTGTGTTTTTAGTAGACACAGGGGTTTCACCATGTTAGCCAGAAAGGTCTTATCTCCTGACCTCGTGATCCACCTGCCTTACCCTCCCAAAGTGCTGGGATTACAGGCGTGAGCCACCACGCTTGGTCATGTTCTAAATGATTTTTTAAAATTTATTCTAGGCCAGGATGTGAATAAATCAGGTGGTGGGTGCCTGTTTGTATTTTTTTGTAGAGATAGGGTCTTGCCATGTTGCCCAGGCTGGTCTTGAACTCCTGGGCTTAAGCAATCCACCCACCTCAGCCTCCCCAAAGTGCTAGGACATAAGCCACTGCCCCCAGCTGTGTCATTGGAACAGCAGGTTTGGGTCAGTCATCTGTGGCTTTCCAATTTTGCATTTTCATGGAGGAACCCTTTTTTTCAAGGCACTGTCTTCTGGGGAGGAAGTCCAGTGGGTCAGGGGTCAGTAGCAGGCAAGCATGTTGCTGGCAATGCTGGGCATGGGCCCAGAGCCTGCCTACCTGCCCCTCTCACCCCAGCAGCCCATCTGTTTCCTCCTGCACCACCCCAGGAACAGGCCTGGGCAACCCTGAGCTTTGGCCTGAGGTGCCGAAGACAGTTGGGGAGAGGGGCTTGGCCCAGGACAAACGGGAACAGCCTCCTCGACAGAAATGAGTCACAGAGCCCATGCCCTGCCATCCCCACGGTCATTCTAAGGCTCTGGCATTTAGAATGGCTCTAAATATCTCAAGAAGAGATAAGATAGAAATATAAGGTGTTCTTTAACGGGGATCCTCCTGTGGCTGAGGAAGGGCCAGGCACACTTGTGCAGCAGCTGTGACACTTTTCCCTGCTGCAGAGTCCACAAGTGAGGAAATTGAAAGCTTGCTGCTCCCCAGGCACCGCCACACACACAGCAGGTACCTGGACATAGCACCCCTGTGTCCCCTTCAAAGAGTCAAGAGGCTCCTGTGTCCTCTTGAAAGAGAAAAGGCTGGCTGGGCACGGTGGTTCACATCTGTAATCCCAGAACTTTGGGAGGTTATGGTGGGCAGCTACCTGAGGTCAGGAGTTTGAGACCAGCCTGGCCAACATGGTGAAACCCTGTCTCTACTAAAAATACATAAATTAGCCAGGTGTGGTGGCAGATGCCTATAGTCCCAGCTAGCTGGGAGGCAGGAGAATCACTGGAACCCGGGAGGTGGAGGTTACAGTAAGCCGAGATTGCGCCATTGCACTCCACCCTGGGGTACAAGAGCTTTTTGAGACAGACTTTGTCTCAAAAAAAAAAAAAAAAACTTAAAAAGATAAAAAATCACATAGGAGTTGGGGGGCGGGGTGGGATCCTTGCCGTCTAGTCCATCCACAGACAGGAGCCCTATGAATAAGCCCGGAATGCTTTTGACTACAGGCCCCAAAACCCAGCTGACTATAGCAAAACTTGAAGTTACTTTACTCCTAAAACAAGAAGAACGGAGCAGCCGCCGTGGGTGCCATTCGCAGTGTTGGATTGGAGTCTCTGTGATGTTGCTGACGTTTTCCCCGTGGTTGCAAGTTGCCTGCTATTGCTCGGCCTTCTTGTGCACATTCAAGGCATTCTGTTGATGTCTTACTGCTTCAAGAGGGTCACATGGTTCCCAGTTGCAAGGGAGGCTGGGAAAGAAAGAATTTCATGTTTCTACCCTCTGTGGTTGAGAAAGACTAGGGAGAATGTTGACTTGGGGTATAATACTAAGAAAACTGGTTCACAGTATCTGCCACAGCCTGGACACCCATCAGCTAAACTTCGACAATCTTTGGGTGTTAAGATGCCAAAGGCTTGGGCAGAGAAAAAATGGTAAGGAAAGGAAATGGGGGAAGTAGGGAGGAAGAAGAAAGAGAGGAAAGGGAGGCAGGCGGGGGAGCAGGAACAGCCATTGTTGGGGACCTTCTGTGTGCCAGGTACCCCCAGACACAGAATTCAGTCCCTCACCACATGGGAAACTGAGGTTCGGCTTTAGAGACCTTACGTAATTGCTTTTGTGGGGTTTTTATTTTTTTGAGATGGAGCCTCGCTCTGTGGCCCAGGCTGGAGTACAGTGTCGTGATCTCAGCTCACTGCAACCTCTGCCCGCTGGGTTCAAGTGATTCTCCTGCCTCAGCCTCCCAAGTAGCTAGGATTACAGGCTTGCACCACCATGCCTAGCTAATTTTTGTATTTTTAGTAGAGACAGGGTTTCACCATGTTGGCCAGGTTGGTCTTGAACTCCCAACCTCAGGTGGTCCGTGTGCCTTGGCTTCCCAAAGTGCTAGGATAACAAGGGTGAGCAACTGCGCCTAGCCAGTAATTTGTCTGAAGTCATAGAATTAGTAAGAAAGAGTCCTAGTCTCTCCAACCTTAATGCTGTTATTTCTCAAGGGAAGGGGTGGGGGAAGAGGAAGGAAAAAGAAAGCAGCAGTCAGGGTAGGGACACGCTGAGGCCACAGCAGCACCAGCATCATCGGCTCCACACAGACAGGCCCAGGTCTGCTTATCTCACCACCGCGGTCTCTGCACCTGGATCGGGCCTTGGAACATAGTGGGGGCTCCGTAAATGCGTGTGGAGCGGTGACTGGGGTATTACTTAGTTATCATAGCACTGCCACTATCCATAACTACGGTTCGGGCGGTGCTCTGTGCCCAGCACCAGTCCAGCCCCCTTCAGCCATCACTGCATTTAATCCTCAAGTCCCTGCTATCGTTCCCCCATTTTAGAGATGAGGGAATCAAGGCTTGGAGAGTTATGTCTCCTGCCTGAGGTCACACCAAGGAAGGACCTGAGTCCAAACAGAACATGTCCACAGCCACCCACTCCCTGCTGCACACCTGGATGCGAACCCCCAACACCAGATTCAGCCCAGAAATGTCCCCATGCAGCATCCCCAACCCCAGAGCCTTTAGCCAGCATCCACACCAGACCTATGGGCTCTGCCATGACGGGCCTGAGGGCGGAGGCAGGAGGTGCTGCCTGCCCCTTTCCCCTGGTGACCTGCCCCATGTTTCACGCAGTTTCCTTGGATGGAGGCGAACGTAGGTTAGTCTCATAGCCCCTGGAGGATCCTTACCTCTCCTCACCTGCTGGGGAGTCAGCTAAGAGTTTCATCCCTTCCGGCTTCCAAGGCCAGCCTCCTTCCAAGGCGTCTATGGAGAAGCCCTGGGGTCCCCTGAGGCAGGGCCTCACAGCAACCCCAGCCCATTCCCAGGGGTGACCCAGGAGAAATCTCTGGCTGCATCCGACTTGCTGTGGTGGGTTCCCCCTCCTGCTCTGCTGGAGGTCGGTGAGGCATAGCACCACATGGTCTGCCTCAGTGGACCCACCTGAGCAGGGCCCACCACCACCCTGGAGACCCACACATCTTGTTCCAGCATGGCCCCTGGCTTCTAGCTCCATGACTATGGATGTGTCCCCTGCTCTCTGAGTGCCAGTTTCCCCACTCTTGGGTGACTGGGTGAGTCACTTAATTTCCCTCCCAGAAGCCCCTCGTCTTCATGTGCACAATGGCAATTAACATCGACCTTGTCATTTGGTGGATTAAATAAGAACACATACACACCGCCCAGCGTAGGTGCCTGGTGTCCAGTGGGGTCGCAGTAATTGACTACAGTAAGCTCCAGGCTGCTCAGCCATGGAACCTGACCTGGCTTGCTCTTTCCCCTTTGGAAACCTGTACTGGAGCATAACACATTCAGAAAAGAGCATGCATCACTCAGTTTCACAGCTCAGCCAAGTTCACAAACTGACCCCACCTTCTGTGACCCATATCCAGATCAAGACACGAAACGTCGGCACCACCCCAAAGACTGCTTGTGCTCCTTCCAGTCACTGCCCCTGGGGCAGGGTGACCACTGACCTGACATCTAGTAGCATACATTGATTTTGCCTGTTCTAGAACTTTCTATAAATGGAATTGTACAGCGTGTGCTGGTTTACTCACAGGCATAAGTGTGTGAGAGTCATCTGTGTTATAGCATGGATCCGTAGTTTGCTCCTTTTTATGGCTGAGTAGTATTTCATGGTATGGTGGTATCGGGGGGCCACCATGTACTCACTGTTCATTGGTGGCCAGCGGGGGGCTGTTGTGAATAGTGCTGCTATGACTAGCCTGCCAGTCTTACATGTGTTCTTTCTTCTTTCCTTTCTTTCTTTTCTTTCTATCTGTCTTTTGAGACAGGGTCACGCTCTGTGGCCCAGGCTGGAGTACAGTGGCACAATCACAGCTGACTGCAGCCTTGATCTCCTAGTCTCCAGCAATCCTCCTACCTCAGCCTCCAGAGTAGCTGGGACTACTGGGGCATGCCACCATGCACAGCTAAATTCTTTTTGCAGAGACAGGGTCTTGCTGTGTTGCCCAGGCTTATCTTGAACTCCTGACTTCAAGCGATCCTCCCACCTTAGCCTCCCGAAGTGCTGGGATTACGGCTGTAAGCCACCATTCCTGACCTACTCTGTGTTCTTTCGGGAACATCAGTGTTCATTTTGTTGTGTACACACCTGCAAGTGGAAATGCAGGGTGGGCCTTGGTGTTTTGTCTGAGCCTCTCCAAGGGCACCAGGAAAGAAGGGAGGCAAAAGAGGCAGGGGCACACCCCATGAAAGTTACAAAGTATGGCTGGTGTCCAGGATGGCACGCTTCATTCTGAGTCTGTCGAAGACCTCAGAGCTGTGCTGGCAGTGGGCAGGACAGGTGCCTGAGTGAGGCAGTGATTCATCCCAACTGTGTGCAAGATGGCTCTTCTAGGAACCTGTCCCAGCCCTCAGAGCCAATGGCCCACTGGGAAAATGAGGTTTAATGCAGGAAACAGGAAGTACCACAAACATGTCAGTTCAGAGCCAACTGAGCAGCAGTCTGTGGAGGGATCTTGATTCAGCTGGGGTGGAAGGTGTCTTTGTTGATAGCCCAGGTAGGTGTCCACCTCGTGAACACCGATGCATCCTTCAGTGCCCAACTTAAATGTCACCTCCTCAGTGGAGCCCTCCCAGATCTGCTACGTCCTTCTCATACCTGAGCACTTCCTTCCTAGCAGGTCTCAGGACTGTCAAGTATAAACTGGAATACTCCTCCCGTGACCCTTATGCAGATCAGGATCCCATGACATCACTTATTTAACCTCTCTCCCCTCACTGGCCTGGAGGCTCCATGTGATCAACCCTGGGTCTGTATTGTTCATTGCCGTGACGTACATTTGTCATGGTCCCTGGTGTGTGGTAGGGGCTCTGTACATATTTGTGGAAGGAACACAGGCCTAAAAACATGCACAGTCAAAGGCATGGAGGGGACACACACACACACGAGACAAAGTCTTGCTCTGTCACCCAGGCTGGAGTACAGTGGCATGATCTCAGCTCACTGCAACCTCCACCTCCCAGATTCAAGAGATTCTCCTGCCTTAACTTCCCAAGTAGCTGGGACTATAGGTGCATACCACCATGCCCAGATATGTGTGTGTGTGTGTGTGTGTGAGTGTGTGTGTGTGCGCGTGTATATATTTTTTTTTTTTTGAGACAGAGTCTGACTCTGTTGCACAGGCTGGAGTGCAGTGGCATAATCTCATCTCACTGTATCCTCCTCTTCCCAGGTTCAAGCAATTCTCCTGCCTCAGCCTCCCCAGTAGCTGGGACTATAGGTGCCCACCACCATGTCCAGCTCATTTTTGTATTTTTCGTAGAGACGGGGTTTCACCATGTGGGCCAGGCTGGTCTCAAACTCATGACCTGAAGTGATCTGCTTACCTCAGCCTCCCAAAGTGCTGGGATTATAGGTGTAAGCCACCGTGCCAGGCCAGAAAACATATTTTGAAGCCATAATACTGAGACAGGAATAGGTAGATCAACAGAATAAAATAAAAATCCACACATAAGGCCAGGCATGGTGGCTCAAGCCTGTAATCCCAGCACTTTGGGAGGCCGAGGCTGGTGGATCACGAGGTCAAGAGATCGAGACCATCCTGGTCAACATGGTGAAACCCCGTCTCTACTAAAAATACAAAAAATTTGCTGGGCATGGTGGCGTGTGCCTGTAATCCCAGCTACTCAGGAGGTTGAGGCGGGAGAATTGCCTGAACCCAGGAGGTGGAGGTTGCAGTGAGCCGAGATCGCGCCATTGCACTCCAGCCTGGGTAACAAGAGTGAAACTCCGTCTCAAAAAAAAAAAAAAAAACCCACACATAATAGAAATTTAGTATAAGACAATGTTTCCAATTACTGGATAAAGATGAGTTATTTAAAAGATGGTATTGCCAGGCATGGTGGCTCCCACCTGTAATCCCAGCACTTTGGGAGGCCAAGGCAGGTGGATCGCCTTAGGTCAGGAGTTTGAGACCAGCCTGACCAACATGGTGAAACTCCATCTCTACTAAAAATACAAACATTAGCCAGGCGTGGTGGCGGGTGCCTGTGGTCCCAGCTACTCAGGAGGCTGAGGCAGGAGAATTGCTTAAACCCAGGAGGCAGAGGTTGCACTGAGCCAAGATCATGCCACCGCACTCTAGCCTGGGTAACAGAGCAAGGCTTTGTCTAAAAAAAAAAAAAAAAATGGTATTCAGGCCAGGTGCTATGACTCATGCCTGTAATCCCAGCACTTTGGGAGGCTGAGGCAGGAGGATCACCTGAGCCCAAGAGGTTGATCCTGCAGTGAGCCGAGATCATGCTACTGCACTTCAGTCTGTGTGACAGAGTGAGACCCTGTCTCAAAAATAAAAAATAAAAGATGGTATTGACATAGCTTATAGCCATTTAGAAAAAAATAAGCTAGAGCCCCACTTCGATACTTATATTGAGATAAATAACAGATGGAATAAAGATTTAAACGTAAAGAAGATACAAAGCTTCCAGAAGAAAATATGGATGATTACTTTTATAATCTTAGAGTGGAGAAAACTTATGCTTTTACCTGAAACCCTAAAGCCCTAAAGGAAAAAAAATCAGATAATATAAAAGAATAAAATTTCCATATGGCTAAAAAAGTCTTGTCATAAACTAATTAAAAAGACAACAAAAGGAAAACATATTTTCAAAATACATGACAAAAGATTAATTTTCCTTATTTCCAAAAAGTTCTTACAAAAAAAAAAAAAAAAAAGGCCGACAATTCAGAGAAATCGACAAAGGATATGAACAGGTTATTCTCAAAAAAAAGAAAAAGAAAAGAAAAAGAAAAGAAAATACAAGTGTCCAATAAACACACAGTGCACAGAAACATATATTTACATTTCCAAGTGAAGAGGAGCAAAAGAAGACACCATTCCTCCCCCCTCAAATTGACAGAGATAAAAAATGTTGCTAATAGTGAGCAGTGACAAGTATGCAATGAAAATGAATGTTGCTAGTGGCAGAGTGAACTGGTGTAGCACTTAGAGAGAGGGGTGTGACCGTGAATGTGTAATTGTGAACTATACAATCCTGATGATGATGATGATAATGCTAAAAGCTACCATCTACCAAGTACTTCCTCTGGGGAAAAGATCAGGATGTCTTTTAGGATCTAGCCTCAGCAGGCACACACCCTCATTTCCACAATACCCCGTTGGTTCCACAGCCCTGTGCATTGTGATGGTACCAGGCTATGAAACTGGGAGGTGAGGGTCGTCATGGGCCATCTTGGAGGCTGGGTACCAGAGTTTGTAATCTCAAAGAGGAAAATTTGGTGCCAAATGCTACATTTAACACATGTTAAACATAGTGGATCTTTAGGAGGCCGAGGCAGGTGGATTGCTTGAATCCAGGAGTTTGAGACCAGCCGAACAACATGGCCAAACTCCGTCTCTACTGAAAATACAAAAATTAGCTGGGCATGGTGGCGCGCACCTGTAATCCCAGCTACTCGGGAGGCTGAGACACAAGAATGGCTCGAGCCAGGGAGGCGGAGGATGCAATGAGCCCAGATCACGCCACTGCACTCCAGCCTGGGCTACCCAGCAAGATGTGGTCAAAAAGAAAACAAACAAAACCACAGTGGATCATGTGTAGACAAGGAAATTAACGCTTAGAAAGGTTTAGGTATGATGCCTAAAGTCACCCGTCTAGTGTCAGAGCCAGAATTTGAACTAGTCCCATCTGACGACACTCTTTTCATTGGGCCTCCTCACTGGTCTCCCTGTCAACCATTTCTGCCCCTTTATTTATTTTTTGAGATGGAATCTTGCTCTTTTGCCCAGGCTGGAGTGCAGTGACACGATCTCGGCTCACTGCAACCTCCACCTCCTGGGTGCAAGCGATTCTTCTGTCTCAGCCTCCCAAGGAGCTGGGATTACAGGTATGCACCACCACACCCAGCTAATTTTGCATTTTTAGTGGGGACAGGGTTTCACCATGTTTGCGAGGCTGATCTCAAACTCCTGACCTCGTGATCCACCCGCCTCTGCCTCCCAAAGTGCTGGGATTATAGGTATGAGCTACTGTGCCCGGCTACTTCTGCCCTTTTGTAATCTCATCTCCCCTGATCTAAAAACATAATTGACATTGCATCCTCTCCTCACTCCCAGCATAAAGCTTACACACCTCATGGGGGTGTTCAGGAGGTTGCATGCTTGGCTCTGTGTGCCCCCCGACTCTCATCCTTCCTGTCCTCCCTCAGCCCACATTGCCCTAGCAACTTTGGCCACCCTTCCTTTTCCTCAGCAGCTTTGTACCAGATGCTCCATCTGCCTGGAAGCCAGTGCCCCCAGGTCTTCACCCAGCTGTCAACTTCTGCCCTCTGGGGATTAGGACACCTGGTGGTTTCCTCCTGGGAGAGTTATTCCCTGTCCACTCAGCCCAAAGCCCACCCTGGCCTCCACCCTCAGTCCACCCCATCCTCTGCCTCTCCCCTACGCCTTGTCCCCACCTCACTCCTTCTCTACAGGATCTAACAAGAGTCATGCATTGAGTTTAGTTATTATTTCCCTCTCTTATTTTTTTGAGACAGAGTTTTGCTCCTGTTGCCCAGGCTGGAGTGCAATGGCATGATCTGGGCTCACTGCAACCTCCACCTCTCGGGTTCAAGCAATTCTCCTGCCTCAGCCTCCCGAGTAGCTGGGATTACAGGTGTGCACCACCATGCCCGGCCAATTTTGTATTTTTAGTAGAGATGGGATTTCACTGTGTTGGCCAGGCTGGTCTCATTTTGACCTCAGGTGATCCTCCCACCTTGGCCTCCCAAAGTGCTGGGATTACAGGTGTTAGCCACTGTGCCCCAATGTTATTTCATCCTATTGTTTGGGACAGTCAATTAGTGACAATCAATGTTTTGTAGAGTCCAGGATAGTTGCATTGTGGAGTTTCTCCTGGATTTGTCTGGTTGTCTCTTGAGGAGCAGATTCAGTTGAAGTGTTTTGGGGGAGCACACAGCTCAGTTGATGCTGTGTTTTCCGCTGCCTCTCTGGGAGCTGAGCACATCATGTCTGGTGGTCCCACTTTGGAGGCTACTAAATTGATCACTTGGTTGGCAAGTGTCTGCCAGGTCGCTCCATTGTGCAGGTACATTTTCTCCTCTGTCATTAATAAGTCATTTATGGGGATAAATCTTTTTGTCATGCTTTGAAATGCTTGAACAGTGTCTGCTCTGGTTACACTAAGATCCTGTTTGTCCTAATAATAAACAGCAAACCGGAGTCCCATGGCCGGGTCTCCACTTGTGGGACATCTTGCTTGGTAAAGGAAACTGCATCAAAGGAGTTGCTGCTTAAAAAGCCCCATCAGAGCATATGCCAATCATCTGTTTACAAAAGCACCCAGTGTCTTCAGAGGCTGGAGGGGACATGTGGCAGCATTGCTCCCCTGAAGCAGATGGGAGTAGCTTTCTCTGCCATGGCCTTCCACTAGGCTGGGGCCAGAAGAAGGGACATTTCACTAGGAGAATTCGTGGTCAAGAAACTAGGTCACTGGATTCGTCCTTGGGACTCATGCTGTGGCCACTTTAAGGAGGCGGGGGAGTGGCACAAGGACACTGGAAACAACCTGCAGAAGGTTACACCAGGAGTGGCAGCTCCTGTGGGAATAAGGATCTGGGAGGTTTCCGAGCGCTTTCAGTGTACACACATGAAAACTCACCTAATTTGCAGTGCTGCTCAACAGCCAGGTTTCTGCAGGGCTCTCAACTGTTTTCTGTTGGTTGAGCAGAGCTGCCCTGTTTTATCTCCCGGATGGTAAATGAGTTCACATTTCATGCCTAGAGAAAATCACTGCTCTGCCCTCCTGGGCGGTACTAGCTCTCTTTTATTAGTCAGAGAAGAGGTGGGTTATCTGGGTTCAATGCCACCTTTGAACTTCAGTTGGATTTGGCTTTATATTTCAAGCTCAGATGTCCACCACTGCTGTGAAATAGTAATTCAGGCCAGGAGAAGTCAAAGGTCTCTGGAAGTGTGGTGGGGAAAGAGGGAAATCCTGAGCCTGAATTCTCTCATTTTCATAGTGAGGATGGACAGTTCCCGTGGTGGAAACACTCCCATTTCCTGGATCAACTTAAGAACTATGGCCACTAGTTTGTTCTAAAAATCATGCTTGGGCACCAACACGTTTGGATAAATAAAGCCTCCCACCTGCCCCACACCACTGAGGATGAGATCTAGTAAACCTTGGGATAGTGAATTGCTGAAAACATACTTGATTTCAGGAATAAAAGGTGCTAATGAGTAATATGCCTAAACCCTCTTTTAAAAAGAAAGTGCGAGTTTTCTATTGACAGCAGAATCTTTAGCATGTGCGGAAGGGAGCCTGCGTGGTGTTAATGTGATGTCTTGTCATCGTTTTATTTTTCTGACGCGTAAATGCTGGGCTCCGAACCTGTGGGCTTGTACTTCCCACTCGCGGCTGTAGAGGGAGCCTTGTTTACCACGGATTGTTCACAATGCGAAGCTTTCAGAGGAAGAAAGAAAAAGGCTTTTTACAGAAAAAAAGTTGGAGGGTTAAAGGCAGTCTGTCTCAAAATTGCAAACAATCGCGGTGGCTGTCCCGTTTTCTCTTCTCTGCTGCTTCCACCGTGAATGAATGGTAGCGTAAAGAGTCAATAGAAATTGCCCTTCCTCTTCGGATGCGACCGAAGGAATCAGGAGGTGGGATCGTTATCGGGTTTTTTTTTTTTTTTTTTTTTTTGGCGGGGGGCGCAATTTCCCCACAGAATTCCACGAGGTCAGCTTCCCATCCTTGTGGAAGCACAAGCTTTTTTTTTCGAGGCACATCTGTTGTAGCGGAGGGTCTGGAATTGGATGGTTAGGGTGGGAATGGGGTCCCCTGACCCATTTTCTCCATCGGGGTCTAATTCTACGGTTTGGGGACGAGTGTGTTGCGTCTCGGGCCGAGTCCGAGGTTGCTCGGAGGTCCAGGGCCCCCACCCTGCGACGCCCGTTCGGCCGCCTCCTGCGCCCGGGGCGGGGGTCGGTCCGCGGGGAGGAGGACCCCGTCTGGTCTCGGTGTGGCCGCCCTCCCCGGCGGTGCGGTCTCTGCGGACGGTGCGTGCCTGGGTCTGGGCTGGAGCGGCGTCCCCGAGATTATCCTATTACTTTATTACAACTGTGGCTCGCGCGCCGTCAGGACCCGGCCCCGTGTGGGCTTGCAAAGCACAATGACCGGCGGCGGGGGTGGGCGCGCGGGCGCTCGGGGTCGCGGAGATGTTTGGGTCGAACAGGTGAGCGCCGCCCGGACACTCGGGCGCCCGCGGGGGGCGGGGAGGAGGGCGGAGGGGGTGTAAACTAAGTGGTGGGAAAGAGACAAAGGAAGAGTGAAGAGCGAGACGGTGCGGATGGGGGAGGGGGAGGGGCGCGGAGGGGCAGCCGGTGGGCAGCGCGCCGAGGAGCTCGAGCTTGAACTTGATCAAGCACAGGGGGCCCTGCAGTGGGGGTGGGGCGGGGGCGCGGCAGAGAGCCGGCCACGTGCCTGCCTTTCCCAGCCCGGGGTCTCGCTCCAGCCGCCCTGGGGAGCCGAGCCCCGGGGCCCGGCAGCCCCGCCCCACAAGTACCCGCGTCCCTGGGGACCCGAGAGAACGCGCCGGGGTCGAGGGCTGCCCAAAGGGCCGGGGCGCCGAGAGTTCCCGAGGGCGCCTGAGTCACTTTCTTTGGGCCAAGTCTCCCTTTCCCGGCCTGACCGCAGACAGCCCGCCGGGTGCCCGCTCCCCCCAGCCCCCACCGGACCAGGAGACCGCGGCCTCCGGGAGCTAGGGGCAGGCACAGATCCCACCGCCTTCTTTCCGCGCTCAGCCTCCCGCAAGGATCTTCCTCGAAGCGCTTCCCCCTTAAGAGCGCGCTCCCCACCGAAGCGCTCGGCAGCGCGTCCAGCGCGCCCTTATCCCCCACTACCTGGCCCAGCGCCCCCTCCTTCCTCCTCCTCTCCCCCCGCGCCTCTATCCCTCCTTTCTCCTCTCCCCTCTCCCTGGGTGCCTCCTTTTCCTCTCTCCTCCTCCCCCCGTGCCCACTCCTCCCTCTCACCCGCCCCTCCGCCACCTCCTCCGGCTGCTCCTCCTACTCCCCCTGCTCGCGCCCTCCCTACGCTCCCCTCCCTCCGGCCCCCGCCCCGTGCCCGGTCCCGCCCCCCTCCCCCGCCTCCCCGTGCCGGTGCCCCCTCCCCCTTCCTCCGGGCCGCGCCGCCGCCGCCGCAGCCGCCGCTGCTCGCCTGGGCCCTCCTCCTGGCCACCCCCGCCCCCGGGCCGGGCAGTGACGCGCCGCGGCGGTGCCAGCCCCTCTCCCCGGGCGGCCGCGGCGGCAGCAGCAGCAGCAGCTGGAGCTGTGGGGCTGTCACCGCCGCCCGCCCCGCTCACTCGCGGATCCCGACCGCCCATCTCCGCCTCGCCTCCCGCCCAGGTACGGAGTCCGGCCCGGATCCCGGCGACCGGGCCGTTTCCGGGGCCCCGGCCGCCGCCCCCCTTCTCCGGCTGCAGCCGCCGGCCGTTGAGCTGCGGTTAGGGGGGCGGGGGGGGCTGGAGGCGGTTCTGGGTAGGGGGGCGCAGGAGGAGCTTCCTGTGCTGGGGCTGAGGAAGGGGGCGCGGGGGAGCGGCTGCGCCCTGGGCGGAGTGGGCTGGGGCGGGGGGCGGGCGAGTGTGGCCGAGAGTGGGGGGGGGCGATGAAGGCTGCACTGTGGGGGCCGCGGGGCGCCCGAGAGGTGTGCCTGGCCCGGAGCGCCCGGCGTCGCCGGGCGCACCCCACTCCGGGGTGCGCACCGCGGGTCCTGGGGGGCGGTGATTGTGCGCGTCGCGCCGCGGTATTGTGCGACGGCCGCTCGGGGTGCCGCGGGCTGGGCACCGCGTCCCTGGGAGGGAGGCGTTCGTTCGCGGCGGGGTGGGGGCCGGACTCTGGTTGCAGCGGCCGCCACGAGAAGGGAAGTGGACTGTGTTTGGGGATGCGAGGACGGGAAGCGTTGAGTGGCAGGGAGGGGTTCCCCGGCGCGGAGCGGCGCGGGTAGTTGAGACGCGGTTTGCAGAGTTGAGCCCACTTCGGCAGGCCCGGGTCCCTCCCGGGAGGGGACGGGGTGTCACTCTCAGGTGCACCGTCTGACCAGAAGCCGCGGGCGTCGGCGGCCCCTGGCGAAGGGGCCTTACTTAATGAGGGGACACTCGCGGCTGGGGCAGCCAGCCGGCTCGAGGGCGCGCGCAGGGGTTAAGTTGGATTTACACCTCCGCCCTCTCTCTCCTCCTTCCCACCTAGTCCTCGGGCTGGACACTTTGGCCTGGGAGGAGGGGGGAGTACAATCCGCATTTTTATTCCAGCCGCTCCGGAGCAGAAGTGACCCTGCTCCCACCCGGAGCTGCGTTTGCCCGAGTCCGGCCGCCCCTACCGGGCTGCGCTTCCTGGGGGAAGTTCTCATTAAGCCTCGCTAATTAGCATTATTCCTGTGGAAGGGTTAAGGTTAGACCGTCCTTTTCCTTACGGGAGGCCCACCCCCTCCTCCCCATTCCTTGCTCCCTCCCCTCTCCCCAAGAGCACAAAAGCACAAAAAGAAAGTGTGAAGAGGCTCAGATCAATGGAGAAGCCACAAACCCATTAATTCAAATGGAACCTTTTTTTCCCTCTAAAACATTGATTTTTCTTTCTGTCTGCTCTGAGGGGAGATGAATAACCTCCTGATTTCACCTGAAATGGTGTTTGGACTCTGTGATTTCCTCCTCTTTCTGAGAAGGATTGTGGCTTGAAATAGATTCTCCCTTGAGATAAAGCCCTACTTATCCCAGAATCAGCTGGCAACCCCAGCCTGCCCCCCCCCAACTCACACACACCAAGCGGGGTGTGGGGAGAGGTGTTTGGGGGCCCTCATGACTCTTCTGGGGAAAGCCATCTGTGTGATGGGACTTGGCTCCTTGTCTTGACCCCTGACACCACAGGATTCTGGACTGAGGTGGTCTGGGGAAAAGGCCCATTTATGGCCCAGGCCCCAGTGGTAGTTTAGCCCCCCGGGTAGTAAATTACCCCTTCATTGGAAAGCCATTAGGGTCTAAATGTGTCCTTGAATAATATCAGGCTCCTGTCTAATCCAGGCTCAGGCTGGGCTTGCTTTGTAGAGCAGGATTTTAAGACAGCACCTCTAGAGCTGGGCGCCACCACCCCCTTCAGCCCTTTCCTGCTGCACAGTGGGAAGCAAGCTCACTGCGTAGCCTTCCTCCCAGCTGAGAAGACACCTTTGGGGAATTCCTCCTGCTGTGGCCGCTACCCTGGGGCTCTGTGGAGCTGGACGCCTGGGAGTTGCTCAAGAACTTTTTCTGTGTTGTCTGGGTTCCTTTCTTGAAAGGACAGCCCTGCAGGGGATTAGCTCACAGCGGCTCCCTTCTAGGCTTCCCTTTGGCTGCAAGATCCCTGTCTGCTGAAGCTCCTCTCTCCACCTTCACTTTAAAAAAAAAATCCGTTAATGGCAGGGTCCGGGGATACCAGCGAGCCCCCTCATGGTGAGGAATGCTGATGGGGAGCAGCCAGGTGCCTCTGCTTAGGAACAGAAGCCTGTTTTCCACTTGATACACAGTGGGAAGGTGTGGGAAATGCTCACTTTCAGCATCCAGACGTCCATGACAGCAGGGACAACAGAGGACCACATGTAGATGGGAATATGCTTCTGACAGACGCAGTGTGCGTGTGAGTGAGTGTGGGGAGAGAGAGCGAGAATGCTTCAAGTGTGGTAGGTGATTGGTTGTGTCTCAGCCCTCCCTGGCTCACATTTCCCAGAAGATCTGGTGCTTGCATGGCTAGTAAGCAGAGGGGGCCTGTGAGCAGGAAGGGGCAGAATGGTGCAGGGAGTGCTGGAAGGCTAGCCTCGGGGACCCCACACCCCCCAGGAGCTGTGGCTCAGACCACCCTCATAGTTCGTGTGTGTGGCCCCTTCACAACAAGGATTTGAACCTATGTTGCTTTAGATCCTGGGGGCTTTCTATCTTCCATTAATAAGCCATCTGATGAGCTGAAGTGGTTAGGTTGGGGTCACATGCGGTTCAGTACCTTCTTGGCATGCTCAGAAGGCTGTGTGTGTAATGCTGGCTGACATGGAGACAAGGGGGAGCGTCGCCTTGTGTGGAAGTATGTCCAGGGCCTGGAAGGAGCCTGTAGGTGCTCAGAAGGAGGTGCCCACCAGTGGGTTGAGAAGTGACTCCGATTTCACTTTGGGATGGAGCTGGGCAATCGCCTGAGCCTGGTGTTCTTCCCAGTGGGAGCTTTGGCCTCCTGTTGAGCAAGGCTGGGGCCCATATAGAGAGGGGTCTCTTTCCTGCTGGGCCCAGAAACATTCCCTGCACATCCCTGCCCCCACCCTCCTCTGAAACACACACTCAGGGCTCCTGGTTAGGGCTTATGGCTTACAATTGCACTAAATTCTCAGCAAATCCTCCTCCTCCTTTCTCGAGCAAGCTGTAGAGATAGAATTACAGCTCTCAGGAAGAGCCTGGAAAATACTGTGTGAGGCACACCCCAGGATCCCGAGTCCTGGAGGATGCAAATGGCTCAACTTCAGAGGCACCAGGAACCCAGTTCCAGAGAAATTGACCCCAGTTGTAAAATAATCAGGTTACTGATAGCACCTGCCCGTAGTTACAAGCCATGGATACAGGCCTATTTCCACCATTTCCCCACTGGTCTCCCGTTTTCTCCTCCTCCTGGGCTGGGCAGTGGTTGTGCTAGTTACCCTGCACAAGAGGAAGGGCCTCAGAAGCTGGGTGGGGAGAAACTGAACCTGCCCATGAATTTTGGACTGAAGATAAGAGCAGGGAGGGTCTGGTCAGCTCCTCTCTCCCTCTGCCCAGAGGCAGGGCTCCTAGGTTGGGGTGTGTCCCAGAGGCTGACTGGGTGCTACCCGTCTGCCTGCCTTACTCTTAAGTTCCCTTTTCAGAAGAGCATTTGGCTTTGGCTCGATTACCCTGTGACCTATGATGGCTTTGGTGCTGGAATAAATGACTGCTGGGTGGGCAAGGCCTGGGCCTCTGTCCAAGGTCAGAGGCTAGAGAAACCAAGGGTAGCTGGCCGGCTAGTCAGATGGGGACTGGGGAGAGGGAACCCAGAAGTAACGGATTGCACACACTTCTGTTTTGTAGATAGAGACAGTGTTGCCCCCGGGAGTCTTGAACTCCTGGCCTTAAGCAGTTCATTCACCTCAGCCTCCCAGAATGCTGGCATTACAGGTGTGAGCCATCTCACCCCGCCCACACTTTTATTCTCTAACAAAAGTTTTGTTGAAGTTTATTAACAGAAAGGAAGAAATTAGTAGCCCCAGTTCCTCTGAGATTTCGGAAGGGGCAAGTAAGAAGTGCACTGTACCCGCCAGGTGAGCCGGTGAGCACCTGGGGTCTCTGAGCAGGTCTGAGACCTTGGCCACTCTCAAACCTGCACCAGTGCCCCCAGCACATCCCTCGGGACTGGGTATATTTTCCCCCTTGGCACAGTCATCGTTGATAGGTTCTGAACTGTGTGTGCTGGTAACTGCCTGTGTGATTAGCCTGCTTCTCCAGCCCTGGCTTAGGGTGTGAGTGAGGGACTGGAGCGACAGTTTGCCCATCTGCGCCTGGGGGCTTATGCCCGTGAACTGGGCTGTGCTGTGACAGGCGGGTTGCAGAGGGGTCTTGTGAAGTCATCTTCTCCAGGTCAGTCCTTGAAAGTGTGAGTTTTGAAGGTGTTTGTGTAAGTCTGACCAAAACTTATTTTTGTTTGGTGTGTTTTTGAAAAGTTAGGCTTCAGAGACTTGGTTTTTCACTTAAAAAAAAATTGCTGGGCCGGGCGCTGTGGCTCACGCCTGTAATCCCAGCACTTTGGGAGGCCAAGGCGGGTGGATCACGACGTCAAGAGATCGAGACCATCCTGGTCAACATGGTGAAACCCCGTCTCTACTAAAATACAAAAAATTAGCTGGGCATGGTGGTGCGTGCCTGTAATCCCAGCTACTCAGGAGGCTGAGGCAGGAGAATTGCCTGAACCCAGGAGGTGGAGGTTGCGGTGAGCCGAGATCGCGCCATTGCACTCCAGCCTGGGTAACAAGAGCGAAACTCCGTCTCAAAAAAAAATTGCCACAGCAACCATGTGTAGCAGCTTCCAGCATTTTGGGAGACCCAGGCAGGGAGATCACTTGAGCTCAGGAGTTCGAGACCAGTCTCTACAAAAAATAAAAAGTTAGCCAGGTCCTGGTGGTATATGCCTGTAATCCCAGCTCCTCGGGAGGCTGAGGCGGGAGCCCGGGAGCTCAAGGCTGCAGTGAGCCATGATTGCACCACTGTACTCCAACCTGTGTGACAGTAAGAGCCTGTCTTTAAAAAAAGCCAAGCCATAGCAGTCAAGGTGTCAGAATCTTAGAACCACTTTTCACAAAACTGGGGCTCACGTGGCAGAGCCCTGGAGACTGGGGGAAATAAATCTCCCTAGGGAGCTGGGGAGAGAACGACCATCATTAGGTGATGAGCAGTGTGTTCCACAGTTTCTCCCAACTGCACCCAGAGTTGGTTCAGAATTTTTCCTGGTCCCTTTTCCTAGCTAACAAGGCCTGGGGTGAAGGAAGCCTGCCATAATTAACTATGTCCCTAGCACAGTGCCAGCACATAGTAGATGCTCAATAAGTATGCATCAGCTCATTAAAGAAAGTGAGCGTGTGTGTGTGTGTGTGTGTGTGTGTGTGTGAGAGAGAGAGAGAGAGAGAGAATGAATGAATGAATGACTATATAGCCTCATCGCCCATGAGTTCCCTCTGGGCCTCATCTTGAGACACTTGGTCGTTAAGGAATCTGGTTCCTCCCATTGAACGGAGGAAATTTGGCGAGGTGGCCTGTGATGTGGTGACACTGTGATACAGGCTCTGAGCACAGACTGCCTGGGTCCACACACCAGCTGTGCTGCTGGCTTCATGCCCCTGGGCAGTTGGGGCAGGCTGGGTGGGCCTCCCAGGTGCGGTTATCAGAGCTGGGGCTAGGCCCGATGTGGGTGCCTATGCAGTAGGGCCTTGGGAGGAAATTTCATAAAACCCTTAGCCTGAAGCCCTGAGCCTGGGGGTACTGGATGCTCCTTGTAATCAGGTGATTTTGATGCCAGGTAAGGCACAGCCCACCTTTTCCCAGTGGGACGCATCAAGGAAGCAAGGGGTGGAGGGGGCATTTGGCGGAACAGTTCAGTGATGTGAGCCGGAGAAGCGCTGGCTGTGTATGGGGTGGCTGGCAGCTGCAGGAAGGAGACGTTTCGGGGCAGCAGGCCACCACCAGCCCGTCACCAGCCCACCAGCCTGCATCCCGGTCTCATGTGCCCTCCATTCAAGAACTGTGTGCAGTGGGACCAGAGTCCTTAATCTTCAAATTAATGTAGCGTCCTCATTAAACACCAACACCACGCCAGGCAATTCAGTGGGTTCAACAAATCTCACTGCCTTGTGTGGTATTCAGAGAACATACAGGCTGGTCCCCACTGTTGGACCTAAGGTTTTCTAGGGAAAGACAGGGCAGAGATCCACAAGACAGTGACAGCTGGATACAGCTTGGAATTGGGATTGTGGCTCACAGCAGCAGTGTGGGTTCTAGGCGAGGGCCAGCTTGGTTAGGAGGGCGTGTCCAATCTTTGGTGATTGCACAGATCTGGCTGTGCCTTATGTTAGCTTGTGACCTTGGGCAAGCACCTTAACCTCGTGGAGCCTCGGTTTCCTCATCTGTGGAGCGGGGCTGGTAATTTTACCTACCTGATGGGCCTGTAGTGAAGGTGAAATGCCACAAGCCTAGGGGAGTGCTGGGTCCCTGAGAAGCTTTGCCTTCTGTTGTTACGGTTTTGAACTTGGCTGAGTGAGGCCAGAGTGTGCAATCGGTCCCTGACGCTCCAGCCCCATGTCTTGAGTGGAGTTCAAGAGCCTTTCTCCGAGCTGGAGACGGGCACGGATGGCCCTGCCAGGGTTACGTGGACTGTGGGAGGGGACATATGGCTCCTCTGCCCCTATGTGCCCGCCCTTGCCTATCCACAGCGGCCTTCTCACCGCTCCTCAGACTCAGCAGCTTGTGCCCCGCTTGTTGCTACCTGTGCCTGAAACGGGCACGAGCCGCACAGACCTCACGGGTTCCCCACCTCACTCCTCTGCTCCAGTGCTTCTGACCCTCAGTGTCTTGGGCTGCCCTGGCAAACAGGTCCCTCTGCCCTCTGGCCCCACTTCTGTGTGCTTTGTGGCCCTCGTTGCTGCTGCCGACCGTCAGTGTTTTTCTGCTCATTGTCATCTCCCTCCTGGAGGGTGAGTGCCAGGCAGGCCAGGAGAGCTTCCCAGCACCTAGAGGGGAGCTTGGCCCATTGCAGGTGCTCAGCAAATACCTGTCCAATGGATGGATGGGGAGTTTGGAGTAGGTGGCACTTGCAGAGGTAACTAGCATGCCCTGGCTTTGAAGTCATGAGCATTTGAACAATACCCAGGAGTGTTCCTCCGTCAGCTGTGACTTCAGGTCAAACTCTGAGCATGGCACCCCCTGGGCATCCAGGAAGTAGCAAGGGGCCCATGCAAGATGCCCTGTTCCTGGTTCCCGGAGCCTGCACGGCAGGATCAGCTGGGAAGATGGGGAGCCACTTGTCCCTTGCAGTCTTGCTTAGGGCTCCAAGGAACCTTCCAGCCTGCCAGCCTCTCTTCTCCAGCCCCCTCCTCTCCTTCTATACAGTTAGCACAGGGGAGAGTTTTGTTGTCCCTTTGTACCCTTTGTGCAGAGAGAGCCTTTTGAACGTGTGTGTGTGTCCCTCTGGGTGTGTGAGTTTTCACGAAGGAGGGCTGTGGGTGGAGGTGCTTGTGTTCATGGAGCAGGCAGCCCGTGAGAGGAAGGCAGAGCCAGTGTGTGTGCCTGTGTGTGGGGAGAGGACACCAGAGGACACGTGGGCTCTGTCCATCCCCCGAGGCCCTGGGTGTGCCTCGTGGGGACCATGGGCGTCACAGCCTAGCTCCTGTCCTCTGGATTCTGCAGAGGGTCCACACTGGTGCTACACAGAAGCTATTAAATTCCGGGAAACTCCCTACCAGCCCAGCCAGTGGGGGAGGGAGTGGAGGCGAATCCACACTGCTCCCTAGCACTTGGAGCAGATGTGTCTGCCTCAGGGACAGCAACCTAAGAAAGTTCCAACCAGCGTGTGTCTGCTCACAAAAGAGGTGCCTTCGAGGGGACCCGGAGGGAGGCTTGGGGGGTGCTCTGCCAGAGGTCCTCACTGGGGGCTCACAAAGGCCATTGTGTCTTGCTGGGGGGAGGCCAGAACTCTGGGTGTGGGAGCTGCTGGGTCATCTTTCTTGGTTTTATGGCCAGCTCCCAGGCACAGTTGCTTGCTGCTCCTGAAAGGCTGGGCTGGGAGGAGGTGGGGGCCCTTCCTGCTGGAGGGCTGGGTTGAAGGGGCCCCACCCCAGGGGTTCCCGGATGACTGGCCAAGGGCTGGCTGAAGCCAGCAGCGAGGGGAGAGGAGGCCGGCGTGGTCCTCTATAGCAGGCCATCCGGCTGTTTGGAAGGCCCTGGCGGCCCCCCAGGCCCTTGAGCTGAACCCCTTTTGCGGTCTGGTCCGAACCCTGGCCCGCCCCGCCCCGCCCCCTTCCTTCTCTGCACTTCTGGGGCTGGCCCTTTCAGCCCTGGAAGCTGCCCAAGAGCATATCTTTGAAGCACAGCAAAGGTTAGGAAGGAGGAAGACAGAAATGTCCTCTGGGCTGGGGGAGTGGGAGAAAGGAATTCCATGCATGCTTCATGGGAGTCAGGGCTCCGGGCCTGCTGGGGGCACTCGGCTCAGCCTCAGTGCCCGGTGGCCAGCATGTCCTGCCACCCGCCTCTTGCCACCCAGTCCTGTGCAGAGTGAGCCCTGGACCCTGGGCTGGGAGCAGGGAGCGGCAGCCCTTGTTTACAGTGCCGGTTTCAACCTTGGCTCACAAGGGTAAGAACCAGGCCCTGCCATCCGCCCCTGCAGGATGCGAGACCTCATAATTGTCTTCAATTACAGACAGCGCCGGCCCTCAGCCTTGGTTTCCGACAGGAACCAGAGCCAGGGCCACTTCCACCGGGCCGGGGGAGCACCCCCTCCCAGCCCTCACTTCAAGGTTTGAGGGCTCCTTGTGGTCTTCAGGGCACTCCCAAATGCCCACTGGCCCTAGGGTCCACCCACAAGGCCGCCTTGGGCTGATGAGAGCCCGCTCCTGCTGAATGCCTGCCTTCTTTGTCCCCGCTCAGGATGAGACTTCTGTGAGCAGCGAGGATTTTGATATGAGCGAGTCCACATGGATGTCAGCTGACCCGCACCTGGCCTCCAGCCTGAGCCCCAGCCAGGACGAGAGGATGCGGAGCCCGCAGAACCTCCACAGTCAAGAGGACGGTGAGTGCCCCTCAGTAGCAGTTGGGGAGGGGCTGTGCCTGGCCCCTGCTCCCAGTTGTCCTCAGGTGAGAGGTGTGGACACACTCCAGGGTGGTGGCATCTGGGCCAAGGCCTTGGGGTGGCCCAGGCCCGAGTTGGCAGTTGCCCTGCGTTCTCAGCATCTCCGAGGGCTACACTGCCCCAGCCCCTGGCTCCTTCCTCCCAAAGATGACAGAGAGAGCCCATGGGACTGGCAGCCTGTGGGGCAAGGGGTCTGTCTGGTTGCCGGGTTGCGATGGGCTTCTGCGATGTGGGTTTCGGAGTTACCAAGGGCGGGCCTGGGAAGGTTCACCATGTAGTTCACACAAAGCAGTTCTGCTGGCCAGCAAGAGAAACTAGAGCTGTGTGTCTGCAGCTGCATGTGAGGCTATAACCTGGGTCACCTGGTGAGTGACCAGGCAGTGCAGCTGTCCACATGCGTCCCAGCCCCTTGGGATGCGATGCAGCTGGCTGGGGAGCTGTCTGGATTCTTCCCTAGCCCCCGCGAGCCCGGAGCCTGCCAGGCAGCCTGCTCCGGCCTCCCTTGGAATAGAGATCTCGGGGGTTGGAGAGTTAGGGTCAGGAGTCAGACCCCAGAGATCCTCCCAGGCTCCACGTGGACTCCCCCAGGTGGTTGGGCTCTGGGTCCCTGGCATCTGCCCTGGTGTGCCAGGGTTGCCAGGTGGCCCTGTGAACACAGCACTCCTGGCATTGCCTTTGTTTCCGAGGAGGAGATGGTTGGGGGCAGGGGATGCGTGAGCTGGGCACTCGAGAACTGGGGTGTAGGAGCCGGAGCTGGCAATTAGGAGGGGTTGAAGGTCGAGGCCTGGAATGTGGGAGGGAGGTGCGGGTTAAAAAGGGGTGTAATGTTAACTCTGTGAAACGGGTCAGTCTTAAAGAGTAAATAAGGGGTAGGAGCCTTGCCGTTTGGGTCAAAGTTCGTCTCCATGGAAGAACCTGTGCGCCTGCCTCCCCGTGGCCCTCTTAGGCCTGAATCCAGCTTTGTCTGGGAGGGGACCTAGTCTGGAGGCAGTTGGAGGTGTCTGGGCAAGGGGCTGGGGAGCCCAGGGAGTGGCTGTGTGAGGAGTGGGGTGCGAGTCTGCTGGCAAAGAAAAGGCTTTTGTGCCTGATGCCTCGTGAGGTCGGCGCGACCCCCTCGTGCTGCCAGCCTCCCGGGCCAGTGCTGCCTTCCAGCGTTCCCATGGGGGCGGGGACCCGGTGGGAGTGGCCACGTGCTCTGGGGGGCTCTGGGACTGGGACAAGCGCAGCAGCTGATGTCTGGCCTCCAGGGAGCCAGTTGAGGCTGCTCCCAAGCCACACTGAGGGCTGTTCCTGCAGAGGTCAGCCGGGGCCGTGGGCTGTGCTCAGCTAAGAAGGGTCTGGGACAGTTGTTCAGAAACCCAGAGCAGTGGGGCTGGCAGGGCCGGGGTCCCCCTCCTCATTCCTGAACAGATCTCGTGCTGTTATTCCTCACGTCCACCCTTTCGGGAGGACTGGAGATTTGGAGGCCATCAGGATCAGGTAGCAGACTGCGGCATTTCTGTGGGGTCCATAGGGCTCCCTCAGCTCCTGCTGCCTGGAGGCTAGCTGGCCGTGAAGACAAGGCTGAGAGATGCAGAGAGGCTGCTGGGGTCCGTAGGTCCCCAGAGCCCAGTGCGGGTCTGCCTGGGGGTAGTCACTCACCGCCTTTCGTTCCTGGTGGCATCAGAGCTGGGACAGGGAAGATGGTGCTGACCGTGATGCCTGGGCCTCACTCTCCACTCCGAGGCTGTGTCGTGGGGTTGTGGGCTATCCCGCTGGCCAACTGAGACCCTGGGCAGGGCATAGGCCTGGGGAAGCCCCAGGCAGCTGGCCCGGCCTCTGCTGACCCTTTTGGGCCCATGGGCCTGTTGGTATCTGTCCAGAGCAGTGGATTTCTGACCTGGAGTCCCGGGCCATCTTCCAGCCCCCATGTTGACACACAGTCAGCCCCTCTTGAAGGCACTCATGGTGCAGGCATGAGCTGAGGTCCAGCTCCCATGAGTAAGTCAAGGGGAGCCCATCAGGGCACTCTCAGGCCCATTATTGATGCAGGACTGGGTGGGGACAGCCCAAGCAGGGGCACCTGTCCTAACTCTCTGTGCACTCCACTCCCCACCCGAGGGTCTCCATTGCAGAAGCCCCCCAACCTGACTTATGCCCAGGTGGGCTTAGTGTGTGGCCTCTGGCCCTCAGTCCTCCATGGGCATCTGAGGCCTGCTGTGAGGTCAGTCTTAGTCTCTGCCCTGCCCCTGTGACTCTGTTGTGAACCTGGCCCATTGTCGATGCCTGCTGAATGACTGTTAGCCCCAAATGAACAAGCATTTACTGGGACCTACCCAAACACACCATTGCAGAGCAGATGTAGTCCCACCTCTGATGGGTATAAGCTGGCCTGTTTGCTTCTGGGGACATCCTTCCCATCCAAGCACCTAGGCCTTTTTTCTTTGCCGGAAGTGTGGGGACTCCCAAGGCTGTGCCGATGACACACCTGTGTTAGTCTGTTTGGTGTTGCTACAAAGAAATACCTGAGGCTGTGTAATGTATAAAGAAAAGAGGTTTATTTGGTTCACAGTTCCACAGGCTGTATAGGCATGGCACTAGCATCTGCTTGGCTCCTGGGGAGGCCTCAGGAAGCTTACAGTCATGGCAGAAGGTGAAGGGGGAGCAGGCACGTCTCATGGTGAGAGACGGAGAGAGAGAGAGGGAGAGAGAGAGAGAGGGAGAGAGAGAGAGAGAGGAGTGTGTGTGTGTGTGTGTGAGAGAGAGGGAGAGAGAAAGAGACAGTGTGAGTGTGGGGGCAAGAAATACCAGGCTCTTTTAAACAACCAGCTTTCCCGTGAACTCATAGTGAGAACTCACTCCATACAGCACCGAGCCACTCGAGGAATCTGCCCCCATGACCCAGATGCCTCTCACCAGGCCCACTTTCAACCCTGGAGGTCACATTTCAACATGAGATTTGGAGGGGACCCACATCCCAGCCCTATCAGCACCACATCCCTGCTGACGAGCGATGCAGCTGGGAGTGATTTCAGAAGCTAGGTGGTTGGCATCTGTGGATTAGCTGGGGTCCTTTTTTTTTTTTTTTTTTTTGAGACAGAGTCTCACTCTGTCACCAGGCTGGAGTGCAGTGGCATGATTTTGGCTCACTGCAACTGCCTCCCAGGTTCAAGCGATTCTCTGCCTCAGCCTCCTGAGTAGGTGGGATTATAGGCACCCACCACCACGCCAGGCTAATTTTTGTATTTTAGTAGAGACAAGGTTTCACCATCGTGGCCAGGCTGGTTTTGAACTCCTGACCTTGTGATCCACCCACCTTGGCCTCCGAAAGTGCTGAGATTATAGGCATGAGCCACTGAGCCCGGCAGGACCCTTCTTTAAAAATTTGCACAAAGGTAGATGAAGGCTGAGTGGCAGAGCAATCCTATGGCCGAGACCGCTGAGCCTGAGAGTGAGTTGCGGGCATGCCCATTCTCACTCCCCGAGGAGCTTGTCTCTGAGGTTCTTACCGAGGTGAGTATCTGCTTGTCCTGAAACACAGTTAGGCGTCTGCCGCCAACCCTGCCACTGCCTGCCCTGCGAGTCTTGCTCTCCTAGACCTCTTTTCAGCAGTTCCCTACACTCTGAAGTGCTGGGATGCGCCTGGGTCCCTGTGATCACAGCCACTAATGCTTGACAGTGAATGCCACTCACAGTGCCCTCATCTCATGGGGAGGAAGCTGGGTCAGGGAGAGACTTTGGGCAACTCGGCCAGAGTGGGGAGGTGCCAGTGCTTCTCCCTCGCCTTTGCCAGGTGTAGGGGCCATGTGTGAGGGTCCCCATAAGATGGGCTGGGGAGCTAGGGAACCAAACAAGGCTCTCCCCAGACACTTGGGGTGCTCCCTCCTTGGGGCCCAGGGCAGTGTGGGCCAGCTCCTGCCAGTTTCCTGTCCAGGCACGATCCAGGTCCCCCTGCAAACCCTCGGCTGAGCCCTGGCTGAGGCTTGGGTTTTCTTTGGGTCTGAACAGGGCTCTCTGCACATCATAGGATATGGAGGGAGGATGCCTGGGAGAAGCCAACTCTAGGCTTTGTCCGGAGACGCTGTGGTCTGAGTCTTGGGGCCAAATAGCACATCCATCTGAAATGACACCCCCACCTGTGGGATGATCTGTTTGATACAGTCTCCTCCCCGAGCACTGTAAGCAACCTGAGAGCCAGCACCCAGCACAGGGCATGGCACCACACAAGTGCTGGGGCAGTGTTTGCTGAATGAATGAGTGGACGAAATGAAAGAAGGCGCGCACAAAGGCAGGTGAGCCAGCGCGCCTCCTGCAGGCCGGGGCTGGCCGCAGGTCCTGACCTGGCAGGCGGGGCCGCTCCTTCCGTTTCCCCTGGATGTGCTTCAGCAGGCCTTTCACTCTGCCCCTTCCTGAGCGGAAAATGTGAGGCCCGCCTGGCCTCCAGAAGGGATGTGTGGGGGCAGGGAGCGGACATTACTCACCTCTTGGGCAGACAGGAAGCCAGCGCCAGGGGAGAGCAGGGTCCGCTCGCTGGGCCTGGTTCCACCTTCTGCAGGGTAGGCAGTCGGGGGGTTGCTGAGCAAGAGTCATACGGAGCCCTGGGGCAGGTCAGGGCCTGGTGTGTGCGCCTCTCAGATGAGGCCGAGCCTCTGGAGCTGCCCTCCATCCAGGCTTCCCTCTGCACACCAGGAGGTCTGGGGCTCCCGCGTGGTGCACCTGAGGCTGGACAAAGGCACTGAGGGTCCTTTGGCTCTTCCAGGTTCTTGGTTGCTTTAGTCACACCAGCACTGGGCATTGTGACATGCAAGGGTGATGAGCCCTGTCCCCACTTCCCTGGAGGGTATAGGGTTTGGTTGAAGCCAGACAGGCACACAGTGTGGGACCCCTGCGGGCTGTCAGCTTGCTGAGGGCAGGAGCTGCATCTTTGTAGAAATGTCCCTTATTGCTGGGCGCGGTGGCTTACGCCTGTAATCCCAGCACTTTGGGAGGCCAAGGCAGGCGGATCACGAGGTTAGGAGTTCAAAACCAGCCTGGACAACATGGTGAAACCCCATCTCTACTAAAAATACAAAAAAATTAGCTGGGCATGGTAGTGGGTGCCTGTAATCCCAGATACTTGGGAGGCTGAGGCAGGAGAATTGCTTGAACCTGAGACGTGGAGATTGCAGTGAGCTGAGACCACACCACTGCACTCCAGCCTGGGCAACAGAGCAAGACTTCGTCTTAATAAAAAAAAAAAAAAAGAAAGAAAGAAAGAAATGTCCCTTAGTTCTCCCCTTTTTTCAGAAGTATTATGATTATTGTAGAAACATTAGAAAAATAAAGGAGGAAAAAAGAAAATGAGAAATAATGATGTTGGGGGCCTTTTTTTCTCAGACTTTTCTATGTATCTAAGTAGCCAGAGCCTGGTGTTCTTTTCAATGAGGTGGGCATTGGTACGGTGTGGGTGCCACCTTTTTTCTCACATGAAGTCATTGACCTCCATGACACCGAGGGCCAGCCGCAGTTTGAAGGTTATCCAGTCAGCCCAGTGACTGGGGCCCGTTCCTGAGCACATTGTGTGCCTGGCCCTGAACTCCGGGAGCCCAGAGCTGTACGTGGGCCATTCCACAGGGCAGGAAATGGCATCTCCCAGGGAAGGTCACTTGCCTGGACCACGGGGACTGGGTCTCTCCAGAGAGACCACTGCTCTGGTGCTTTGGCCACTGCTGTGGAAGGACACTCTCGTCCCTGTTTTTCACTGAGTCCCCCTTTTTCATTGCTGGAAGTGGTGCCGCAGGGTACACCCTCAGGGCTGGCCCCCTGTGGCCGGAGTCTCCTGTTCTGGGCTTTATCCCCAGGCCCTAGCACTGAATAGGTGCTCAACCAGCTGCCACTGAGTCACTCTTGGCAGGGAATGGAGGATCAGGGGCCTGGGAAGTGAGGAGGTACCCAATGCCAGGGTTGAGGGTTTCCAAAAGCTCCAGCCTGGAGAGAAGGGCAGGGGAGCCACAGCGAGGCTCTTTGGAGAGGGTCTAGCATGGAAGGGTTCTGGGCAGATGGAGGGTGGGCCCCTCTGTGGTGTCCTGTGGGCAGGTCCCAGGTGCTGCGCCTCTTCCCTGCAGTGCGGTCCTGAGCTAGCTGCCCTGTCTCTGGGCCTCTGTGACATGGTCTGGGGGCTGCAGTCCCTCACCCTGGCATGCCCTCAGGAGCTCTAAGAAGCTCTGAGAAGACCAAGGCTTCCTGCCTTCTGGCCCTGCTGACCTCGGGAAGGGCCCTCCACCACCCAGAAATGCAAACTGGGCAGCAGGGTGGGCCCCTGGGGAGCAGGTGTGTGTCCCGCACACCCTGGGCTCCAGATTTACAGCTGCACTGCTGGCCTCTCCTCCCTGGCCCGGCCCCTACCCTGGATGCCTCTTCCCTGGCCTCCAAGGGGTCTGGAGGGAAGCATGGGGGCACATAGAGTTCAGATCCTGCTCACCTCCCCTCCTCACTGGGCAGCCTTGGGTGGGTGCCATCCCCTTGCCAGGCTGAGGGTGATCATCTTGCCTCACCTTGCCAGGTAGTTGGGGGACCAGATGTGGACAGCACAGAGGTCCTTCAGGGACCAGGCTGGGACTGGATGTGGGGGTCCTCCTCACCTAGATTCTCTGAGCCCCACACTCTACCCCCTTGGTCGAGTCCTGCTTTCTTATCCAACCTGGCCTCTCATCCTCTCTACCATGGAGCCCTGTAGGACCCTGACCATAACCTACCCCACAGCCACCCTCAGCGGCACCCTGCCCCTGCCCTCAGCCCCCCCGGCCATCGCCCAGGTCGTGCTTCTTTGGAAAGGGAGCTGGGCTGGGGGAGCCTGGGTGTTGACCAGATTCAGGCACAGCTTGTCCAGCATCCCCAGAGTCCCTGTCCCTTCCTCCTCATGCACATGTGTCAGGGTCTGTCCAGGGACCCCAAGTTCCCCAAGTTCCCCCTTCTCATCTGGCAACCCCCTGACCCATCCAAGGTGCCCACATTGACAGGCAGCTAAGCAGGCAGCGGGGAGGGAGTGCTGCCATCCATGGAGAAGATGCCATGGCAGCAGCGTGCCTCCTGGGTACTACTACTCAGGGTACCGTGGGGTGTCCCCAGCAAGGGGTGAAGCCAGCGGCCGGTGGGGAAGGAGCTAGGGCGAGTGGCGGCCAGCCCACCCGGGCTTGGAGATGGTCACCCTTGTTACCCCCGTGCCATGTCCTCCTCAGGTGAGGCCCACCCTCCACTGGCCCCATCCCTAGGTCATAGCAGCTCTCTCCCACCAGGGGCCACAGAACTCTGGCCTTCTGACCCCTCTGCACCCAACACTCCTGGCCAGAAATCTGCCCTGGTCACTACCGCACGGCAGGAGTTGTGGCCCCTGCACCAGCCTCCCTGGGCTGGCTCTGAAAGGCATTTCCTGCCATGGGCTTTTAAGCCAAGCCTTCTCCCCAGCACCTGCTCATCGTGGCCCTGTCCATTGCCCTGACTCTACTTCTCACAGGTGAGGCCGGAACCCAGGCCTGGGCCTCATTCTCTGGGTGCAGGACCCACCCACCCCTACCCCAGGAGCAAGAGCAGTTTTCTCCTCCTCAAGGCTCCAAACACCCGCACCAGATGAGAAGGCGGTGGCCTCCTGGCCTCCCCTCCCCCAGGAGCAGAGAGCTGGGGCCCAAGCCTTCCAGGGATTGGCTGTGGGCCACACTGGCAGTCCCGGGTCACAGGAAAGTGTCCATCATCAGCTGGGCCGCAGGCGGCACAGACAATGCCGGGCTGTGCTGGGCCCCGGCCTGCCGAGGGGTGGGAGAGCCCGGGAGACAGCGCCGAGGGATCCCTTTATCCAGGAGTAGCCAGGGCCTACACAGCGCTGGCCTTGTCCAGGGTGCTGGGGCCTTGGGCCCTCAGAGGCCTGGGGAACCGAGGTTCACCTACTGAGAAAGGGGGGAGGTGGGCTGGGTGCAGTGGCTCACGCCTGTAATCCCAGCACTTGGGGAGGCTGAGGCAGGTGGAGATCACTTGAGGTCAGGAGTTCGTGACCAACCTGGCCAGCATGGCAAAGCTCTGCCTCTACTAAAAATATAAAAATTAGCCGGGCGTGGTGGCGCCTGCAGTCCCAGCTACTCAGGAGGCTGAGGCAGGAGAATCGCTTGAACCCGGGAGGCGGAGGTTGCAGTGAGGCGAGACTGTACCACTGCACTCCAGCCTGGGTGACAGAGTGACTCCATCTCAAAAAAAAAAAAAGGGCAGAGGTGAAGGTGAGCCTGGGCCTGTGGGGATCAGTGCCCCTGCCCTCACAGCCCACCAGCCCAGGACACACACAGCTCCCTCCTTCAGGCTCATCTGTCAGGGCGGGCCCTCCTGAGGCACCTCCACCGGGAGCCTGTCCAAGGGTAACTTTCCCAGGAACCAGGAAGTGACTGGGCCACGTTGGCGTCATCAGCCCGACCTAAGGACTGCAGTGTGCTGAACCAGGCTGGCTTCCGGGAGGGCTGCAGGGGCTTTCAGGCCAGGGCCCTGCCCCGTGAATCATTAACACATGGTGGCCCACAGTGGTTCTGTTTGCCGTGACACACATAGGGGCTATGTGTCTCGGCTCAATCTTTGCACGCTGAATTAGTGTTTATTTCTAACCGCCTGTGCTTGGCCTGGAGGTCAGAGCCAGGGAGGGAGGACACCCACACCCAGGCAGTTAATCCTGGGAGCACTCCCCCGGGGCATCAATGGCCAGTAGGTATTGTGGGGGGGGGCTCGAGGAAGTGGGGCAGTCTGGGTAGCAGGGGTAGGGAATTGTCCCACAGTACAGATAGGCAAACCAAGGCTGGCCTTGGAGGCTTCCAGAATGCCTGAGAGCACTGGGTGGTGCTTTGGGGCTATACGGGTGCTGCCGCTCACTCCGGGTGATAGGCCAGTGACTTCCCCCTGGAGCCTGTGGTTCCTCCCTGATGTCTGCCGCAGAGGGTGGTTGTGCCAATCAGGCGTGATGAGTTACCCACCGCCTGACACTCGGGACCTGATGTGTCATTGGTGTCTGCCTCCCCTCCACTGAAGGTGGTGTCTGTCTCCAGGGCCCCACCACTTGAGCCATCTGTCCCAAGGTCTAAACATCATCTACAGCTTGGGCGCCTCTCTAGGGGCCAGGACTCCCAGAGTCTCTGCAGAGAGAAGTGATTTCAGATTGAGGGGAAATCTAGGTCTGCGATGTCTACTGCGGTCGCCGAGGACGGCTCTGAGCCTCGGAAAAGGCTCATGCGGGCAGGTGTGCAGTGCACGCTGCGTCCCAGCAGCTCCCATAACCCGGCATTGACTGTTTGTTGAAATGGTGCTGTTTTTGATATATTGGGTTAAATAGGTTATTAAAATTAATTTCACTTGTTTCTCTGTTACTTTTTAAAGATACGGGTACTAGGGCCCTGAAAATCCCACATGTGGCTCTGTTTCTGTGGGACAGCGCTGCTCCTGCCTGTGGGGGCCTAGTTTGGTACCTGCCTAAGGAAAGAGTGATCAGAGTTTGAGCAGGAACGCCCGCTGCCTGGGAACTGAGGGGCACATGGAGAGGGGATGTGTGCTGTGGGGATAGAGGCACTGGGCGTCCCAGGGCTGTACATCAGAGGGCACCCAGATGTGGGGCACGAGCTCCCTGCCCCATGGCTAGGGCCATGCCAGGCTATATGAACCGCAGGGACAGAGCAGGGAGGTCAGGAGGGCAGCTGTACAGGTAGCCAGGGCCTGAAGGCCACGTGGAGAATGCAGGTGCCCTGTGTGGCCCCGTCACCTGGGATGGTGGGGTCCTGGTGTCCCCCATTTGACCCCCGTGCCCCTCCTGCCTTTCCGGAGGAAGAGTCGGGCAGCCCATCCCGAGCCTGGTGCTCCTTGGAACTATGCATCATGTAAACACGGCCCTGGCGCTGGCCTTTGTCAAAGCAGGCAGGGGGCCAGCCCTGGGGAGGTGTGTGCCGCAAATTCACAACAGAGTCAGCACCCCCAGACCACAGCCCAGAGCCCTGCTGCTCCTGCCTCCCTGGCCATGGTGGGTCTTGGCTCCAGCAGTCTCCCACCCCCTTCTCTGCCATCGCCCTGTTGTGTGTGAATTATTGATGCCCCTCCCATCCCCCTGCCTGGCTGCTGCTATGACAGAGTTTCACGGAGGTGTCCCTGTCTCCAGCAGCCACACCTCTGGCCACAGAAGGCAGTCTGCACGCAGCCTGCTGACTTTGGGTGGCCGTGTGCCTGGCCTGTGGTCCCAGGGATGGTGGGCCTTCCCGCCCTCCGAGCCTAGCCTGGGAGCTGGCAGGAGTTGCCCACCAGGAGAGGGTGCCACTGGCTGGGGGCCCCAGAGCACGGTGTGGCGATTGGTGGTTCGCACAGAGCCGGGCTTGTGCAGGCTGCGGGGCACTGGCGCCCACATAAGGGCATTGTTTGCTGAGGTAAAAGGGGTTTTTGTCTCCTTCTGGAGACGGGACAGAGGGAGAAACAATTTCCCCCATTCATCACTAATTCCTCCATTTGAATAGCAGCACATTGCCCCATGTTCAAATAGACGGGCATGGCTGTCCTTCCCTGCCTGTGGGCATTCTGGGCACAGGTGGTGGGCTCCAGGTCCTGCCCAGATGAGGGAATGGCCTTTTGCCACAGCGGGGAAGGCCTGGCTCTGTGGGAGTGCTCAGGAGGGGTGCAGCCCCAGCCGCTTTCTCTAAGGCTCCTCAGGATACCTCTCTGCTGCCCACGGAGCCGTGGACTGGGGTCAGGCCCAGCCTGCTGCCATCACGCTAGAACCCAGCAGGCTGGCCTCAGGGGTGACCCCCCTGGAGGGGCCTCCTGGCAACAGCAAGATGGGGACCAGGTGGGGACAAGAGGTCACCTGGGCACCCTTAGATTCCACGTCCAGCACCAGGTGTGGGGGGTCCATCCGGAACTCCCAACCTCCCACTGAGCCTCCCAGCTGGAGGCCTGCACCCATGAGTCCTGTGTGCTGGGGCCTCTGTGCCCATGGAGCCAGCTGGGTTTTTTCACAGGTCATAAAGTGCCAGATCCCAGGAGGGCGTCAGCGGTAACTCCCAGGACTGTAGATAAGAGGAGGCCAAGAGGTGGTGGCGCCCAAGGTCACCCAGACTGGAGGATCCTGAACCCGTACTGTCCCTGCCTGGGCCCCTGCAGTCCATCCCAGCGTGGGTTTGGGTGCCTATGTCTCTTTTAAATCACTTTTTTTTTTTTGAGGTGGAGTTTCACTCTTGTTGCCCAGGATGGAGTGCAGCGGTGCAATCTCAGCTCACTGCAACTTGAGCCTCCTGGGTTCAAGTGATTCTCCTGTCTCAGCCTCCCAAGTAGTTAGGATTACAGGTGCATGTAACCACCCCCAGCTAATTTTGTATTTTTAGTAGAGATGGGGGTTTCATCATAGTGGTCAGGCTGGTCTCGAACTCTTAACTTCAGGTGATCTTCCTGCCTTGGCCTCCCATTTTTTTTTGGAGATAGGGTCTTGCTCTGTTGCCAGGCTAGAGTACAGTGGCGCAATCTTGGCTCACTGCAACCTCCACCTCCTGGGTCTGAGCGATTCTCCTGTCTCAGCCTCCCAAGTAGCTGGGACTACGGCGCACACCACACACCGGCCTAATTTTTTTTTTTTTTTTTTTTTTTTAGTAGAGAGGGGGTTTCGCCATGTTGGCCAGGATGGTCTCAATCTCTTGACCTCGTGATCTGCCCATCTCAGCCTCCCAAAGTGATGGGATTATAGGCATGAGCCACTGCACCCGGCCTAAATCACATTTTTTTGAAGGGTTGTGGGAGGCAGAATTCTGATCGGATCAGAACCCAGCTCTGTTCCTTCTTACTCCAAACAGTAATAGGCGAGTTCTCCCTGCCAGGTGCAGTGCAGGGTGGGTATGAGGGTTGCAGCCACCCCCTCCTGTGGGCACCAGCCCTCCTGTGGGCTCCAGCCTCCTCAGGACTGACTTGGGTGTCACAGTGGGGTCACCATGTGGAGGGTCCCAGCCCCCAGGTCCCATCCCTTGGCCTCTGCCAGGGAGAAGACCCTGGACCTACTCAGAGACAAAGCCAGATGCATTGATGTGAACCTGCCTCCAGCTGGCCTAAGCAATAAGGAAATTATTGGCTCCCTCACTGATCCTCTAGGATCTTCTAGGCGGCAGGCACAGATAGATTTCGGGGGATCGTCTCTGCTCCCCCTCAGCCCTGCTTTCCCAGCCTGGGCCTCCCTGCATCACAGGCCCAGAAGCCCCGGGTAGAGAGCGCCTTCCCAGCCATCACAGCAGGAGCCCCTGGCCCAGTGTCCTCAGGTCCAGCTTGGTCACAGGTCATCACCAGTTGCTTTGCTGGGCTGACTGGCCAGGCCTGGGGCACACACTCACCCTGGGGAGTCCTGAGAGACTCGGTTGCCCTCACCAGAGGGAGGGGCGTGACCTGGGGGGGGGACAGCAGGAGCAATCCACGCCCCCCCCCCCCCCGCCAATGTAGCTGTGCCAACCCTGGGTCTCTAGGGCTGGGCCAGCCTCTGGGCACAGGCCAGAGACACAGTGAACACAGTAGTAGTTCGAGGAATTAAGTGCTTTGGAGAAATAGGTAAAGGGGTCAGTGTGCCAGAGCGGGGCAAGGGCTGCGCTCACGGAGATGGTGACCTCTAAGCAGAGCCCTGGAAGTGAGGGACTGCATCAAGGGGACACCGGGACAGAGCGGGGCAAGGGCTGCGCTCACGGAGATGGTGACCTTTAAGCAGAGCCCTGGAAGTGAGGGACTGCATCAAGGGGACACCGGGACAGAGCGGAGCAGGAAGAGGGAGCAGCAAGTGCCAAGGCCGGGTCACAGCTGGGATGAGTGGGTGAGCTGTGGGGCCTCATTGGAAGGGCCCAGTGGGCCCAAAGGAGGGACCTGGCTTCCAGCTGGAGTAAACTCAGCCATGTGGCTGCAGCCAGGATCAGATCCATTGCTTGTGGGGCCAATGGACTGGCCGGGCCAATGGACTGGCCGGACCAACCCCATCCCCAGCAGTGCCTCTGCCCCTGCTGGGTCCGTAGGCTTCAGCCCTCACCCCACTGTCCCTTGGGTGGCTTCTGCAGAGTGGTGACCCAGAGCTGGTGCCATGATGGAGACTGGGGCAGGCAGGGAGGGCTTCCCTGAGGTGGTGGTGTTTGGATTAGCGCTGAAGGGTAGGCAGGAGTTGCCAGGAGTAGGGAGAGACCATGGCTCAGGGCCAGGAAAGCTGGCGACGCCCCTTTGGAGCCTCGTCTCCTCTGGAGCCCTTGTGTTTGATTTCTCACTGCTGGAGTGTGAGCCCCCAGGGCAGCAGTTGCCTTGTCCCCACAGTGCCCCTCACTGGGCCCACCTCAAACCGTCACAGACTGGCTGCAGGGTCCCCAGAGGCCCCCACTGCAGTCTGGGAGAGCCTTGTGCATCGGAAGTGGGTGAGCTACAATGTGAGAAGCGTGGGATGCAGGGACCGGGCTTTTCTTTAGAGTGCCTGCGTGGTCTGCACTGTAGAACCGTGTTTTACAGCGGTGGGGCCCACTCTGAAAGGAAAGGGAGGCTCCCGGGGGAGGAGTAGCCTCTTCCAGCCACTCTGCAGCCTCCCCAGTTGGCAAAACGTAGGCCTCAGGTCATAGGCCGCCCCTGGAGTGGGTTGCGAGGATCGGGGGCAGCTGTGTGGGGTGGTGGCTGGCATGCCAGGCCGGGGCACCTAAGCGAGCCTGGGGGTCTGTGAGACTGTGGTGTCACTGAGGCAGGCAGGCTTTTGCAGTCCATGTTGTCCCTCTGAGTGGGCTGTGTGTGTGCAGCGTGAGAATACGAGGTGACGGCAGATAGAGCCTATAAACTAGGGCTCAGGGGCCGTTTTATTTCTGGGTTTTTTGTGTGTGGTAAAATGCATAAGATAAAATTTGCTGTTTTAACCATTTTTAAATGTACACTCCAGAAGCACCATTATTTCCAAAACTTGTTCATCCCGCTGACAGAAACTCTGTACCCATGAAGTCGTAACTGCCCGTTCCGCAGTCCGCGGAGCCTCGCCGCACCTCTGTCTCTGTGAACTGGCCCGTTCCAGGTGCTGTGTAGAAGCGCTTATCCAAATGTCATTCCTTTTCACGGCTGGATACTGTTCCATTGCATGGACAGAGCACATTTTGTTTACCCATTCACTTGTCAGGGTTTTTAAAAATATAAATAGGCCGGGCATGGTGGCTCACGCCTGTAAGCCCAACACTTTGGGAGGCCGAGAAGGGTGGATCTTGAGGTCAGGAGTTCAAGACCAGCCTGGCCAACCAACATGGTGAAACTCCGTCTCTACTAAAAATACAAAAATTAGTGGGGCCTGGTGGCGGATGCCTGTAATCCTAGTTACTCAGGAGGCTGAGGCAGGAGAATCGTTTGAACCAGGGAGGAGGAGGTTGCAGTGAGCCAAGATCACACCATTACACTCCGCCTGGGCAATAGGGCAAGACTCCGTCTCAAAAATTTAAATAATGGAGCTGGGTGCCGTGGTTCACACATGTAATTCCAGCACTTTTGGTCAAGAGATTAAGACCCTCCTGGCCAACATAGTGAGACCCTCAACTAAAAATAATAGGAAACGATGGCACACACCTGTAGTCCCAGCTACTCAGAAGGAATCACTTGAACCCAGAAGGTGGAGGTTGCAGTGAGCCGAGATCACGCCACTGCACTCCAGCCTGGCAACAGAGACTGTCTCAAAAAATATATATGTACGTATATTATATATACAGGCCCATATGTATAAGTATATACTATATATGCATATATATTATATATGCTCATATACTATATACGTGTGTGTGTGTGTATCTATATACACATATACCTATAATGGGTCGTTGCAGTGGCTCATGCTTGTCATCCTAGCACTTTGAGAGGTCAAAGTGGGAGGATGGCTTGAGCCTTGGGATTTCGAGCCAGCCTGGGCAAAATAGTGAGGACTCACTTCTACATACAAATTCTTAAAAATGAGCTGGGCATCCTGGTGCATGCTGGTGGGGAGGATCCCTTCAGCGCAAGAGGCAACAGTTGCAGTGAGCCCTAATGGCCCCGCTGCACTCCAGCCTGAGCAACAGAGCAAGACCCGTCTAAAAAAGAAAAAAGTAAACCACGTAAGTCAGTCTGCAATATTTTAAAACCTGTTTATGTAATGGTGCAGATTTCCAGTTTCTTCTAACAGTTTGGAACACGTGGCCATGCGAGGTCCGAGCACCTGGTGCCTTACGGGTCTTACCCACCCAACCACCTCCCTGGTGAGACAAGGGTGGTATCTGAGTGCAGGAGTTGGGGTTCCCTGGAGCTAGTGCCTGTTGATCCCCAGCCAGGCAATCAGGGGCACAGCCCCGAGGCAGAGGTGTTGGTAGCTAGTCAGGGCCCCATGCCGGACATCTGACCTGGTGGAGGCTCCAGGTTCCCCCCAAAGCTGAGACATGAGTCTCAGCTCACACCCGGGGAAGACAAGTCCATCTCCCTGGGAAAAGCTGATGGGGAGGCGGGTGATGGAATGATGGGATGTCACCTCTGGCCCTGTACAGGATGTGGCTCTGCAGCCAGCCTTGGGCCTGGTGCCTGTGTTGAATGCAGTGACCACTGGCTTGCTGTGTGCCAGACATGATGCCCACTTCCTCTGGAAGGCGCCATCCCTCCTTCCAGAGGAGGAATCCAAAGCCCTCCCAAGTCAAGCAAGTGGTCTGTGAGGGTGGTGTCAGTACATGAAGTCACACCTGCAAGATGGGTAAAGGATGGGACCCTCAAAGCTCATGGGAACGGGGGTGACCAGCCAGTATGGATGTCATCCCTGTCCCCAGTGGAGGCTCCTGGCCCTCAGATGCTGGGGGTTCTCCAGTGACAGGGTCTGTGCTGGTGGGACGGGTGGCTCTCATGACCACTCCGGCCGGGCCAGGCAGCAGGCTGGGGTTGGAGGCGGGAGTGCCTTCTTCCTACACACAGTGGAGAAAGGTGCTAGCCTGAGGTGTCAGCATGGAACCAGGCCTTGAAGGCTGGCTGACATCTGCTCAGCTGGAAGTGTCATAGCAGGCAGACTGCAGAGCCCTAGCACGGGACAGTGGCATGGGGCTGGGGGACTGCAGCGGTCACGGGACTGAGAATGCCAGGGCCATGGGCCAGACTTTTCTTCAGCAGCAGGAAAGTGTGAGACAGGGGAGTGAGGATTCCGCCTGGCTTTCACTGGCAGTGGGGTATGGGGCGCCTGGGCACTGGAGAACAGCCAGTGGGGGCTGCATGGGGAGCTGGTCTGGTTCCTGGGTAGAGGACGGTGGGTACCCCCAATTCCCACAGTTCACCCTCCCCGTTATTCATGAGGCTCAGTAAGTCACATCTGTCCCCGCAGGAGGTCTGGCACCTTGGTTGCAGTTGTTACTTTGTTTCCAGGCTAGCACTCAGTAGGTGCACAGTAAAGATGCTGGGTAGTGTGTTCACTCCAGACTGGGCGTGGGCAGGCGGTGGGGGTCCTGGAGACAGACAGCGCGGGCCGGGACTCCGGGGATGCAGCCAGTGAGGGTCAGCTGTGGGCGGGCTTTGAGCAGAGCGTGGAGCTGCCCTGCGGGAGGATGGAGTGGTGGAGCTAGGCTGCCCGGAGGAGGACAGGACGCCGGGCCCAGGGGACCTGCAGCAGCCGAGGGGGAGGGGTGCACTGCGTTGCCGTAGCCTCCCATCCCCCTCTGCCCGGCCCGGCCGCTAAATAGGCAGCCTGGACCCGCCCTCGGGCAGCCGGGAGGCCGGCAATTGGTTGGGGCGCTAGAGCTGCTCGGTCGCCATGGGGACGCTCTGGAGGCGCGCGTGCCCAGTGCCCAGTGCCCAGCGCCGGGGACTAAATCTTCATAATCTGCCGGCTGGGAGGGTGGGGGTGGGGTCTGTCATGACCCTGGCCTGGGGGAAGGAGCGGCAGGGCGTGCTGTAACCGCCCCTCCCCCACCCACGTTGAGTGCAGGTGCGGAGCCGCCAGGGCACCTGTGCACCGCCGGGACCCTCGCGGGTGCTCACCTGACAGTGACCCCGGGAGTTCCCGTGCAGCCTCAGCCTCTGCCGTCTCAGCTGAGCAAGCAGGAGGCCGGGGCCGGGGCCGGGTGGGCAGAGGCCTGGAATGTATCTGGAACTGTCTGGGCGTCCTGGTTCAAGTTTCCTGTTTGGCGCTCGCAGGCCGGCAGTGCCGCGCTCTTCGCGGTAGGGGGCGCCCTCGTAGTGCTTTGCCGAGGCTGCTCACCCTGAGACGGCAGGCATGCTACTCGGGGTGCCCCGTGCAGACCCCAGACCCTGCAGCCCCGGTTTGGCACGTTCCAGGCCGTGGGGCCTGCACGTGGATCCGGTGACCACTGTGCCTAGGCTGCCAAGGCTGAGCTGGGTTGGGCTTGCAGGAGGGAGGGGATGGCTGGAGGCCACAACAGAGCCATCCTCCTGCCTCAGGCAGAGGAAGGAGACATTTGAGGGCCCAGTGTGGAGAGGGGCTCCGAGAACGTGAAGCTGCAAGGCAGTGTCCGGCAGCAGAGCAGGATGGGTGGGAGATGTGGTCCTGGGAGCTGGAGAGAAGGGAGAGCCTGGCTGGGCCTCACTCCCAAACCCTTGGAGCTGAGTCTCCCCTAAGCCTAGACATAGCACTTGTGAGTTCAGGGTGCAAGGAGACCTGCCATGCCCTGCACAGCCTTGCCTGGCCCCTCTGCTCCTGATGGCCTGGCTATTCTGGCAGAGGGGACCCCGGGGCTTCCTCAGCTAGGGTTGTGGGCTGGGGAAGACGCCTCTCGGAGCTTCCGAAGTTGGGTAGCAGCACTCACCCCCTGACCCAGGGACACATGAGGAAGACACAGGGCAGGATACTCCCAGGTGGCTGTCGTGGCCACAGGACCCAGGATGGGGCCTCACACCCGGCCCTCTCGTTCCAGATGACTCCTCCTCCGAGAGTGGCAGCGGCAATGGCTCCTCCACCCTGAACCCATCCACGTCGAGCAGCACGCAGGGCGACCCTGCCTTCCCCGAGATGAATGGCAATGGTGCCGTGGCCCCCATGGACTTCACCACGGCAGCCGAGGACCAGCCCATCAACCTGTGTGACAAGCTCCCACCAGCCACTGCGCTCGGCACACCCTCCTACCCCTCCGACGGCTGCGGCACTGACGGGCTGCGGAGCCGTGTCAAATACGGGGTGAAGACCACCCCTGAGGTGTGTGGGACTGGGAACTGAGTCCATTTCTTTCTGTTAAGGGCTTTTGTGAGGTGGGAATGAAATTGTCTATGCCCAGAGCTTAGCTGGAGCCAGCCCGTGTGTGTGACACCAAGCTAGGGTGGCGGCTGTGGCTGGTACGTCGTCGGGTTCCTGGAGAGTCTGTGGAATGGGAGATGGCTTGGAGTGTGCCCTCAAGCCAGGCCCGATTCCCCATCTGTGAAGTGGAGCTGATGGCCTCTGCCTTGGTTGAGGGGGTAGATGGATATGCATCCCCACAACCTGATCCCCTCCCCCAGAACAGTGTCTGCTGTGGACAACAGCAAGTGGCCACTTTCGGCACGGTGAGGTACAAGGCCTCCCACTGCCTGCTTTCTCTGTCTGCCTGTCCCCATTTTATAGGTCGTACCAAAAAAAGGGCGAGGGCCCAGGGATGTGGGCAGCGGAACTCCTCCTCTGACCAGGCTGATGGAAAGTGGGAAGGATGAGCAGGGCAGCTGCCCCCACCAGTGGGCACCCCCTGCTTCCTGGGGCCCTCCCTCACGCTTCCCCAAGCTGCCTCCAGGTCGCTAAGGTTTCCTGCAGCAGTGCCTCTTCTCCAACCTGCTTCCAGGGGCAGAGGCACCTTCCTGGAGCTCACAGCCCTGGACAGGCTCTTCTCCCTCCCTGGGCCTGTTTCCTCTGCTGCAAGGAGGGTGTAGTTTCTAGCTAGTTGCCTGCCTCAGCTGGTGCATCTTGTGGGGAAGTTCTATACCGTGGGCTCAGTGCTGAGTTGTTATTGTGTGTGTGTAGCACAGGTGGCTGGGAGCAGGTTCTGGGCAGAGCAGGCTTTGCCTGGATCCAAGGGGCAGACATAGCTGCTCTCCCATAGAGGGGAAGAGTTTTGCTCAGCAGTCATTGCCACTGTGGCCACAGGGTATATGGAGTGGAGGGGCGTGAGGAAGTGAGATGGGAGCAGGAAGGTCACCAGCAGCTCCCATTTTAGTTTCCTCCATCTGTCTGCCCTGGGAATCCTGCCGCTATCCAAGTCTGTATGTGGACGAAGAGACAGGCACCAGGCCAGCGACCCTAGGGGACTGATCCCTGCAGGTCTACACAGCTTCCTGGATTTGCTCCTCAGAGAGTGCTGTTTCCCTCATGGCTGTGCCACGCCACGCTGCCACATCACGGGGTCTGACCGCAGCCACCTGCTCTCTGAGCCTGCCTTACCTGCTAGATGCCAGTCTCCCTGAGGGCAGGAACAGTGTCCCCAGGCTACTGCCAGTCAGGATCTGAATGAGTAGTTAGGAGTAGTTAGGACATATCGAAAGCACAAACTTCCCAAAAGTCAGCTGTGGTCCTCAGCTGTCCCAGAGCAGATCCTGAGGAGGGGCAGGAGACAGGTGATACGGGAGCTGAACCATGAAGGATGAGATGGCGGACGCCTGGAGGAGAGGATGGAGCTGCCTGCAGGGATAGATGGGTGAGGGGCTTGTCCCAGGAGGAGCTTGTGGTGGGAGCAGAGGGCCAGAGCCCTTCTCTATTGGAGGACAGGTCACTGCCTGGGCAGGCTGGATCTGGTTCCCTCTCCCCTTTCTACCCACATATTCTTAAGTGGTCACTGTGCTGTCCTGGTGCGGGGTGGACAGGAGAAGCCCAGTCCAGAAGCTGCAGGAACACATCCTGCCTAATGGACCTGTGGCCTTGGCTGGCTGCCTCGCCCGGCCATGTTCCTCCTCCTGACAGACAGCATGCTCACTGCTTTGGGGACAGCTTGGTTATCAACTTGGGGTTGCAGCCCCTTGGGGAACCGGGAGGAAAACCCCAAAGCCAAAACATCTCTGCACAAGAGGAGGCTGGCGGGAGGTGCGAGTCCTTTCCATGTCTGCCCTTGCCTTGCATTGTGGCAGGTCCCAGTGTAGGCCGCTGCTGAGGTGACACCCTCTTAAGTGTTTGGCACCCCCCAGGAGCCTGGCCGCTGCATACCTACTGTTGCAGTCAGTCCTCCCTGCGGCAGCCCAGGGAGGGAGGTGGCAGCATTGCTGTCCCCATTCCACAGATGAAGGGGGCAGAAGAGAGGAGTGACTTGCTCCGGGCCTCACAGCTGTGGCTGTCGGGCAGCGAGGTCCCCACGCTCCCTCCCTATGGGAGACCCAGCAAGGGCATGAGCAGCTGCCTGGCCCAACCCTCTGCCTCTTGCCCTCTTTTTAGTCCCCCCCTTACAGCTCTGGGAGCTACGATTCCATCAAGACCGAGGTCAGCGGCTGCCCCGAGGACCTGACAGTGGGCCGGGCTCCCACGGCAGATGACGACGACGATGACCACGATGACCATGAGGACAATGACAAGATGAACGACTCTGAAGGCATGGACCCTGAGCGCCTTAAGGCCTTCAACGTGAGCACCGGCTAGAAACAGGTGGGGTCGGGTAGGGGCAAGGCCAGGGCCAGCCCATCCCATGGCCCATGTCTCCGTCCCCACAGATGTTTGTGCGTCTCTTTGTGGACGAGAACCTGGACCGCATGGTGCCCATCTCCAAGCAACCCAAGGAGAAGATCCAGGCCATCATCGAGTCGTGCAGCCGGCAGTTCCCCGAGTTCCAGGAGCGCGCCCGCAAGCGCATCCGCACGTACCTCAAGTCCTGCCGCCGCATGAAGAAGAACGGCATGGAGATGGTGAGTCCCTCTGCCCCAGCCGACCTCCCGCCGCACTCCCAGGGTGCCAGGGGGCCTGGAAAGATCACACAGCTCCATAGACTGAGGCGCGGGAGCCCAAACCCCACCCTGTGCCACCCACCCCTGGGGCAGGGTCTCTGCACAAGCCCAGAACCTCCACGAGCCCTGTGCCAGCTCCATTCCCCATTCTGCCTGCAGACCAGACCCACGCCACCCCACCTGACCTCGGCCATGGCAGAAAACATCCTGGCAGCTGCCTGTGAGAGCGAGACGAGAAAGGCAGCCAAGCGGATGCGCCTGGAGATCTACCAGTCCTCACAGGTACCTGCCACCACAGCTGCAGCAGGGGCCACCCCGGGAAGCCAGAAAGAGCAGTCCTCAGACGGGTGTGGACTGAGGGAGCTGTGATGGGTGCAGTTGGGAGAGGGCAGAGGGGGAACAGGAGGGCAAAGACGAGGAGGTGGGTGGAGGTCAGGTGTGTTCTCAGAGGTCCTCAGACCTCATGTGGAAGTGTGGGCTCCATCCTGAGACTGGAGGGCGCTGGTCAAGTGAACCCACAGAGAGATGAGCAGAGTTGGGGGAAGCCCCTGGGGCGAGACAGACACAGTCTCACAGGTCAAACCACAGCATTGGGTCCCAGGAGTCCTGGGGCCACAGCGTGTATCCACCTGGTGTTCAGGGATGGTAGTTGGGCCTGGTTACCCGTTTCCCCAGCGCCACCCTCTCCCCTCTGCAGGATGAGCCCATAGCCCTGGATAAGCAGCACTCGCGGGACTCCGCAGCCATCACCCACTCCACCTACTCACTGCCAGCCTCCTCCTACTCCCAGGACCCCGTGTACGCCAACGGCGGCCTCAACTACAGTTACCGCGGGTATGGGGCCTTGAGCAGCAACCTACAGCCCCCAGCGTCCCTCCAAACAGGAAACCACAGTAACGGTGAGTTGCAGGAGGCCTGGACTCTGGCTCCTTGACCAGCACCCAGCTGGGTCTGCAGAGCACCCCGGGGCAGGGCAGAGGGCAGCAGAGGCCAGTGACGGAAAGGGGCTGCCTCACAGCCTGGGGAGCAGGAGGGGCCGCTCTGGCACCCTCCCACTTCATCATCTCAGCAGGTCCTTAGATGGGGAGGTGGAGGAGGTTTCAGCTGGTTAAAGCAAACGCCTCCCACCCTCTTCTCACCGCCAGTGACACTGGCTCCAACGCTTCCTGCCTTCACTACCAGTGCCTCTCAGTGGTTCCGCTACCCCAGGGCTCCTGTGGGTGCCGAGTCCCAGCCAAGGGCCTGTTCTTGCCCTGAGTTGAATCTCCACAGCCCATTTCACCCATAGTGACCGAGGCTCAGTGAGACATTGCTGGCCTGCAGGTCAGCTCCCTCCCCAGGCCTCAGCTCAGGGCCTGCCTTGTGAGGTAAGAGATTTTCTCACCCAGGTGCTGGGCCTCGGTCCTTGCCCCTGCACTCATGGAGCCCACATGGAGACACCCAGGGTGATGGCTGCACACCTGCCCCCTCACTCCACTCCTGTAGCCGCGTGATCCAGTCGGTGCTTTCCCGGTAACTTCCCGGGAGACTCTGCGGCAGATGCAGTGCAGACCATTAGAGGAGACAGTCCCCGAAGAGACGGAGTCAGGTGCTGCTGTGAGCACGAACTGGAGTGGGGAACCTCAGACCCCTTTCCTGGGAGGCAGCAGCGGAGGAGTGTGGGTAGCCTGATGGTCACAGGACCTCCTGGGCCAGACACTCTGGTTTTGTTCTCTGTGCAGAAGAGCCCCTACTAGGTTTTAAGCACAAAAGGGCCGTGAGTTGGGCAGTCTGCCATTCTGTCTGCCCTTGTGGTAAGAAGGTTTGAATGGGGAGGGCAGGAGGCTGAAGCCACGTGCTTTGGGGGCTGTTCAGAGGCCGGGGAGTGAGGGGAAGAATGGAGTTGCCAAGTCGAAGCGTGAGTAGGTTAGAGAAAGGTGCCACCTGTAAGCCGGGGAACCCTGGTGCATGGTCTTGGCTAAACATGCCAGAGGATTCCTTAAGCCCCGTCCCTGGCTGCAGGAGACCACTGTTCCTGGACGGCAAGGGCGGGAGCTAGTCCCCAACCATGGCAGGAAGCCCAGACCGCCTCCACTTGCCTTGACCCCCACCCCCCAGAACGAGGAAGTTATACACAGGTCCCTGTAAGATTCCTGCCTAGGCTTAACTCCTCATCCCTTCCTAATGCCTCTTAACCTAAAATAAGAGGCCGCCTGGCCCTAATCCCTGAAGCTAAGGCCAGAGCGGCCAGCACAGCGAGAGGTAAAGTGCTGTCCTAGGCGGGCTCCTTTCCTTCTGGGAAGAAAAGCCATCCCACAGCCTTGCCCTCCCTACACATGGGGGTCTGGGACCCAATAGGAGAGGTGAGGGTGGCCTGGGACCTGCTCCATTCTAGCAGCAAGCGATGGTGACAAGCCTCTACCTGGTGTCACCCAGCATGACCGTCTCAGGGCTGCGGCTGCCAGGTTCCCAACCCACCTAAGGGCTTCTCATGGTGGGGCCAAGACTGCTTCATGCCCGCCCTGTTCACACCTGTGCAAGAGGCATGAACGGCAGCCAGAGGATGATCCCTCCAGGGAGGCAGCTGGCTCTGCCCTTGTGCATCCTGGGGCCTCGGTCTCCCATCTGTGAATTACCCTGGTTCCTTCATGGTGGGTGGGGAGGCCACTGAGGCAGAGATCTGGTCATTGACCTCACCTGGGGCAGCCTCTGTCCTTGAGCACTAGTACTGCATTTGAAGAACATTGTTTAAATCCTCTAGCAGTTGAAGGAAGACAACAGGCAGCCATGTGGCTACAGGCCACCCAGCCCCGCTGGCCTCCCCAGCCTCAGCCTTTCCAATGATTGTTCAATCAGTTTGGTACCTCCGCCGGGCAGCCGTACTAATGGCTCAGAGCTCCTCACTTTGTTCACTACGTTATCATCTGGAGATGCAATCAGCTTAGATAGAATCAGGCTCAGCCTGTCTTGCCTGGGGTGCTGGGTAACTCACGCTCACTCCTATCCCTCTACCCACTATCTGGCAGTTACCCGGCCACCTGAGCATCTGGCTGTAACCAGAGCCTGCATGTGGATGTCTCCAGATCAGATCGGCTGCAGGAAACAGGGACCTTCTCCTTTTCAAGCCTCAGCTACAGCCCAGGAGAGAAAGGAGAAAGCTCTGAGCATAGGCATAAACAGGATAGCACTTGGGGAAAGGAGGAGAAAAGAAAGGGACTGTGGCCACTGCTCAAGTTGACTATGCCAGGAGGCTCTGGCCACTCCCAAGCATGATGCAGAGGGGACCAGCGCCACCCTAGAGGGAGCCAGACCCTCTCCTCCCCATCCCTCTGGGTCCAGCCCCTGTAATATCCAGAAGCCAGCAGAGGTACTCCTGTTCCCAGCTTCCCAGTCCCCTGTTGTGACACCTTAGGCATCAGTCACCTGCTTGGCTGCTGTTTCCAGACAGCCCCAACCCCTTCCTCCTGTGTTTAACAGACTTAACTGTTTCCTTAACTCTCGATTCCAAGGACACTGTTTAGAAAATGGTTCCTGGGACCTCTGCCTTGGTGTCCACATTCTCTGGTCAGAGGAAATAACCCCATGTGACAAATTGACCCACCTTAGAATCCAACTTCCTTCCCCATTTGGAGGCCGCACCAGCTTCCTTTTAGCAGCAGTCAGGTTTCCATAATTTCTCCCAAGATGTTACTTCCATTCTGGATACCTCCAATGACAAGAGCTCGTCCATCTCTCTTCATAGCAGCTAAAAACTGCCTTGGAGGCCAGGCACAGTGGCTCATGCCTGTAATCCCAGCACTTTGGGAGGCCAAGGTAGGTGGATCACCTGAGGTCAGGAGTTCGAGACCAGCCTGACCAACACGGAGAAACCCCGTCTCTACTAAAAATACAAAATTAGCTGGGCATGTTGGTGCATGCCTGTAATCCCAGCTACTCAGGAGGCTGAGGCAGGAGAATCACTTGAACCTGGGAGGCGGATGTTACAGTGAGCCGAGATCTTGCCATTGCACTCCAGCCTGGGCAAGAAGAGCAAGAGACTGTCTCAAAAAAAAAAAAAAAACCGCCCTGGAGATGCAATAATGAGTGAATGTGGCCATCAGGAACCTACAGGGTAGTGGGCAGAGCCTCACGCCCTCACAGAAGATAAAGCTGTGGGGAAGGGACTCCAGGGGAGGGCAGAGAACAGGGCAGCTAACCTGGCTGCATCAGAGAGGCCGCCCAGGGAAGCAACGGCGCTGCACGCGCCCACCCAGATGCTCTCTCCTTTGGCTGTTTCTTGCTGAACATCTTGCAGATTGCTTTTCAAATGCCAGGAGCTTCCAGGTCTCCTGGGAGCCTGTTCAGAAAGCCCTAAAGCCTGTGTGGAAGCCCCTCCCTACTGGGCTAATCGAGGCAGTCAGGTCTCCTGTGGGCTAAGCCTCCACACTGGAGCCCCAGCCTGTGCTGAGTGTTTCACAAGTGGCATCTCGGCTTCTGCTCACAGGAGCGGCTTCGTTTTGGCAGATGAGGGCTCTGAGGCCCAGAGAACTTAAATTTGCCAGTGAAGTAGCAGAGCAGGACCCGCATCCATACTTGCCCGATTCCAAAGCCAGTAGCCCACTCCACAGAGCTTGGGAAAGGCCAAGAGAGGACAGGGCCTGGCGGTCCCCTCCCCAACACACATACCCCTAGTGTGTTTCAGAAGATGGCTGGCTCCCTCTTTGCCACCATCATCTGAGGACAAAGGGCAGGCCGTTTCTCTGGATAACTGGTCTGAGTCTTATCCTGATTGTTCCAGCTCACCCCTCTTGTATCCCAGCAGCATGAACCCCCACCCCCCACTTCACTCGGGCATAGGACTCCTCCCAGGAGGGGGGATTTGAGGTGCTGAGGCTCAGCAGCCGTGGTCCCCCTCTCCTGGGGATGCAGTTACGGGCTGGCCAGTCTGGCCTGTACCTCTTCCCATAGACAGCCAGGGCAGCTGGCCTCTCTCCAGCTGGACGGAAGCCCCTTCCTCATCTGGGCACAGGCAGGTGTTTCTTCTCCTGGCCTTTTGTGGCTCCTCTCTGAACTCCTCCTGGGCTTTCCCCACACGCATCTCTCAGGTGTGCTGGGCCCCTGTCCACCTGCAGAGTTTCCTGTATACCATCTCCCCTTCCAGCCTCCATGCCTGGGGTGAGGGGAGAGCACACAGACTGGTGTTGCCCCCAGCTGCCCTGGTTGATACCCTAGCAGGTGTTCTTATAGCGCTTGTCCCACAATTCCTCTATTGGAGTATTTCCCACTCCCAAGCCCTGCTCACCACGCTGGGGAGAGGCAGGTCTCAGGAGTTTCTTTTCCCCAAGGTTGCCTCTTCCTCACCTAAAACCATATCTTTGCAAGATCACCCTGAGGATTCCCTAAGAACCCTGTTGCCCACAGGCCCATTCCAAGCACTAGGGATAGAGCCATCAGGGAGATGGACCAGAGCCGCCGACTCCAGTGCCCAACTCACAGTGGGCACTAGGCCATGGGTTATGACAGCACCAAGGACGACACACCTCCCCAGTGCCAGGCAGGGTGGCTGCCGCCTCCTAACCCTCCTTCCCTCTCCACAGGGCCCACGGACCTCAGCATGAAAGGCGGGGCCTCGACCACCTCCACCACCCCCACGCCCACCCCCTCCAGCACCAGCACCAGCAGGCCCGTGCCCACTGCTCAGCTCAGCCCCACAGAGATCAGCGCGGTGCGGCAGCTCATCGCGGGCTACCGGGAGTCTGCTGCCTTCCTGCTGCGCTCTGCAGACGAACTGGAAAACCTCATCCTACAGCAGAACTGACCCCACCGGACCTGGAGTGCACTGCCCTAGGGAAGGAGGCTGTCCCAGCCTGGACCCAGCTTCCTGCCTCGCCAGTTGGTACATTTTGTTTGAAAGAGGTGGGATCCAAAAGAGCTGTTTCTAGCCACACTCCAAGCACCTGAGACTTTGGGCACAAGGACACTTTTTTTTTTGGAATCTCACCACACGGGTGCTCTGACCTGCTTGGAAGAGGCCAACAGGGCAGCTCTGGAATGGTTGGGGTCTCCCCTGACAAGGCGCTGGGGCTGCAGCTCTATTTAGAATCACCTTCGTGGACCCTGATGTTAGAATCCCACCCCCGGATAATTACCTTTCAAGTCTTAGGTGAGCAGAATTGCATATTTATTGAGAAAAACAAAGTGGACCCTTTCTTCCTCTCCCCTTAGTAATTTATTTTTCTGAAAATGGATTCTTTTGTGTTTGTACAGATTGCTAGTCTGTGTCTGTCTGATCAGAAGGATGTATCCCCATACCTGACATTCCATATCACTACACTGATGTGGGCTGGGGCCAATAGGGGCAGGGTGGGTGCCAGGCTGGCTGTTCCTCTTTGTGCCTGGCACACCCTGGGGCTGCCACCCCTTGGCCAGGCCATCCTGTTGCAGATCCCAGTGCTGCCACAAGGATACCGCCAGGCACCTCCCTAGGCACCGCCAAGCAGGAAGACCTTACCCACACCCACACCCATGGCAAAGAAGAAAGAGGCACCCCCACCCCATTCTACAGAAGCCCCAGTCCCATGGTCACCTGTATTCTACCTCACACTCCAACATGGGCTTTTTCCAGGATGTGCCCTGAGCCTGTTCTGAACAGCTGTCATCCCAGCTCCCCACACAATATGTCTGCCTGGGAGGTAAGTCCAGACTGGGTGTCCAGGAGCTGGAGCCTAGAGAGCGTCCTGTCCCTAACCGGCCACTGCAGTCCTCCCACCCTGGCCCCAGCTGCTTGGTAGGATGGAGTGCTGGGAGGTGGCAGCTGGGTGGCAGGGCCCTTCCCCTTACACCCTGCTGCCCAGGAGCCAGGTCTGAACTTCTGTCCACAGGCCTGGGCCCCCCGGACTCCTGCCAAGAGGGGCTGCTGCTTCAGGGTGGGCCCTGGCTGTCAGGCAGCTGTGAGCTCCAGGCCGGACTACAGCTCCCATCCCTTTGCCCCGTGTTTGGAGTAAAGGGACCAATGGAAGTGGAGGAGCCACTTGGGTTCTCCTAAGACCAGCCCTTCTGGAGGGGCCAGTCCTGGAAGAAACCCATAATCCCTGGAGTGTGAAAAAGGGCAAAAAGAAAAAGCTGGCCTGGTTTCCTTCCTCCCTGATAGGCACTTCCTCTTGCTCAGTGCAATACCTACCAGTGCTGCTAATCCAGGGATTCGCCCAGACCTCAGCAGGCCCCCAGGGCCCTCCATGCAACACTCCGTAGCCATGACAGCAGCTCTCTGCTGCCCAGCCCCTGCCTAGAGCTGGCAGAAGCCCTCTGTTGCCTTTCCTCCCTCAGAGCAGAGAGGCCCCAGGGGAGCCAGGGCCGAGTGGATCCTAGGATGGCCAGAGAGAGCCACTCGCTCCCAGAACAGGCACCCCTTCCCAAACCAGCTTTTCTGCAGCCAATTGCCTGTTGCAGCTGTGGCCACTGCCTCCCGGCACTGTGGCAGACTCCTCCCAAGGAGGGATGGGGAGGGGGCACCAGTAAGGATGCCCCATCCTGCCTCAGGTCCAGACTCTGGAAGGTAGGGTGCCCACTCCGTGCTTACTTCCAGCCCCTAGAGGTTGGGGGTGGTCTTATCTCTCAAGTGGCCTCCAACACCCCACCCAGCCACACCACCTCTGCCTTCCATCTGACCAATCCCAAGGCCTCTGGTCAGGGCCAGGACACCTGAGACTCACCCTTAGCACAGCACAAACTCCAGTGCCCAAGGCCTCTCCCACACTCCAGCCAGCCACACATCCAGTCCCACCTGTTCAGTACTGCTCCCCTCAACATTTGAATTTGTGTAAATATTTATTTTTGTGTGTGAACAATACTACAAAGTAATCAGTAGATCTTTTGCAAAATGTTACCCCAGGCAATTTGTGAAAATCTTAATGTTAAAACCTGGCAGAGACAATCGCCACCCTAGAATTCCTGGTATCAGTTACCCAACATGCCACTTCTCCTCCCAGAGGCAGTACCCAAGCTAGACATGAACCGTTTTCATTTCTTGGCAGACAGGAGTGAGAAAGACTGGGGAAGGGGCTCCCTCCCACTTCCCACACAAGGATGCGATCTAAGCATGAGCATAAGCTACAGTCTGAAGTCATGTTTTTCGGAGTTCAAGCTGTTGGAACTGACCACCCTCCAGCCTGCCTTAGTACTGCGGCAAGGATGTAGGTTCAGTGTGTTTCAGAAAGGAAAGAATATGTCCCTGGTGAAAGTTCACGGGGCCTCTCAGGCCCCCTCCAGGACAATGGAAACTACACCTACAGCCCCGGAGATGGCAAGATCGGGAGCAAGTTCCTGCATGGAAACAGGATTCCATTTAGCTGGTTCAGTCAGGGGACTTGTTCTGTTTTGCTTTTGTTTTAAAAGACGCAGCTTCAACCCCTTCTCCCTACTTCTGACTTCAAGGGCACCGAGGAGCTGGTTCTGATGAACCAGGCTTGCTGCTGTCTCAACCCTCCCCGGAGGGACTGCCTTCTCCCAAAAGGAGCTCCCAAAGCCCTGTCCCACAGCCATTTAAAAATCTTCTGAAGGCCTCAGGACACCAAGTAATCATTTGGGATCTTAAGTTAAAAAGGAAGTGCAAGAGCAGGATATTCCCGTTCCAGAGTCTTCGCAGGGGGCTAAGCCCACGAGAAGGGCAGCATCAGAGAAGTGGGCATTGGTCTTAGTGGTGGATCATCAGGTAGACAAGTGACAGCGTGTGTAACCCATCTGAAATTCATTTTACCGTCACCACTCTTACAAAGGACAGTTTGTTCCCAAGGACAGTGTTGACGGGGAGGGGGACAGGAAGGGAGTTAGGAGGGTTTTCGAGGATTTCAAACAGGTGGAACCCATCCATCCCTATTCCCAAGGGCCACTTACAACTCCAAGGGTGGTTACAGGATTAACTACCAGTTCATTTTCAAAATGCTGCTTTGAACTCAGAGGGTTGATACTTTTAATTTGTAAGTTTTTGTAAAACTTTATACAAAATAGTAAAAGTAAAGTATTTCACCAGAATACCAGTTTCAATCCGTCCATGGTCTGATTTTTATATAATTTAGTGGTGCTTTAGAAACTTTGTTTTTGTTTCTGAGCTAAACAGCTCAACCCTTTTTCGCCTGTATCTACCTAAGACCAATGTGAACCTTTGTATTTTTGCTCCTAATTTTGGACTCAGTGAAAGTGTACTGTTTACATGTACAGATGCCCCCAGTCCCTGTGTGTTCTGCAAGACTCGCTCTTGAGGAGGAAGACGCACCTCACTAAGCTCATCTGCTTAGCAAAGCCACAGACAAAAACCTCTCACTTTTTACCTACGTTTCCACCTAAAAATACAACAAAAAACCTATACCACATAGAACTCAGATTGGCTGAAAAACACTTTCCACCTGGTAGATGGCCCATACGCCTCTATTATGTGGTCCATTTAGGAGCAGGAGTCAGGAGAGACCTCCTGTGGTCTGCTGGTGGGCGACTGCATAGACAGAGGAAAGGGGAAGGCAGGACTTCGCAGCAGAGCTGTGGGATGAGTGGAGCTCTTCCCTGGGCAGCCTGGGAGTGGGAAGGTCAGAATGACTTAAGTGGCCTTCAGGATCAAGCCAACCAGGATTTAGGGACAACCCAAGAGGTCTTTAGTCCTCTGGCATAATTTAGACATGTTTTGGAAGAGCATGAGTTCAAAAACTGAGATGAGATGTTAAGACTTTCAGTGCAGATAGTACAAGCCATTTCTTCAGGGTTCCTCTGGGGGCAGCTCCTTCATGAGGTCCTACCTCCAGGGAGGGGCACAGGGCTCCAGATAGTAAGCACTTAAGGCAAACAGTGGATGGCACCAAGTTTGAAAGGTGACTCTTTATGAATCAATGGCTTCACCTCTAAATTATACTTTTACAGATATGCACCTATGCAACTTAACGTGGCTCTTCTAAGCAGGTGAGGACTTCCTCCTCAATGCTCTCTATAAAAATTATTTGTGTTCTATATAGTGAGTTTTACCAGTAAATGTGGCTTAATATTTTAATTCTTAGAATGTGTCTTCTCTACGTGATGCGACTAAATTCTGTTTTGTTTGTGGAATGACTAGCACAGGCCGTCTCCCTCTCCCCCTCACTTAACAAAAGACCAATGAGCTGTTAATCGAGCTGTTATCTCCATGGTATTACTTGCTAAATGCACTGATTTCATAAGTATGTGGAATCCTTTTCCTTTTGAATCTGTATATCATATATAAGACTGAATCTACTTAATAAACACTGAACAACAAACCGAACGCCCTGCTTCCGCTGTGTCCCATCGACAGCAGCGCCACCTGCCACTTCTCATCCTTCCTCATCTAGTTTGGCACCAAAACATCTTTCTACTGGTAGATTCCACCTTTTCCTAGCCAATAGTATAGCACACAGAAGGTCCTCGATGCATTTTCTAGAACAAATAAACCTGTAATTTCAGCCTCTCATCTGTTAGAAAGGGAAGGCAATGAACCTTTTGCAGGTGCCCATCAGTTGCTCAACACAGGTGGAGCTCTCATGCACCGTTTTATCTCTTAGTTCCCCCACCCCCACGTGCACACACACAGGCACACGGGGTAAATATATGCCTTGCTGAAATCCAGTGACCAGCAACAAATCTGTAGCTTTTCCACGACCTCTTACCCTAGGACAAGGGCAACGGACTGAAACCAAATCCCCAGAACAATCTCTAAGTGCTAATTTGGAAAACAGAGCAAACATGATCCCTGGTTCTGAACCTTTAGTGCTTAGCATCCCATTCTATCCCAACTCTGGATTCCCACCTTGAAGGAAACAAAAGGGCTACTTTTCCCAAAGAGAATTATTTGTGATTTTTTTTCATCCCATATATATGGTTTAGGTTAACCTTTAAGGAAAAATTGTAGGAATATGGCTGGGAACACAACTGGCCATCATGGATTTAAAAACAACTTTATGCATGTTAACTGCATACATTTTACTGCTAAAATTCCGTGTGCATGTATATATATGTACACACATTCATGGCAGTTCTTAAAACCTCTATTTGTAAATAATGACATTCTTTTTGTCACAGAAATTCTGTGCAGTAACCTAATATATAAAATAGAGAAGGGTGTGACTGAGGGGCCGAGACTCACTGAGACAGGACAAGGTCCAGGCACAGCAGAAGTCGGCCCTTGACGCCTCCCTTTGTCCATGGATGTGGGGAATCAGGGCAGCAAATCCTCAGTTAATAACACGGAAAGTCCTTGTCCTACCTAAAATGATCACCACTGAGACTGTTGAAACTATGACTATTAGAAACCCACAACCTGGGACAACAGCTCCAGACCAGACCCTGCTGGCCAGCCCGCACACACTTACCTCCTTCCACAGGAAATACTGCGGTTCCGAGGGAGCTCTGGGATTCCCAGGAGAAATCTGCCTGAGGGCAGAAAAGCGCTGGAGTCTGGCTTCTTTAAATGGGTCTCCACACCACTGTTAACAGTGGACAAAAGACTTCATCAAATGGGAATGTCCCCTCAGAAAAGTGAACTAAAATGTACTCAATGACAAAACAGGCAAACCTCCCTTTACGAAAAACACGAAAACATGCATATGCTATTTTTACAACTTAAAATGCACTAAGGAAGCTTAGTAGTTACAGGAAACCCAAGAATCCTTGTAAAATCCTGTCTTCCCTTAACTGATCTTTTGTATAAACACAGATTTTATTAGGTTTATTCTCAGCCAGTGGTTCTTAAATCAGGGACCCTAAGGAGCTGGTAAATGCTGACAGTGTGCAAAACTTTGTGAGGCCAAGTGTGGTGGTGGGATCGCTTGAGGCCAGGAGTTCAAGACCAGTCTGGACAACATAGCAAGAGCCCATCTCTACAAAAAAATTTAATATTAGCTGGGAGTGGTGGCATGAGCCTGTAGTCTCAGCTACTTGGGAAGATGAGGTGGGAGGATCGCTTGAACTCAAGAGTTTGAAGCTACAGCGAGCTGTGATCACGCCACTGCCTGAAAAGAGGGAGACTCTAAAAACAAAAACACTGTATGTGCATTCCACGGAGGGAGAGTTTCCAAAAACAGGTTAAGACCCACCCGTATCAGGTAACACAGCACAGACAACTGTGGTACAGGGCGGTCATCTACGTCTTGTGGTAGAGATGTTCATTCTAGGCTTTCAAATTGACCAGAGACAAGAGGAAGCATAAGGGCGTTATCCAATTTTGGAGCAATCTCCAAAGTCTCACATCCTGCCCCTTCATGGCTTCGGACAATACCCACACGTGAGAGCAACACAGCCTGGGGCTCCTCCTCTTAGGGAGACAGGGCAGGCAGATGCTTTGGCATCAGGACCCCTGGTGGACACCGGCGGCTGTTATTTAGCATGCACGAATACCCACATCCCCCTCTCTTAACACAGTCTTAGGGCAGGCTGGATAGCAAACAAATGACGCCTTGCCAGGTCAGTACCATTCTTCCTTCCTATATTCTGAAACATGATTTTCCTTGCCCTTTGGACCATGAGCAAAATAAGCCTTCCTTACCAAATATTCAGTCTCTAAACTCAGGATAGCACTCAACTTTTGGTCAGGTCTGTGGCCCAAGACCAAAAATCAGGGTCCAAAGTAACTTCACAGTCTGCATGAGCCCCTCAGCGCAGTGGGCAGGCCTACATCCTGACGGCTCCCCTCTGGAGCAAGAGTGAAGTCGGCGGCAGTAGCTGTATAGACTCCTACTGTGAGTTCACATAACTACGACTGTCTTGGCCTGCTATGAACTAACAGTCATCATTTCCCAGGTGGCAGGCACTAATAACCTCATGAAGTAGAACTATTATACCTATTCACAGATCAGAGGTGGCAACCAGGTTAAATAACGTCCAAGACCACAGAGCTGATGTGTTGCAGAGGCTGTGCTCTAGAAGTCACTGCATCATTCTGCCTCCCTGAGCAGATACAACAGGCCATGGAAGTCCCAATCCGGGACTGTAATGATTCGGAGCTCCTGCAGACGTAAGTGGCCAAATGGATTCTGTAACACAAGGACACATCACCACGACCAGGCAGTTGCCCAGTCACTACAGGGCCCCTGAGCCATCGACTCTCAAAACGGCATGTCTAACAAACAGCAGGACTATAAAGTGGCAGCTTCAACTGTCCAAGGGATATCCCACCAAAGTTCTTCCTCCAATTCACAGGAAAAAATTGATGAATATATGTTTAAACTCCCATGTTTTTCTCCTTTGGCTTATTTATATACTAATAAAATTATTTTTGATAAGCACAAAGTCAATGTATTGAAGTACTCCAGAGACGTCCGAGGACTTCTCAATCAAGAAGGCAATCCCCTGAAGCACGTCATCTACTCAGGCTCACTCCACTAGCACCAGACAACCCACCCTGGGCCAGCACCTTCCTCTCACTGCCACCAGAGGTCACAGAAAGAGGTGCTCATGGTTAAGGTTTTTTAAGTTCAGAGCTAGTCACCTCCCACAGAAGACCACTGACCATTAGGAAGCCACTTGGGAACCTCAAACTCAGTGAGACAATTTGGATGAGCTGCAGAGGGATGTCGCAGTTTATGACTTTCACTCACAAAGGGGAAACCTTCTCATTGTTCCCAGCAGATTGCTGACTGCAGTCTATGTGGGAAGTCTGGCAAGCCATGGACAGCTAAAGATCAGTGAAGCTGCTAAGTCATTCCTTTAGACCTAACCTACCAAAAGAAGAGCTCCAAGCATAAGAACAGTAGCTCCAGAGCCAAGGTGGGGAGAGCCGGCGTCTACTCCTTCCCTTCCAGCTCTGCACTCCAGCCTGACCTTCCCACACCGGCGAGGCAGCCACAGAAGATGACTGGGACCACAAGTGCGGGTTGTACGGGTTTATTGTTCCAATACCACAACAGACATACAAAAGCAGTGCTTTCCCTGGGCAGCCCCATGGACCAGATCAGTGTCAAACTGTGTACCCTTGAGTGTCCCCCAAGGTTCCAGCAGAGGGAAGAGGACTGGACGTGCTTGGGCCCCTGTTCCCGGTCTTTGGTAAACAGACGCTTAAGTTGACAACTTGGACTTGGCCAATACTGAATTCTAAATCACATAATTGGCAACTTCTCACTCATGCTTCAGATGATGAAAACGCCACATCAGATTAAATGAGAAAAAAAAAACTTTCAGATAAAATTAGACTTGAAGTCATACAGATTTTATCCTTGACCTAAATTAAGCAAGGATCCTCAATTCTGTAATAAGTCGAAAATACAAGAAATAAGGCAGGGAACAAGGCAAGAGAGACACATGCAGGGGCACCTACTTGCCAGGAACACGTTGGGAGAGAGGCAGGAGCAGGCATGGCTTTGTTTGTTCCCAAGCCTGCCCGATGTCAAAAGTACGTCAAAAGGAGCCTCACGGTCCCAGGAGAGCATGGTCCCAGGTATTGCTGTGACAGGTGGTGACCCTGGAGCCAGATCTGGAAGGCCTTCCTGGGGGCTGCCCAGGGAACTCACCCATGAATCCAGAAGCACTTAACACTGGTGGTGATTTGTCACATATGGCAGCGAGCAGCCATTAAAGGCTGTAGGAGGAAGAGAGGTGTGAGAAGCAAGATGCGTTTGCTCATGGTGTGGGCAGGCTGACTGTGGCTCTGCAGGCTGCAGCAGATCCACCCGGTGACCCGACAGGGCATCGGGCAACCTGGCAGGTCACAAGTCAAGTATTTCACCCTCACGTCGAGCAGCACAGCATTCAGCGGCTCTGACAACAGGTGTAGAGAAGTAAATTACACCACTTTAATGCAATGATGCTGAAGATGTAAAATTAGGAAGAGACATTCATGTTCTCTGTACAATACATCCATTTACAGAATTGGCCAGTACTGTGTACAACATATAAATACATGATAAAACATTAGAGGTGCATAGAGCATACTTACAGAAGCCAAAAAGTTCACTTTATACATCCAAGAATAAAGAGTTAAAAATATAAAAATAAGAAACACACACTGCGCTTTGAAATGTAAAATGACTTTCACATACACAAGTGCGTGGAGATGCCCACTCCCATAGGGTCCAAAGTGACAGGGAAGATGTCAAGCAGAGGAATTCACCTGCAACCATCTGGACGGCTGACTCGCCAGGTCTACAGATGGCATTTTCACAGGAAAGACAACCCTATTCCCCAACCCCATTGTCCAAGCAGAGCTATTCAAGGTTCCAAATGATCCTGTGGGCTAGTGGATTGCACCAAGACAGAAAAGTCCCAAATTTGCTTCAGCAACAGAACTAACATCAAACTCGCTCCATCAACTGGCAAATGACTCAACTGCGACCCTAAGGTCAGCAGGTGCTCCAGCCCCCTGGTGGGCAATGATGGGAGTTACTTCAACCCTGTGCTGGCTTCCTTCCAGACCAACAACTCCCCAGAGTGGCAGAAGAAAAGATGGCAGGGAGGGGACAGTGGAAGACTGGCATGTCTACTTAGTTCAGGTAGGTTAATTCCCTTGGTAGAGAATGCAACCTTCTTGCTTCAGTTTCAAGTCCCTCTGGGAGTCAGGCAGCACCTCCCACCGCCCCGACCCTGCTCCCTGCCACATCAGGCTCTGTCTGCAGGAGAGCTCAGGCTGGCTGGCTTTGGGCAGCCCAATGGGTTATACCCAGAAAATCCCTCCAGCAAGACCAGAGGGGTCGACAAGTGACAGAGGGCTTTAGCACTATAAATTTGGGGGAGGCAAGAGTGCTCCCGCCTAAAAAGAGTATTGTATCAACGGTATTCTGTATACAGATTTAAGATCAATCATTATCAAAATACACACACTAAATAGACAATGCTTCCCATGGCCATAATTTATTATCTCACCACAAGGCACAACACACAGAGCTTTGAGGGTCCAATACAGTCATCATGGCAGAACGCACCACAGCCTTGGCACATGATCATGGCTTTCAGGCTGCACGCACACTGGAGCGAGATGCTTTCCACCGTGCTGCTGTCAGTGAACATTTGCAAGGAAAGTGACGCACTGTGGCTCGCACCAAAGTTTGCTTTGTGGCTCAGCTGCACCACACTTCCAGCAAGGCCTTTGGGAAAGGTGGGAGAGCTAGAGGAATAATTAAAGCTGGTGGAACTCAGTTGGAGTTTAGAAAGCTTCCCATAAAATGCCTGTTTGATGCTGAGTTGGGAGGGGAGAGAAGAAGGCTCCAGAGGCTCAGTGAGCCCCTTCTCTGGCTCTCGGGGTAATTTCCAGAAGGGCAAATCCATGACAAAGGGCATTGCTTGCAAGTGACCCACCAGTTCCAGAGGACTATGCCCAGTAGCTTTTCGGTTCTCGGCATTTGCCTTAAGAGGACCCCCCACAAAAGTCTTCTCATTCTTGATGCTGCCAACAGAGGCAGACTGTGGCTTTGGAGCCCAGTCTTCCCTGGAAGTCTGTACCCCACCAGACACGGAGTTTGTGCTTGGTCCTGACTTCCCACTGGGAAAAACTGGCGGGATCTCAGCAGGCAGAGGCATCGGGTCTGTAGGCCTGGGGCGCTGAAGAGTTGCAGCCACATTCCCAGAGCCAAAAAGCTTCTTCCCTTGGCCTGTAACATTGCCCTGATCACCCAGGGCCCGACCTGTCTGCTCTGGACCAAAGGAGATCACATTTGGAGATGAGAAACAAGGCGTTCTCGAGGTAGTAAGATCTCCTGAGCCCTTGCCTGGAGCAGCATTTGAACTACTGTCCTGTGACACGGCACAGACCTCCTTCTGATCTTCACAATTAAAGGAAGAGAACTGCTTTTTGGAATCCATTTCTTCCAGTTTCCTAGAGGAAGTAATCGGATTTGTCACTGGATGGCGGGAGTCAAAACTTGGGACTGTCTTGGAAATCTTCTGGGGTGCTCCAGGAGCCTGGGTGGCCTCTATCCTGGCAAGTTCAGTGCTTGTTTCACAGTTATCTGGTAGAAGAGGCTCCTTCAAAGCCCTTAAAGAACTGGGGCTGCTTCTACCATCCATGCCACTGTTTTCTCCAAGATCATGTAAAGATCCCATGCTCAGGGAGCCATGGCTCTGCACTTTTGTGAGCGGTACTTGTGGGGATTCTGACAGGCTGTCATCGTGGCCTGGTGGAAAAACCTTCTCTAGGGGCAAGTTACCCTGCAGCAACTGCATCGCAAGAGGGTTAGTGGCCTCCACTGAGGACCCAGGCCTGGACAGACACACGGCTCTTGGCTGGTACTCAGTATTGGCCAGCAGTAGGGAATCTGGGGTCTTCTGGGGGACTGCACATACTCGAGACACCCAGCTCTGAGGAACAACCATCCTATCTGTCCTTGTAACCAGAGTCAGGTCACCATTCACCTTGGACACTGAGGCAGATTGGTTCCAACTGGGTTTCTCATTCTTGTCCACCGAAGATCCCTTTGTCACTGCAGCTTCACTAGGGTCAGCCTCACTGCTGTCCTCAGTGAGGTGACCTTCAAAGTCAGAGGCTGTATCTGTGGACTCACTGTGAGGACTCAGTGCTCCAGAGTCTCCGTTGATTTTCAGCTTTTCAACGTCCCCTTGTTGACAGCCACTGCCAGTGCTGTCATTGCCTCCTCGAGACGGCACAGTCCAGAGTGAAGTAAGGCTGTCAGCAGGATCTATACGCTCCTCAGCTGTCAAATCCCTAGGCAATGCAGGAAGGGTGGAAGGAGCTTTCTCCCACTCTTCTCCAAGCTGGGGCTCAACAGATGGTACATGTTCTCTGGATTCTGGTTCAGGCTGTTTCGCTACCTCATCATTCGATGGGATAGGTATCCAGTGCACACAACTGCTAGAAACGAGAGCCTTGGTTTTCAAGTTTTCTTGCCTAGTATCACTTTCCCTCATAGGAGGGCATGAGTCACCAAGCCCTAGTTTGTCATCAAATGGTCTGTTCTGCAGGCAATCAGTCAATGGGGATTCAGGTGTGGAACTGGGGGTCACATTTACAGGGTCCTTCATAGTGGGATGACTGTCAAGAGCCTGGCCAGTTCCTCTCTCTAGTGTATCATCTCCCAGTAGAGATGGAAAAGGACCATTCTCTGTGGGAACAGTGGGTCCCCGTTCCTCCCCATCACTTTTCCAGGAAGTGGTGCCAGACTCACATTCAGTTCTAACAGCCAGATGTAACTTAGGTTGCTCCATTAATCTCTCAGCTACTGAGGTTTGGGAGGACAGTGGGGGCAAGGCCTGGCATGGCTGGTCCCCAGTGGGAGCAATGTGGAGTTGGGAGGCATCTTCTGGCCCATTTGTGAATACAACTGGAATCCTCTGTAGTAGGCAGCTTTCCTCCTTTCTCAGAGAAGCCAGGTCCTCTCTCCTAGCTCTGGACACGGCAGTTCCAGCCTGGGTACGCTCCCCGTTTAGAGGACAAGGCGGCAGTAGTTGTGTTCGCTGTAGATCTGACGTACGCTTTCCAGGGGTGCTCGGGCCTCCCCTGGGATCAGGGTGGCCACAGGCCTCACCACCATCACCACTGCCGCCGCCTCTACCGCCTCCCTCATCGGTGGCCCCGCCGCCACCTCCACCCGGGCCACCCCCCCCTCCGATGGCAGTGGTGGCCGCCTCTCTATGGCAGTGGTGACCTCTCGCCCCTCGGACCTGCAAAGCACGGGCTTTAATGTCTGCGAGGGTCCTGGCACCGGTCCAGCCCCGGCAGGAGGACTCCGTGATGGGGACGATCCGGGGGCATATCTGGTAAGTGGGCTGACCTTTAACCACCCAGGGTGGTTTGATACGTGAAAGTTGAATCTGCAAAAAAAGAATCAGAAAATAGTTTTAACTGACTGGGTGATCTGACCTAGGGACTGTAAAGCAGAACTAGGATTCTAGTAGCTTAAGGGTCATGGCATAGAGAATCAAGTAATTTTCTTAAAACAATGAAATAATCATAGTAAAATAACTGCCATAACACCACACCATTCAGAGAAGATTCTGCTCAAGGGCTGTTACCTGCCACACTTCTAAATTTAATTTCTGGTGGAACTGTGTGAGTCACTACAGCAAAGAATTTAACACTATCTTAAAAAGATTTTAAAACCCCAAAGGATTTTGACCTCTCGAGATAACTTCAACGGAGTGAACAAAAAAGTGAGGAAGAAACGAACTTCATCTCATTAAACTTTAAGGCTGTCTCAAGAAAACTTCTCTCACAAAAAGCTCTACATTCCCATATAATTAACTTCAGGGCCCCAGAGTAAAAGGGCTCTATAATCTCATGACCCTCAAAGAAAACCTGGCTCCAGGGCAGCCAGGATTCAAACAGTCTCCTACCCGGATGGGCGGGACTTTGGGCTCCTCTTTAGTGGGCTGTGGCTTTTCGGTGTGAACACTTTCAATTGTGTTACGAAAGGACTGACGATCTTCAAGCCGCGGCTTCTTTTCGGGAAAGGATGCAGAGGCCGTCTGCTCAAAGGATTTCCTCTTCTGATCCTTAGGCTCCTGATCCACAGTCTCTTGAGGCAGGGGAGGAATTCTGTCTGGAGAGGCAGAGGCATGTGCCAAGTTGTCTGGCTCAGTCTGGATCCGGGAAGCCACAGACTCAACTGGGAATTCGGGACTCTCTGGGTCAGGTGCTACAGAGGATGCTCCTGGCAGATGGGGACTGCTCAGCCCTGCTGGGTCAGTCTTAGCCTCCCCATCCTTGTAGAGGGGAACATCTGAGGCCACAGATTTTGTATCCTTAGCAACCCCTGCTTGTTCTGGCTCCTGCTTTTTGTACAGATTCCTTCTGGCTCTGGTTCGGAGATCTGGCCGAGAGCGTTTCTTAAAATGCCCATCTCGCTGTCGGGCGGCTGGACCACGCTGTGTACGCACTGATTCTCCCGGGACACACAAGCCACTTTTGATTTCAGCCTCTTCCTGGCCCACATTCTGCTGCAATGACTCTTCTTTGGTCAAACCCAGCCTGCAAATCAGAATCACACCATCAGTTTCAGGCCAGAGTGGACATGTCTCTTATTTCTATGAATAATATGGACCCAGAAATACAGATATCTTAGAACAAAATAAATCTGTGTGTGGCATAGCACTACCCATAGAAAAACTGTTAGCTTCACTGTGAATGGCATTAAGATAAATGACCCAAGTGTCACTGCAATCTCCACATTCTTGTCCAATAGTAAGTATACACTATTTTGAGACCATCTACCTCTATCCCCTCAAAACCCCAGACCAAGACTCATAGCTCCAACTGCCTTACTTCTGTCCATAGTAGTCTTCAAAGAACTTTTCTTTCCATTGTTCCACCTTCTTTTCCTTCTCCATTTCCTGTCGTATCCTGACTTGCATCTCATGAGTAAATTCACCTAGGGAGAAATAAACCTCTTCTAGTCATTGCATTCGGGATATTAACATCTGTCTTAAGGACAGCTGAATTTCCCAGTTTTAAAACAACATGTCTCTTCTAGAGGCGCTCTCACATCACACTCTTACAGGGATAGAGCTAACAAGTCTACCGTAAGGGAAATTCACTCTTCGTAAAGTGAGAGCAAGCAACTCCTTGATCAAAAAAGCAAAACAACAAACAAAAGAACCATTCTTAACTTTTTGTCTACACAGAAAGTAACACAGTAAGCCTGACTGTTTACACTTAGAAAGGCCTCCATAAAAGAACAGCCCTTGGCTGACATCTGGGAATTTAGATTTCAGGAGGGCTCCCAACTGCCCTAACTGATAGCACTTGTTCACTGTGCCTAAATTGTTTATGCAAACAATATGGCTTACGCTGAACATCTGCCTTCCTTTTGGGAATCTGGAATCTGGGTATGTGCCAAGCAGTGGCTTCCTACATGATCAGCCCCTGACAAAAACCCTGGGCAGCAAGTCTTTAACAGGTTTCCCTAGTAGACATTTCACACATGTTGTCATATTAAATGTGTCCTGTGTGACAGCACTGAGAGAGAACCTTGGAAGCCAACACACATGGTCTGCTGGACTTCACCCCATGTGCCTCTCCATCTGCTGATTTTACTTTGTAGTATTCTGCTATGATAAACCATAGCCCTGTATGTATGACTATATGCTGAGTCCTGCTGCAAATCAAACCTAGGGGTGTTCTTAGGGCCCTCTCAACACTTTTGCTATAAAATTAAATTAGCAGAAGCTAACAATCACTCCAAGTGACAATGCCTAAAAAGACAGAGCATGGTGGAACTAGTCAACTCCACAGTCGACTTTCCTCTATCCTTCCAGACGATGCCATGATTACTGGAATGAATAGGTATTTATAGTTTTAATGATAAAAAGGAGATGAAGAATGAATATATACATACACTATATGAAAGTCTAAACCTAAACACCCTGTTATTTCTTCAGAGCTGTGTGGCACATTAATACCTACCACATTTATTAGCAATGTGAGGAAAGCCTGTCTTACACTAAATAACCCTCTGAGAAGAGCGAGCTTGGGTTCTAATTCCCAGGAGACACGCAACACCACACACAGAAGGTGCATCGCAGGCCGCCTGAGATATCAAGTCTACTTACCATCAGCGAGGCGCTCCCGCCAGCTCTGGGCCGCGTGGGTAAAAAATTCGTTATTTAGTGCACTGCTGCTGAGACGCAACAGGCCATCTGTCCCCACCTAGAAGGATCAAGGGAAAAAAAATCCTAATAAATAAACTGAAAAGAGAACAGAAGCCCACCCAGAAAGAGGCAGAGGGGAGGTTGCCCAGGTGCACCTGTCTGTCTACTTCAGGCAGGAGGAACAGGAGCTGCTGCTGGAAGTGTGAGGGTAAGGCATGGAAGGTCCGAGAGTTGATCAGGGCACGGAGGTTGGTGTTGACAAGAATGGACCCAGGTGTCTCGAAATCTATTTCTTCCCCTCTGTTGCGCTTCATTTGACCTGTGATTTTTGAAGCAAGGAGAAGCAAGGTATAGATTCAGCTTTTTAAAGGAAAAAAGCAAATGCCAATTCATGGGAAAACTTTGGTGGCAGCACCCGAGGTACCCAGAACTTATCTGCACACCCTCTGCTCAACTGTCCAGTCCCATCCTGACCTGCATGTTACAACTGTTCTTTCCAGGTTACTGTCATTGCCATCAGACCTAGGAGAACACTTGGGCTTATATCCCCTTAGACAAAACTCTGTACCGTGCTGTGTCACAGCCTGAAAGGACACTTCCCACAGAAAGCCAGGCAAAGGGCAGGTTCTGAGCTTCCCTCCGAAGCTGGAGAACAGGCTCCACACAAAGCTCAACTGGAGAAATGATGGAAATTGTCTAAAAGCAAATCTAGTTAGTATACTACAGAAAAATCTGCAGAAGCCTTCTGTGAATGGGCTGGAGAGGGATGATCTCTATGCAGAAATGTACTAAGGACTGCTCAAAGCCAACCGAAATGCTAATACCTCTCACAGAAGCCTCAGCAAATGTTACTTTTATCTGGAAAACTCACTAGGAATAGAGACCTGTGAGATCTCAGATTGAGCACTGCTGATGAGCTGGAAAAGCAGCAAGACAGCAAACCTAGTTCCTACTTGGGCAAAGGTTTACTCTAATTCTCAAAAGCAAAGGCTTGTCTGCTTAACAGTTTCATGTGGTTCATCTACAAAAAAACCAGCATGTGGGCCATTAAGAATTAAATCCCGAAAGAGCAAAGAGCATACCAGCATTGCAAATAACCCTAATGGGGCTGGGGCGTGGTAGGGCGGGAGGTTAGATACAGCTACTAAATTTGTTTGCATCTTCCAGGACTCAACACATGCTTCCCCTAGGTTGTAAAAAAGGAGCATCTGATAGAAACTACAGATGTTGGGAACGAATGTGGCAGGAAGCTACTGAAGAAAGAAAAGGGGTGTTAGAATTCTTCACTGAGAAGCTCAGAAGCGGTTCTCACTCACTCAAACACTAACTAAGCAGTACAGGGCAGGCACAGACTGGGCCTACAGAGACATACGAGAAACAATGTGGCATCATCTCTGCCTGAAAGGAGTTCTCACACAGTCTAGAAGAGAGCTACAAATGAAATAACCAAATTACAAGGTAAAAATAAACAGCAACAACAAAAAACAGAGGGCCACCCAAGAAGTAAAAATAAACTGGTAAAGGATCTAGAACAGAAGATATCATCTTCTCGCTAGGCCTGCAGGGGCCCCCCTTTACAGGCAGAGAAATGAGTGCCAAGCCACTCACCTGTGGCTGGCTTCCGGAAGCCTCTCAGGAGCGGGGCAGGGTCCTGGGCGACCTCGGCCTGGCCACGAATAGCAGCGCTGCCCAGGGCCAAAGAGCCGCTGCTGCTGCTGGATGGGCTGCCGCTCTCGCCATCGGCGTGGCGGCCCGAGAACCCTGAAGGCACAGCATTCCACTGGTCAAAAGTATCACAAGCCGCGCCCATGGCTCTCAGACAAGCTCACTTCTCCCAGCTCTCCCTGAGATGCTGCCAGCAGTACTGGGATGCTTCCATCACCCAGCCTTGGGCTAAGAGAAACCACCACCTCATGGTCTGGCTCTAAAGTATCACCTTACGAGTGCCAAACCGCCATCTTTATTTGTATACACTACACCTTTTACAAAGCACTGGCACAATCAAATCCTTCGTTGGATCCTCACACTGCCCTGGGAGGCAAAGAGGAAGGCACACGGCAGAGCCCGCACTAGAACCTATGGCAAGCCTCACCCACTGGCGGGGCTCTTGCCTGTGGCCCGACAGCTCTCCTGGCATCATAGTACTAGGTCAGAAACCGCTGACAGAGGGAGGCCAGGTCCCCAGGACCTGAGGAAAAAGCATCACAACCATGAGTTCACACATACCTGACGCAGATTCCACGTGGGCCCCGTTTACCTTCAGAGGAGTCAGGACAACTCGAGGCAGCATCACCCCAGTCTTCTTCTTTTGTTTGTTCACCTATATTCCCAGAGAGAACAAGAAGAGAGTCCAAGTCAACTGCAAAGCCACAAAAGTATTCCCTGGCAACACTGTCTCTACTCACTCTCTTGTAAAATGAAGTTCATCTTCAACCAGATCTGCCAAATTATGCTGACAAGAGCCCCGGTTAGTGTTACTGAGCTAGGACTGGTCACTGCGCCAAGCTACAAAAATGTATCGTTACCCCCATTTTACAAGTAAGGAATTTTCCCAAGGTCTCAAGGCCAGTAAGAGTCAGGGCTTATCATTCAAACTGCTCACTCCTGAGCTCCTGTTCTCACTACTCTGCACTACACCATACTTCTCCTTGGATGTTCACGTGTATATTACAAGAATGAACAGAATCAAGCCAAGTGTTGAGCCATCATACCCGTAATCCCAGCACTCTGGAAGGCTGAGGCAGGCAGATCACTTGAGGTCAAAATTTGAGACTAGCCTGACCAACATGGCAAAACCCCACCTCTACTAAAAATACAAAAATTAGCCAGGCGCGATGGTACATGCTTGTAATGCCAGCTACTCGGGATGCTGAGGCAGGAGAATTGCTTGAACCCTGAAGGCGGAGTTTGCAGCAAGCAGAGATCGTGCCACTGCACTCCACCCTGGGTGACAAGTGAGACTCTGTCTCAAATAACAAAACAAAACAAAACAAAAAGAATGAATAGAATCACCCAGCCAAGGTAAAGAAAAAGAGCAAACTCACTCTGCTCAGACCTACTGTTCACTTTTCCTACTGCCCACTGTTAAATGCTACTAACTGCTAGAGACCAGACTTCCCTTCTTCACTCTCTGAACAACGTTCACAGCTCACTACAGGAGAAGGAAGGCTCCTGTCTTATACCTGCCATCATTCACCCTCCCTGGCTAGGCTCTGCCTCTTCCTTACCTGTGAGGAAGCTCTGTAGCTGTCCCTGGGATTGGAAAGAGGTCTACTCTGAGATTCTGTAGAACAAGATGCATTTGAAGATGTTTCATCAAGAGATACTGAAAGAGAGGAAATAAAGGTTAGTCCCTAGTGCCTGCTGTGGCTCCCTCACTCATCCGGTTAAGGGTCCTTACCATCGTTTTCACCACTCACAGTGCTGGCTTCATTAGAACCACAGCTCTCCACATCAGCCGTGTCCTCTGGCTCCTCCCCCTCCACTGCTGCGGGAGTGCGAGACCACTGAAGAGCATCCTTCTGTGACAGCAAGGCACAACTCAGTTGAACAAAACCCTACAAACTCTTCAAGCAAGGCAGTGTATGTTTTTGAAAAAGAGGGATTTAGAAAACTGACAAGTTCCTACCTGACCTCTTTTCCAATAAGTTCTTTTCATAAATATATAATTAAGAAAGTTAGATATACTTTTGCATTCAAACATTATTGAACATTTATAGGGTGCCTCTTGAAAGTGACACCATGCTAGTTCTGGGGAGGGTGGAGTGCTAAGGAGCAGGAAATCAGGGCTCTACTCTCAAGGAGCTCAGCTAAGTAGCAGGGATAATCAAATTGATTACAATACAAAGTACAGTAACACGGGTAAACTCGGAGAGCTGTGGAGGCCCAGAAGGGGGCCACCTAACTTCAATGAGTGGAGCGAAAAGACCGCATGGAGGTGAACAACGACCAAGGAAGTAACATGAACAAAAGGATGTATGGCTTAAGCTGGGTTTTACAAGAAATTAGCAACTAGGGAGACTGTAGGAAGTTCTAGATAGTGGGATGAGCAAATGTGAAAGAATATTCCAAACTCAGGAAAACTAGGGGTGTGGGGAACTAAGACCCATGAAGAGGGATCAATAATTCCATTGTTCTGGAGTCACTGAAGGATATTAACTAGGGGAATAATGTGAGTTTTCTGAATTTCATCCGGCAATCATGGGAAGTCTGGAGACAGGAAGAAGAGTCAGACACTATGATAGAAGTCCACTGAAAAATGCCAGAGATCTAAACCAAAGATTGTGGCAAATGCCAGGGGTCTAAACCAAAGACTGTGGCCACAGTGTTAAGAGTGTAGAGGAGAGCTCCACCCCAAATTTCATCTCCTAAGAAAAGCTTCTTCCAACAGACTTACTACATACAGACTCAGAATTAAACTCCACCCATTCCCAAGAACTTAGGAGTTCTCTCACACCTCAAAACTAGAAAGAGTATAGATGCAGACTGGGAGTTGGAGACAAGAAGAAAAGTTGGGACAGACACTTTCGTGTCTTCTTTGAATAAAAGTATGTGGAAAAGAGTCGATAAAGTCATGATTATGTTAGAAAGATACCATAAATTTAAAAGGAGTGTCCACAACAATCTAACTCATCAATTTCATGGGTCTCTTGACCCACTACATTGAAGTTTCATCAATTTATTTCCATTAGTTTTAGCCAAAATCATGTGTCTTAAATTAATAAAAAAGAAAACAGTTTTCTGGATCTTTATCTCTTTTTCCTACAGAACATAAATGGTCTTCAGAATCAAAAGCTAAAGAATATTTTTAGTTAGGCTTATTGACTGCTATGTTCTTGGTATAATAAAACAAATTTAACCTCTCTCATGGGCAAACTAAGATTAAATACTCCTTAATGAATTAAGGAAATCTATTACATTGGCAAAACTGACCCCAAATCTCCAGTTCTGATGAGAGTGTGAGAAAATCACACATACACTCTTGATGAGAGTAAAAACAGTATGAAAAGGTTCACACACTGCCAGCAGAAAAGTAAACTATTAGTCAAAACCTTAAAAACATATATGTATCTTTTATCCCAATATAAGATTTATACAAGACATAAGAAACATTAACTCTTACAAAGGAGAAAAAAGTCAACTAAACTACATTAAAATTAAGACTTTCTATTCATGAAAAAACATAATTACCTACAGAGCTGAAAAAGATATTTGCAACTTACATAACCAATAAACAACTTATATTTAGAATACCTAAATCAGGCCAGGTGTGGTGGCTCACACCTGTAATCCCAGCATTTTGGGAGGCCCAGGCAGATGGATCACTTGACGTCAGGAGTTTGAGACCTGCCTGGCCAAAATGGTGAAACCCTATCTCTACTAAAAACACAAAAAACAGCTGGGTGTAGTGGCGCGCACCTGTAGTCTCAGCTACTTGGGAGGCTGAGGCAAGAGAATCACTTGAATCGGGAGGCAGACGTTACAGTGAGCTGAGGTCGTGCCACTGCACTCCAGCCTGGGTGACAGAACCACATTCCTTCTCAAAAAAAAAAAAAAAAAAAACCACATAAATCAATGGGAAAAAGGCAACTCAGAAGGTGTGACTTGGACACTGCACAAGAGCATACTGAAGTAGCCAAAACACATAAAAGGTATTTAGTTTCACTAACAATAAAGAAAACGCAAAATAATGCAAATTAAAACCACAATGAAACACTACCACATCCAACAGAATGGCTCAAAGTTTGACAATATCAAGTAGTGTTAATTAGGAGAACAAGTACACTGAAAACGCATCCAACCATTGGAGAACACAATTTGGCCTTATCTGGTACAGTTGAAGATACAAACATCCTCTGACCCAGCAACGTCCCTCCTAGGTTTGGATTCCCTAGAGGAGTACTTGCATATACACACAAATCACAACTCACATGTTCACGATACAGCATTTGTAATGTGGACTATAAACAATCAAAATGGCTGCCAACAGCAGAATCAAATTGTAGTATATTCAATAAATGGATTATATAGCAACAAAAAAAGAATGAACTATAACTACTAACAACATAGATGAATATTAAAAACAAAATACTGAATGTAAGCCAGATACAAAAGAATGCATACTTGATGATTTTGTGAAAAGTTCAAAATAAGCTCAACTAAACTACAGCATTAGGAATGCAAAGACAGGTACGTAACCTAAAGGAAAGCAAGAAAACAACTTTTATAAAGTCAGGACGAAGTTACCTCCAGGCTGGGCGTGGTGGCTCATGCCTGTAATCCAAGCACTTTGGAGGCCAAGGCGGGCGGATCACCTGAGGTCAGGAGTTCAAGACCAGCTTGACCAACATGGTGAAACTGTCTTTAAAATAAACAAAACAAAACAAAACAAACCAGAAGTTACCTCCAGGGGGAAGAATGGGGCTATGACTGGCTAGGAAGGAGCATTGAGGGGGATGGGGGGCTCCTGGCTGTTGGCCCTATTCGATGTCTTGACCTGAGTGGCAGTTACAAGGATGTTATTCATTAAGCTGAACATTTGTGTTCTATGCATTCACTGTATTGCATTTCCACAATTATAAAAGTTTAAAAACAAAAACTTTTAAGGTATTTCCTTCAAGGAACACTACCACAGCCAGCCATTTAAAAGAAAGCTGTAGAGCATTTAACAGCAAGAGTAACGATGATATAACAAGCTAATTAGACAGTTAAATTCATACAGTATGATTCTTTTTTTTTTTAAACGAAAATTTGTCTGAATGTGTCTGCGCAGAAAAATGAAGAGAAATTCTTGCTAAGGTGTTAGCCACCACCATCTCTGAGTGGTAGTTTTTTGTTTGTTTGTTTTGAGACAGAATCTAGCTCTGTCACCCAGGCTGGAGTGCAGCAGCACAATCTCAGGTCACTGCAGCCTCTACCTCCTGGGTTCAAGTGATTCTCCTGCCTCAACCTCCCAAGTAGCTGGGATTACAGGCATCTGTTACCATGCCCAGCTAATTTCTGTAGTTTTAGTAGAGCCGGTGTCGCCATGTTGTCCAGGATGGTCTAGAACTCTTGACCTTAGGTGACCCACCCGCCCTGGCCTCCTCAAAGTGTTGGGATTACAGGTGTGAGCCACTGTACCTGGCCTAGGTGTAGAGTTCTATTAAGTGCTTTATATTCTTTTCAATTTTGGGTATTTTCTACTATGAACATGTATTGTTTTCTATGATTAAGAAAATAACAATTCAAAATAAAACTTAGGTGCTAAATGCTTTACCAACAGCTCTATCAAAATTTCCTTCCTCTAGGTCCTAGAGTCTAGGAAAACCAAGTACTACTTATAAATCTCATTAATTAAACAGGAATAGGGCCTGCCTGTCTGCAATTCAAACTACCAGAGGTTTCTAAAGCCAAGCTTTTTCAGTAAAAAAAAAAAAAAAAAAAAAAAAAAAAATGAGGAAAACAAAACTTTAAGAGTAAGATTTGCTATTCTAGTACTTCATAATTTTTACTGTGCAGACAGACAGGGTCTTGGTCTGTTGCCGAGACTGGTCTCAAACTCCTGGGCTTGGCCAGGCGCACTGGCTCACACTGTAATTTCAGCTCGTTAAGAGGCCAGGGCAGGCAGATCACTTGAGGTCAGGAGTTCGAGATCAGCCTGGCCAACATAATAAAACCCCGACTCTACTTAAAAAACAAAAATCAGCTGGGTGTGTTGGCACACACCTATAATCCCAGCTAATTGCAAAGCTTGAGGCACGAGAATCACTTGAATCTGGGAGGCAGAGGTTGCAGTGAGCTGAGATCATGCCATTGTACTGCAGCTGGGGCGACAAAGTGAGACTCTGTCTTAAAAAAAAAAAAAAGAAGAAGAAGAAAAAAGAAAGAAAGAAACTTGGGCTCAAGCTATCCTCCCGCCTCAGCCTCCCAAAGTGCTAGGGATTACCGGCCAAATCTAAAATTAGCCACACCCAGAATTCTGTATTTTTAAAAAGATCATTAATCTTTCCATATAAACTCTGGAGTTTGACATAATTGACTTTTCATACATTAACTCTATTATGTCTGACAAAACTAAATGGGTTGCTGAAAATAACAGGTGCCAGAAAACATGCCCTAGTAGTGGCCAGATGCAGTGGCTTACACCTGTAATCCCAGCACTTGGGGAGGCCGAGGCGGGTAGATCACAAGGTCAGAAGTTCAACTTCAGCCTGGCCAAGATGGTGAAACCATGTCTTTACTAAACATACAAAAATTAGGCAGGCACAGTGGCAGGCTACACACAAGTCTGAGGCAGGAGAATTGCTTGAATCTGGGTGGCAGAGGTTGCAGTGAGCCGAGATTGTGCCTGCACTCCAGCCTGGGCCACAGAGTGAGACTCCACCAGAAAAAAACAAAACAACAACAAAAAAAGCCATGCCCTAGGATTCACGATTTTAACATTTTGCAAGAATAATTTTCATCATGAAGCTTTTAAAAAAATTAATGAGTGATCTTTCACTGAATCCTATATATAAAAAATTCTATAAAAGACTTTTTAAGCCGGGCATGGTGGCTCACGCCTGTAATCCCAGCACTTTGGGAGGCCGACGCGGGTGGATCATGAGGTCAAGAGATCGAGAACATCCTGGTCAGCATGGTGAAACCCCGTCTCTACTAAAAATACAAAAAATTAGCTGGGCATGGTGGCGTGTGCCTGTAATCCCAGCTACTCGGGAGGCTGAGGCAGGAGAATTGCCTGAACCCAGGAGACGGAGGTTGCGGTGAGCCGAGATCGTGCCATTGCACTCCAGCCTGGGTAACAAGAGCAAAACTCTTTCTCAATAAAAAAATAAAATAAAATAAAAAGACTTTTTAAAAAACTATTTTTTTCTCCAGCTTTACTGAGGTGTATCTGACAAAGAAAAATTATATATATTCAAGGTGAACAACGTGATGATTTGATACATATGTACACACTGTGAACACAATTACCACAATCGAACTATTAATAATTAACCCAGGCCAGTTCACACCTCACACCTGTAATCCCAACAGTTTGGGATGCCAAGGCGGGTGGATCACCTGAGCCAGGAGTTCAAAACCAGCCTGGTCAACATGGTGAAACCCCAATTCTACTAAAAATACAAAAACTAGCCGGGCGCAGTGGCGCATGCTCATAATCCCAGCTACTCGGGAGGCCAAGGAATGAGAATCACTTGAATCTGGGAGACAGAGGGTGCAGTGAGCCAAGATTGCACCACTGTACTCCAGCCTCAGTGACAGTGCAAGAAAAAAATTAACCAATCCTTCATCACATTTAGTTACCATGAGTGGGAAAATGGGAGATGGAGAGTATAAAGACACTTAAGATCTACTCAACAAATTTCAAGACACTGGGATATTTGAACTGCATACTAGATGATAATGCTGCATTGATGCTAAATTTTCTGAGTGTGGTAACTATTGCGCTTATGTAGGAGAATGTCCTTGGATCAATGCCCCCTCCCATCCTTCCCCTAATTTTTTTTTAATTAAAGTTTAATGTACACACAGTAAAATGCACAGATCTTAGGTGTAACATTTAATGAGTTCTAACAAGTGCATATCAAGATACGGAACATTTCCAACACCCTCAAAAGTTTCCTTGTGCCCCTTCCTAGTCAACCCCCATGCTAAACTACCCCTTTCACTCCACTAAGGCAATCGTTGTTCTGATTTCTATGTCCATGACATACTTTAGCCTGTCTTGATCTTGTTTGTTCTTGATCTTCACATAACTGGACTCATACATATATACTCCTTTGTATCTGGTTTCTTTCACTGTTTATGATATTCATTCATATTGTTGCATGTATCAGTAGTTCATTACTTGTTATTACAGGGTAATAGTCTCATATATACCCATGTGTATATTCTCTCCTGATGGACATGTGGGTTATTTCCAGGTTTGGCTTATTAGGAATAAAGCTATTATGAACGTTCTTATAAGCAACTTTTTGTAGGCATGTTTTCATTTCTCCTGAATAAGTATCTAGGAGTAAAACTGCTGAGTCATAAGATGGACTTTATTAAAGTCCAACTTTATTAAAAAGATTTTTATACTCCCAACAGCACCTGATGAGAGTTCCAGTCGATCTAAATCCTCATCATTAGTTGAAGCTGGCAGTCTTATTTTAGCCATTCTAGTGGGAGTATAATGGCACCTCATTGTGGTTTTAATTTTAATTCAGAGTGCTAGAACTCAATGGTTTTAATTTTAATTTGCCTAATGTCTAAAGATGTTGAGCACTTTTTAAGATCCTTTTTTAAATTTCACTTTAAGTTCTGGGACACAGGTGCAGAAGACACAGGTTACGTAGGTATACGTGTGCCAAGGTGCCCGTCGTCTAGGTTTTAAGCCCCACATGCGTTAGGTATTGGTCCTAATGTTCTCCCTCCCATTTCCCCTGACCCCCAGAAAGGCCCGAGTGTGTGATGTTCCCCTCCCTGTGTCCATAGATAAGTGGGAGTTGAACAGTGAGAACCTATGAGTGAGAGCATGTGGTGTTCCGTTTTCTGTTCCTATGTTAGACTGCTGAGGATGATGGTTTCCAGCTTCAACCACGTCCCTGCAAAGGACATGAACTCACTCTTTTTTTATGGCTGCATAAACACTTTTTAATGTGCTTACTGGCCATATTCATATCTTTCTCTTGAAGTATCTGTTCAAGCCTTTCACTCATTATTTAAATTGTCTTTTTAAAACTGTAGTTGTAGAGATACTTTATTCTGAACCTTTTTGATACTGATTATGAGTGTGTATTACTTTTACAAATACATTTTGAACATTATTATTTAAAAAGAAGTTCAATTTTACAGGAAAGCTCCAAGAGCTTTTCATTTTACCTTTGCAGGAGTAAAACAGTACAAAGAACACTTGCTATACACTTTTTACTCATTTATCTATTACTACAAATAAGTTTTTAAAATGCACAAAGTATATTAGGTTTGGCAAGGTAACTGGAAAAGCTAGTGATAAAAAAAATAAACGATCAGTAATAAATAAACCAAAATAAAATGTTCTCCCACAGGTCAGATGTTTTAAAAAATACAAAACACTACGAATGTAACAAATCTGAGCAAAGGAGAGCTAACATTTAAACTGGTAAAGTTTAAACTACCCAAGACTACATTCTGAAGCAAATCTCAGGTATGCCTTTCCTGGTATCTTTTCTGAGCAAAACATAAGTACTATCTCTTAGGAGAAGGCTTACTTGAAGGCTGTTAAAAACTAAGAATATATCAACCATTCAACAGTATACTAGAATTCCCAACCAATGCATAATAGGAAGAAACAAGGAATTAGAAGAGATAAGAATGTCATAATTTCCAGAGAGCATGATTACTTACATTAAAGATACAAGAACCAGGCACAGTAGCTCACATCTGTAATCTCAGCACATTGGGAGGTTTAGGTGGATGGATCATGGGGTCAGGAGTTCAAGACCAGCCTGACCAACATGGTGAAACCCGACCAACATGGTGAAACCCCATCTCTACTAAAGATACAAAAAATTAGCCAGGCATGGTGGCACATGCCTGTAATCCCACCTACTCAGGAGGCTGAGGTCAGAGAATAGCTTGAACCCAGAAGGTGGAGGCTGCAGTGAGCCAAGAACATGCCATTGCACTCCAGCCTGGACAACAGGGTGAGACTCCATCTCAAAAAAAAAAAAAAGTCCAAGAGACTCAGACCTAGTAAGAGAATTTGGCCACATTGTGACATTTGATATCACATTTAAAAAAAACGGAAAACTCAAGTGACATTAACATCACTAATTAACATCATCAATTAGAAAATTTATCCATCAGCCTCTCTAATCCCAGCACTTTGGGAGGCTGAGGTGGGTAGGTTACACCCGAGGTCAGGAGCTTAAGACCAGTCGAGCCAACATGGTGAAACCCCGCCTCTACTAAAAATACAAAAATTAGCCAGGTGTGGCGGCGCAAGCCTGTAATCTGCTACTCCAGAGGCTGAGGCAGAAGAATTGCTTGAACTCAGGAGGCGGAGGTTGCAGTGAGCCGAGATGGTGCCATTGCACTCCAGCCCGGGCAACAAGAGCAAAACTCCATCTCAAAATAAAAAGAAAAAAGAAACTATAACCGTGTGCCAGGGTTGAAGAAAAAGAAAATATAATTTTAACAAAAAAGAACATAAGTTATCTAGGGATAAATTCCACAAAAGAAATATAATCATTTTATGAAGAAAACATAAAACTTTAACAAAAAAAGGCTTAAAACCTTAATGAGGCCAATCGTGTTGGCTACGCTTGTAACCCCAACACTTTAGGAAGGAGGATCACTTGAGCCCAGGAGTTCAAGACCAACATGAGTGACATAAGGAGAGCTCGCCTTTACAAAAACAATCAAAATTAGCTGAACATAGTGATGTGTACCTGTAGTCTCAGCTACTCAGGAGGCTGAGGTGGGAGGACTGCTTGAGTCCAGGAGTTTCAGGCTGTAGTGAGCTATGATTGCATCACTGCACTCCAGCCTGAGAGATAGAGCAAGACCCTGTCTCAACAAAACAAAACTAAAAAAACTTTAAGTAAATGGAGAGCTATACCACGTTCTTAATTAAGAAGATTCTATATCATAAAGATGTCAATTTGGCAGGGCATGGTGGCTCATGCCTATAATCCCAGCACTATGGGAGGCTGAGGTGGGTGGATCACGAGGTAAGGAGATCGAGACCTGCCTAACCAACATGGTGAAATCCCATCTTTACTAAAAATACAAAAATTAGCCGAGCATGGTGGCACACACCTGTAAATCCCAGCTACTTAGGAGGGTGAGGTAGGAGAATCACTTGAACCCGGGAGGCAGAGGTTGCAGTGAGCCAAGACTGTGCCATTGCACTCCAGCCTGGGTCACAGAGACTGTCTGCGCCCCTACCCCCCAAAAAAAGATGTCAATTCTTCTCATTTTGATTTGTAGATTCAATGCAGTTCCAATAAAGCTCTCAACATGATCCTTTTGAGAACTTTACATGGAAAAGCAAGGGTCACAAAGAGCCTAGATACTCTTGAAGAACAAGATGAGAGAAGTTGCTTTTTAGAAAGCTCTAGCAATTAAATGAGTAGACTGGTGGCTCCTAGGGACTAGGAGGAGGCGAGAATAGGAATGACCTGCTGGGTTCTTTTTGGGGTGCTGGAAATATGTAATTAGACAATGGTGATGGTTACAACAACACTCAGTTGTGTACTTTAAATGCGTAAACTGTATGGTCTGTGAATGAAATCCCAATAAAACTAGGTAAACAATGGCTTACTAAATTTAACTGACAGTTCTAACACATTTTTTTGCTTGTTTGTTAAGACAGGGTCTCACTGTGTGGGCCCAGGCTGAAGTGCAGTGGTGCTATCACAGCTCACTTGTAGCCTTGACCTCCGAGGCTTCCGTGATCTTCCCACCTCAGTCTCTCAAGTAGCTGGAACTACAGGCATGCACCACCACTAGAGGCTAATTTTCATATTTTTTGTAGAGATGGGGTTTTTGCCATATTGCCCAGCTGGTCTTGAACTCCTGAGTTCAAGCAATCCACCCTCTTCAGCCTCAAGTGCTGGGATTACAGGTGTGAGCCACGACAACCAGTCTAAAACAAAATATTCTCACCAAAATGTTTTGTTTTTTTTTTAAAACGCTGCACATAACAGATTAAAGTGTACAGAAAGTTTAAAGATCCAAAGTCAAAATTAAACTTTGGAAAACTGGCTAAAATGGTCCATTAATGATGTTTTAATTTCCTCATGAAAATCTTAAAGAATTAAAACTAGTAAAGCAATCTCCATGCATGCTTGAGAAAAGGCTTCACCATTTAAACAAAATACTTAATGTAAAAAGGTTCCATTGAATTTGAAATTCATTTGCATTATCAAAAGCAACTTCAGTATTACAGTTGTCAAAGAAAGAAAAGGGCTGTTATTTAAAAAATGAACACACTCTTAGAATACAGCTTAAAGAAATTGTCTGAGTTCTTATTAATAAGAAAGGAGGTTCTATCAACCAGAAATAAAACAAATTCTTGTAAGTTGCCACCCACAGCTGCAAGTAAAGTTTCCAGTTAATGGTGACCACAGGCCTACAATCCCTCATCTGAAATCCTTGAGTCTAGATGTGTTTTAGAATTTAGAATTTCTTGAATTTTAGAATGTTAATATATGCACATATTGTATATTATCACCACCAGCAACCCATAATCAAACACATAATTAAAAAAAATAATAAAATGTAGACGAATACCAAGTGAAATAAATAAGCTAACCTAGCCCTGTCAGTTTACAACAGAGTGCTGACACAAAATGAGTTTAGACAGGTCAGGTTTTACCATCAAGTCAATCAAGGGGAAAAAATTCCAGTTCTCCTACTATTTTGGATTTCAGAATTGTTAATAAGGGACTATGAACATGTATCAGGAATTTGAAGAGTTCATCATTAAACACACAAATTACACAGACTTTTTAAGCATAAAACGATGTCATGATCATAACAAAGCACATTTCTCAAAATTTTTAAAAAAGATTTGGAAGTTTTATAATTCTATTTTTCTCATCATAATTTAAAAATGCAAAGAAAATTTAATGAAATATTTTCATCAATCCCCATAGAAAGAGCCTCCAAGTCATATCCATTTTACGCATGCATACGATATGAAAAGGTAAGGGGATAGTCCTTTAGAGAAATTCTCACACGTTTGAACATGGAGACAAGTAAAAGGATAAATGTTGGAACAGTGTTTGTAACAGAGATTAGAAAACAGTGAAAAACATAAATACTCCTAATAGGGGACTGGATAAATAAAATGTAGCTATATTGATATGGTATACTATTCAACACCTATATAAACCAACATACCACATACCTCCATGTGAATAGGAGGATGCATATAAAATTAATGACAGTGGTTGCTACTAGGAAGGAACGGGGCAACAGGCCAGGGTGGCAGGTGGGGACAGAACGGGTAGGGTTTGGCATAAAAGGCAAGGGCCTTTCCCACTTTCTCTGTACAAAGGCTTGTGCTTCTGTATTTAAACATGGCAAAACCGAAGTTGGTTAAGGAGCATAAAATTACATTTAAATAGAAGGAATAAATTCTAATATTCAATAATAAGAGTAGGAAAATTATAAACAATATTTTACTATTTCAAAATAACTAGAAGAGAAGAATTTTAAAGTTCTAACACAAAAATGTCTATGCACTGTATACAGGTGTCAAAATATCACCTATACTCCCGAAACACATACAACTATTATATCTCAATTTTTAAAATCTGTAGTGTACTGCATTGAATCTACAAATCACATTGGGAAGAAATGACATTTTTACAATATAGAATCTTCTTAATCAAGAACATGGTATAGCTCTCATTTAGGATTTGTTTTGGCTTGGTTTTTCTTTTTCTTTTTTAATTTTGTTTAATGTCATTTGGGGGGTGTATAAACATGGCAAAATGAACACATATTTCTTTGCATCCTCCTGAAAGTTAACCAGAATGGCTGTAAGGGAACAGTAAAAGTATACATGCATAAAGACAAAGAGTAAGGGAAGGAAAACAGCAGTAGACGAGGGATGTCAACAGAAATCTGAAAGATGGATAGCAGGAAGATAAATAACTGACTCAGCAAAGAAGCAAATTTGAAGTTTATGGCTGTAGAGGGAAAAGCCACAAAAAGCAAGCCAGTACTTCAAAACCCCAGAGCAGGCAGGGAAGTGGAAGATAAGCAGGAACCACTGCAGACAAGAGTTGAAAGGCATGGGGCTGAGAATAGAAGAACTGCTTCAAACTCAGAATAATAAGTCAGACCCCCACGGGTCTTCCTCTTATCCCTAAACAGTCAGGTAATAATCTTCTCCCACTCCAGAGAAAAACAGGAGATTTATATTCTGATTAAACTGAACCAGAGAAGTTCTGGAATAGAAGACTTAGAGGCACAGCTCAAAGGATGGGGGATGCAGTGAGATGTCACACTCTAAATAGGAGCAATAAGTCAAAGACCACACAGAAAATTATGATGCAGGCTGGGAATCATGGCTCACACCTGTAATCCCAGCACTGAGGTGGGCAGATCACCTGAGGTCAGGAGTTCGAGATCAGCCTGTCCAACATGGCAAAATTCCATCCCTACTAAAAATACAAAATTTAGCCAGGCATGGTGGCAGGCACCTGTAATCCAGTTACTCAGGAGGCTGAGGCTAAAGAATTGCTTGAACCCTGGTGGCAGAAGTTGTAGTGAGTTGAGATGATGCCACTGCTCTTGGGCGACAAGAGCAAAACTTGGTCTCAAAAATAAAAAGAAAAAAGAAAACCTTCTGAAATACTGTAAAAACAACAAAAAAAGAACAACAACAAAAACAGAAAATCATGCCGCCACTAGCTTCCCTCCCCACCTTGGCTGCCAAAGCTCCCCAAACAGTGGGAGTACTATAACTCCAACCCCAGCCTACTATCATCTAGATGGCAAGAGATGAAAGGATTTCTCCTCGTAGAAAAAGTGACCAGTCTAGGAGAAAACACCTTCAGAAAGGGCTAACGGGAGGATCTCCCAAAAGCGTCTAGGTACCCAACGTCTATCACAGCCAACAAACACTGCTCACAGACATAGGATCCATCAGTTTGCTCACTGTTGAGTAACCTATCAAGAACCATCAAAATGTTATATGAAAGACAAGCACATAAACAAAAGAACTAAAATGAAACAAAGATAAATAAAATTTCACTGTAAATGTCCTCAAAACGCCCCCAAAACAAATATGAGCGCATTTTATTTTTTTTAAAGATACGGGGTCTTGCTATGTTGCCCAGGCTGGACTCAAACTCCTGGGGCTTAAGCAATCCTTCCACCTCAACCTCCCCAGTAGCCGAGACTACAAACACGTGCCATAGGTCAGCCAGAATATTTTTTTTAAGAAATAAAGGAACACTGCAGAACACGAACAATCTGCTAGAAATTTAAAATGAGATGCCGAAAACAGCATATTATCTCCTAGAGAACTGATTAAAAAAAAAAAGACAGAAAAATAAGCTCCACTAAGAAAGTCCCACATCCAGCAAATATAAGGTGCAGAGGGAGAAAGCCAAAGACGGAATAAAAGAAATTTTCCCAAAATGAAAAGACTCCAGTTACCAAGTTTAATAAGGCAAAACACTCAGCATAATGAATGAAAAAAAACCTATTCACAGCATTATCATGAAATCTCAAAACACAAGAGAAAAACAGATCCTAAAATCTTCCAGTCAGAAAGAACACGATACCCAGGAAACACAACGGCATGTTTCTCATAAGCAGCTCTGAAGAATGTCGTAAGAGTAACATTTTCTGGATTTCTAAGCCAAATCAATAATCCAGTGTGGAACACAGAATAAAGACAGGTAAGGCCTCAAACAATTTACCTTGTAGGCACCTGTTCTCAAGAGGCAACTCTACATGAATTTGCTCTATGTGAATGTATTGTGTAGAGAATGTGCGCATAACTAACGGACTAACAATAAATAAAATAAGATTTGTATGAGATCTAGGAAAGGCAGGACGTAACACAGGAGAAAGTGAAGAGAATTCCCAAGGTATATATAAGAAAAGCCCAAAGAAAACAGCCACACGCATATAAAAGAGTAATTTGCTGGGAAGTTTCCAGCTTTAGCACTGAAAGTCCTACACCCCAAGAAATCCCTCAATCCTGGGCAAACCAAGATGGCCGGCCACCTTACACCACAAACTGTCCGTGGGGAGAACAGGAAAAAAGATGGCTCCAGGATCAAACATTCAGAAAGAAGGATTAAATAGGTATTGCATGTTGAACACATCAAGAGTTATACAGCTCTTAATGGCACTGGGTTTCATCTTTTGTTTGTAATCCATTTTGTTTTTTATTTACCATCTTCATTCTTTTATCTATTTATTGAATTATGTGAAATATAACACGGTTACAAATCCAAACTATATAAAAAGTTATACTCAGAGTGAGTGGCATTGCTCCCCACCATCCCTTCCACTTCCATCCCCGCTAACTCTCCATTCCATTCCTACTCATCCCCTAGCCGGCCTCATTAGTTTCTGGTTTATTCTTCTTGTGTTTCTTTTTCTACAAATGCTAATATGCACACCTATTTTATTTCTCCTTCATCTTTAAACAACAACAACAACAACAATCTGCATGCCTCAGAGTATTTTGCACCTCAATTTTTCACTTAACAATATATTCTGGAAATCACTATCATTTCATAAAAAACTCGTTTTATTCTCAGCTATCAAAGTTTATATAAATAACCACTCCCTCATGTACCACCAGCATTTAGATGGCTTTTAATATTCTGCAACTACAATACTACTGCCTCGAATAACCAAATGGAAACACTGGCCAAAAGGTAGATACAAATATAATTTTGTTAATAGTGTCAAATCTCCCAACCAAAAAAGTACCAACTTGTTTTCCTGACCTGGCCATGGTGGCTCTTGCCTGTAATCCTAGCACTTTGGAAGGCCAAGGAGGGAGAATCACTTGAGTCCAGGAGTTCAAGATAAATCTAGGCAACATAGTGAGACCTCCCCCCACAAGTCAGCAAAAAACAAAAATTTAGATGGGCATAGGCCTGTAGTTCCAGTTACTTGGGAGGCTGACATGGGAAGATTGCCTGAGCCCAGAAGTTCAAGGCTGCAGTGAGCCACAATCCCACCACTGCACTCCAGCCTGGGCAACAAAGTGAGACCTGTTTCAAAAAGAAAATTATTTTTAAGGGTAATGCAACAGTGCTTGTTTTCTCACAGCAAAAAAAGAGGAAATGTTGTGATACATTTAAAATTCTTACTGACATATATTTCTAATGAATAACATAACCACACTGAAGGGGCACAAGGATAGATCTAACCCAAGTAATTCCTAAAGTATTTTGACTTTAAGGATAAGTATGTATCATTAGGCTAAAAACCTAAACAAACTATAAACAAATACTGAGTTCTAGTTAGATTTGTTTTTCCACAGTGGAATGGGTTAACAATTATGAAACTACTAAGTGTTTATACTAAAACTGGGCAAGAAAGTAGATATAAAGAAAAAAATGACACCAGGTTGTTCAGTGTTGGAGTAGCAAGTCACACACATAGAAGTGTAAATTTAGAATGAAACCCCCAGTAAGAGACTGATTTTAAGGTATTAGTAGGAATATTCTATTAACCTACAGACAGAGAAACAGACACAGATATACACCTGCATACTATTCTAAACTAAAAGAAACCCAGGAAAACAGATGATTTCAAAAGTGGGGCTGGAAAAATACAAGTTAAGCCCAGACCATCTTGCTGGGTCAGAAAGCGGATAAGTAAAGAAGTGTTCAGGAATGAGGAAGACACATTAAAAGGACACAAAAGTAGTACATGCAATTCCACTGGCCAGATCAGAGAAAATCTGAACATTAAAGTTTAAAATGATACCAAGAGATTATAACTTAATAATAAAAAAATAAGAATCCATGGGTAGGGCTGGGCGTGGTGACTCAACCTGTAATCCCAACACTCTAGGAGGCTAAGGCAGGTGGATTGAGGCCAGGAGTTGGAGACAAGCCTGACCAACATGGTGAAACCCCATCTCTATTAAAAAGACAAAAATTAGCTGGGCATGGTGGCAGGCACCTGTAATCGCAGTTTATCAGAAAGCTGAGGCAGAAGTATCGCTTGAACTAGGAAACAGAGGTTGCAGTGAGCTGAGATTGTGCCACTACATTCCAGCCTGGGCAACAGAGTGCATAAGATTCCATCTCAAAAAAAAAAAAAAAAAAGGCTGGGTGTGGTGGCTCATGCCTGTAATCCCAGCAGTTTGGGAGGCCAAGGCAGGCAGATCATCTGAGGTCAGGAGTTCAAGATCAGCCTGATGAACATGGTGAAATCTCGTCTCTATTAAAAATACAAAGAAATTAGCGAGCGTGGTGGTGCAATGAGCTGAGATCGCACCATTGCACTCCAGCCTGGGCAACAAGAGAGAAACTCCATCTCAAAAAAAAGAAAGAATCCATAAATTATTTGCAATGAATAAATAAATGGGGAGAGAAATGATAGCTCTCCCTTACTGAAGAGTCACAACTAATAGATGTCAGATAAGTAGCAAAAAGAAAAAAAAAAATCACCCCTTGACAGCTCTTAGAGTACTAACCTTTTTTTTTTTTTTTTTTTTTTTTTTTTTGAGAAGAAGTCTTGTTTTGTTGCTCATGCTGGAGTGCAGTGGCATGATCTCAGCTCACTGCAACCTCTGTCTCCCAGGTTCAAGTGATTCTCCTGCCTCAGCCTCCCCCAAGCAGCTGGGATTACAAGCATATGCCACCACGCCCAGCTAATTTTTTTTTGTATTTTTAGTAGAGATGGGGTTTCACCATGTTGTCCAGGCTGGTCTCCAACTCCTGACCTCAAGTGATCCACCCACTTCGGCCTCCCAAAATATTGGGATTACAGGCATGAGCCACCGTGCCCAGCCTCAGAGTAGTGACTCTTTTAGGTAGGAATCCTTCATCAGTGGATGCTAAAACTAGTGAATAAAAGTATGTGAGACTATTCATGTAGTCTCAAAGTACAGTAAATCCCCCCTACCTGAGGGTTCACTTTCCAGTTTTAATAACCTGTGGTCAACAGCAGTCCAAAAAAAATTAGTTATTTTGAGACAGAAAGAAGGACCACATCCACATAACTTTGTTTACAGTATATTATTACAATTGCTGTATTTAATTCTTATTGTTGTTAATCTTTCACAGTGCCTAATTTATAAATTAAACATATGGGGCTGGACACAGCGGTTCACACCTGTAATCTCAACACTTTGGGAGACCAATGCAAAAGGATCACTTGAGGCCCGGAGTTTGGGATGAGGCTGGGCAACAGAGTAAGACTCTATTTCCAAAAACTAAATAAATGAATAAAATAAACTTTATCATAGGTACATATGCATAAGAAAAAACAGTTTATATAGGGCTTGGATCTATAGTCTCAGGTATCCACTGGTCTTGAAACATCTCCAGCAGATAAAGGGGACTACTGTATTTCTCTACAAGGTACTATTTACAGGAGAGAAACAAGACAGACACCACCTTAACCAAGTGATTGATGTTATCATTATCAGAATCAGACAAGCAGGTATCATGTGCCTCTTGATAATATGTACTGAGGAAGACATTCAGAGGTAATCCCGTCAAAAATGTATTACTTGAATCTAATTAATGAAAAGCACCAAGATAAACCCGTATCGGAGAACTTACTATTAATACAAAACAAATGGTCTATACTTTAAAAAGAAATGAGATTTGACAAACAAACGTACCATGTGATCAAGGATGAGAGCCTCAACCAGAATTCTGTTTTATAATTGACATTAGAAAATAATAGATGAAATTTCAGTAAAATATGCAGATTATTATTTTTTTTTAAAAGGGGATGTTGCCCAGTCTGGAGTACAGTGGCTATTAACAGGGTTGATTATGGCATACTGCAGTCTTGACCTCCTAGGCTCAAGCTATCCTCCCACCTCAGCCTTCTGAGTAGCTAGTACCATAGGTGTATACCACTAAGCCCAGCTCAAGGTACACAAATTAGATAGCAAGCAGTATCATATCAACATTAATTTTTTGACATTGATAACTGCAATGTGGTTATGAAAGAGAACGTCCTTGTTGTTAACTATTTAGAGGTTGGGGGCATGATGTCTGCACTTCAGTAAGTGAAAAAAACATGTAGATAGAATTATAAATCAAATGTGATCATGTCTGGAATTATGTCAAAATTACAACTTCTTTAAAAAAATCAACTAACTGGGCAAAAAACTGGAAAACAAAATTTTAAAACAAATACCATTTACCATAGCATTGAAAATAAAAATACTCGAGGCTGGGTGTGGTGGCTCACATCTGTAATCCCAGCACTTCAGGAGACCAAGGTGGGTGGATCACAAGGTCAGGAGTTCAAGACCAGCCTGGCCAACATGGTGAAATCCCACCTCTACTAAAAATACAAGAAAAGCTAGCCAGGTATGGTGGTATGCACCTGCAATCCCAGCTACTCAGGAGGCTGTGGCAGAATAATTGCTTGAAACTAGGAGGCAAAGGTTGCAGTGAGCCGAGATTGCACCATTGCACTCCAGCCTGGACAACAAGAATGGAACTCCATCTCAAAAGAACAAATTAAATAAAAAATACAAAATAAAAAAGCTTCAGAAAAACATTTTAAGGTATGCAAGACCTCACTGGAAACTATTAAAACACTAAGGAAAATAAATTAAAAATAACAAATAATAACTGGAAATATATACATGCTCATGGATTGGGGAAAAAAAAAACAATGCTGTTGTTTATTCTCCCTAAACTGACCTACAAAGTCAACATAATTCCAATCAAAATCCCAGTTTTTCTTAATTGGTAAAAATTGACAAGTTGATTCTAAAGTTTATAGGAAAATGCAAAGGCGGCTGGGCACGGCACACACATAAACCCAGGGCTTTGGGAGCTTGAGGCAGGAGGATGGCTTAAGCCCAGAAGTTTTAGGCTACAGTGACCTAGGACTGTGCCACTGCACTACAGCCTACCAGCAGAGCAAGGCCTTGTCTCTAAAAAAGAAAGAAAAAGAAATGCAAAGAACCACAAATAGTCCCATCAATTTTAAGGAAGAACACAGAGGATTCACACTACCACCACCTAATTTCATGACTTACTAAAATCGGGAGAGTAAAATATTGGTTTAAGAATAAATAAATAGCCAGGCGTGTGGCTCACCCCTGTAATCCCAGCACTTTGGGAGGCTGAGGTGGGCAGATCACAAGGTGAGGAGATTGAGATCATCCTGACCAACATGGTGAAACTCCCTCTCTACTAAAAATATGAAAATTAGCTGGACATGGTGGTAGGTGCCTATAATCCCAGCTACTCGGGAGGCTGAGGCAGCAGGATAGCTTGAATCAGGCAGTCAGAGGCTGCAGTGAGCCGAGATCGCACCACTGCACTCCAACCTAGCAACAGAGTGGGACTTCATCTCAAAAAAAGAATAAATGGAACAGAGTACAAAAACATATCCTTCCGTGGGGACTCAACTGATTTCTGACAAAGGCAGAAAAACGATTCTATAAAGAGGGGAACGTCATTTCAACAAATAAAGCTGAAACTAGATAAATATAAACACACAAACCTAAATCACTACCTCAAGTCATACATAGAAATTAATTTGAGGCCAGGCACGGTAACTCAGGCCTGTAATCCCAGCAACTTTGGGAGACCAAAGTGGGGCAGATCACCTGAGGTCAGCAGTTCTAGACTAGCCTGGCAAACATGGCGAAACCCTGTCTCTACTAAACATAGAAAAATTAGCCAGGAACCATAGCAAGCATCTATAATCCCTGCTACTCAAGTGTCTGCGGTAGGAGAATCCCTTGAACGTGGGAGGTGGGAGTTTGCAGTGAGCCATGATTGTGCCACTGCACTCCAGCCTGGGTGAGAGCAAGATTCCCTCTCAAAAATAAAAATTAATTTGAGATCAACTGCACACCTAAAAGCTAAAAATACAAAACCAAAAATATTTTTGTGCTACTATTAATAGATAAGAAAAATTTCTAAAAACACATTGTTTTAATGTGGATAAAGCAGACTTCCTCAAAATTAAAAAAACTTCTAATCGAAAGACACCTTAATAAAAATGAACAGGTAGGCCAGGCCAGGCCGGGCATGGTGGCTCACCAGCACTTTAAGAGGTTGAGGTAGGACGACCACTTGAGCCTAGAAGTTTGAGACCAGTCTAGGCAACATAGTGAGAGACCTCATCTCTACAAAAAATAGACAAAATTAGCCAGGAGTGGTGGTACATGTCCATAGTCCCAGCTACTCAAGAGACTACGGTGGGATCACTTTGAGTCCAGTAAGCTGAGGCTGCAGCGAGCTGTCATCATGCCACTGCACTCCAGCCTGGGTGACAGAGCAAGACCCTGTCTCAAAAAAAAGAAAAGAAAGAAGAGGCAGGCCACAAACTGGGAGAAAATATTTGCAATACACATATTCCAGATACACTTATGTATCGAGAGAGAGAGAGAGAGAGAGAGGAGTGTGTGTGTGTGTGTGTGTGTGTGTGTGTACATATATATTTTTTTAATCTCCTGAGATGGAGTCTAGTTCTGTCACCCAGGCTGGAGTACAGTGGCACGATCTCAGCTCACTACAACCTCCACCTCCCGGGTTCAAGAAATTCTTGTGCCACAGCCTTCCGAGTAGCTAGAATTACAGGTGCCCTCTGCCACACTTGGCAATTTTTTTTTTGGTATTTTTAGCAAAGACAGGGTTTCACCATGTTTAACACACTGATCTCAAACTCCTGACCCAAAGTGATCCACCCACCTTAGCTTCCCAAAGTGCTGGGATTACGTGTGTAAGCCACCATGCTCAGCCTATATATTTCAATTCAACAAACCTAAAACAAAAAGACAAACCAATCTTTCAAATAGGAAGAGCCGCCATTCTTTTTCCCCAAACTAGTTTTCCCTTCCATTAGGTGGCACACAGCAAGGCAGGCATCCATACAAAAGTGGGAGCCTGAGGCTAGGTAGAAAAGAGTAGGGAATCAGAGCCTGAGTGGGGCACAGAAGGTATCTGTGTGTATCTGAATGTGGTATGGCGTGAAAGCAGAGGTCAAGAAGGGTGAAATGCCCAAACAGGGAATGACAAAGGACAGGGTACTGAAGTCCAAGTGGGTTGAGGAGGGCATGTATGTGACCAGTCAGAGCTTGAGTAAGTGAGCTCATCCACGGAGTGAGGAGAAGAGCCAACCCAACACAGGATGCTGGAGTCCAAGAGAAGTAAAGAGGCCATCTACGTGAGGAAAGGGCTGCAACAGTGAGGAGTGAGTGATTAAATAATTAGGCAAATATATTAGGGATAACAGGAAAAAGAGAAGCCAGATTTGAGAGAGGGTCTCGCTCAGTTAATTGCACTGGCTGGGGTGCAGTGGTGCAATCTCGGCTCACCACAGCCTTGACCTCCTAGGCTCAAGCAATCCCCCCGCCTCAGACTCCCAAGCAGATGGGACTACAGGCATACGACACCACACCTGGCTTTCTCTCCCCCTCCATATAGATGGGGTTTTGCCATGTTGCCCAGGCTGATCTTGAACTCTGATGTTCAAGCAATCCACCTACCTCAGCCTCCCAACGTGCTGAGATTACAGGTGTGAGCCACCATGCCCAGTCCAGATTTCTTATTGGAAAAATGACTTATAAATATGGAAAGGGAAAAAACTAGAATGGCTGAATTAGACCTTGCATTATTGGTGTAAGCTCATAGGTTTCAATATATTTGGATAAAGCTAGATATAAATATAGATTGAGTGAACATTCATGTAAGTATGTAAATATAACCATATATTCCTTAGCCCATTCCCAATGAAAGGAACTGGGATCACCAACACTCCAATAGCAGCAGACATACCTAGAAACTAGATCTGGGCTTCTAATAGGAATGAATATATTATTATTATTTTTTTTGTTTTTGAGACATTGCACTCCAGCCTGGGAGCAAACCTCCATCTCAAAAAAAAAAAAAGAGGGGGTGGAGGGGAAAAAGGAGCTTTATGGTGATGAAGGATGGCAGATTCGGCCGGACACGGTGGCTCATGCCTGTAATCCCAGCACTCTGGAAGGCCAAAGCGGCAGATCACCTGAGACTGGAAGTTCGAGACCAGTGTGACCAACATGGAGAAACCCCGTCTCTACTAAAAATTCAAAATTAGTTGGGCGTGGTGGTGCATGCCTGTAACCCCAGCTACTTGGGAGGCTGAGGCAGGAGAATCGCTTGAATCTGGGAGACAGAGGTTGCAGTGAGCTGAGATCACACCATTGCACTGCAACCTGGGCAGCAAGAGTGAAACTCCATCTCAAAAAAAAAAAAAAAAAAAAAAGGCAGAAGCTACCTTACTGAAGTGATCAAAGAGACAACAGGACAAACTGAAATGAGCCACCTTACAGGGCACACTAAGAAGCAGAATCACTTCTCTGCTATACTTGACAAAGATGCAAAACCTGAATCCAATTATAAGAAAATTCAAACTGAAAAACGTTCCACAAAATAACTGATCTGTAGTCTTCAAAAGAGTCAAGGTCATGAAAATAAAAGAAAGATGAAAGAACTGTTCTAGACTGAAGGAGACCAAAGACATATGACAAATACATGCAACACATAATTCTAACCTAGATCCTTTTGACATAAAAGACATTACATAATCAATTAGCAAAACGTTAATGAAATCTGAAGATTAGATGGTAATCAATAAAGGCTCAATATAATTTTCTGAATTTTATGAATGTATTGTGGACATGGAGCAAGGAGAATGTCATTAACTTTAAGACAAATACACTGAAGTATTAATAGTAAAGTATTAAGGGTGGGGCCAGGCACAGTGGCACACGCCTGTAATCCCAATACTTTGGGAGGCAGAGGCAAGACGATCACCTGAGCCCCCAAAAAATAAAATTTAAAATTAGCCAAGCATGGTGACACACACTTGTAGTCCCAGCTACTCAGGGGGCTGAGGCAGGAGGATTGCTTACATCCTGGAGTGAGCTATGATCATACCACCGCACTCCAGACTGTATGAGACCCTATCTCAATAAATAAGTAAATGAATAAATAAAATTGTTAAGGAAAAAATAAAAGTTCTTTGTATGGTACTTACAACTTTATGAAAGTTTTAAATTGCTACAAAATAAAATTATTTTTTTAATGGGCACTAATAGACAATTCACATAGTAAGATGACAAAATGGTCAGTAAGCATATGAACAGGTATTCATCATCAGGGAAACGCAAGCTAAAACAGTGAGATGTGAAAAGAAAGCATGATAATTTATATCAATGAGAAACTCTGAAAAAATTCAATATACACTCATGACAAAAACTCTCAGTAAACCAGGAATAGAAGAAAGTGTCCTCAACTTGATAAAGAGCATCTATAAAATATCTATAACATCATACTAGTGGTGAAAGACTAAAGGGTTTCCACCTGAAATGGGAGTAAGGCAAAGATGTCCACACTAACCACTCATACCCAACACAGCAAACAAAGTTGCAGCCAGTCCAATCAGGCAAGAAAAGGAAATAAAAGGCACACATATCAGAAAGGAATACATTAAACAGGCCCTATTCACAGATAATATGATAGTCTAACAGGAAAAAATCCCGCAGATTCTAGGAGAAAAACCTGTAGAACTAATGAGTTTATAAAGCTCACAGAATATAGATCAACATACAAACATTGATAATGTCCACATATTAGCAATCAACAATGAGAAACAAAAATTAAAAGCACAATTTCACTTATAATAGTTAACAAAAAAATACCAGGTACATATCTAACAAAACTGTACAAAATATGCATGCTAAAACATAAGAAGTGCTGATAAAAAAATCAAAGATGACCTAAATACATTGTTGAGTAAAGAAAGAGGCACAGAAAGATAAATGTCACATGTTGTCACTCCTATGTGAGAACTCGAGTTGATCTCATGGAGGCAGAAAGTAAAATGATGGTTACCAGAGCTGGGAAGGGGCAGGGAGATAAAGAGGGACTGGACAATGGGGACAGACACACAGACAGAAGAAATTTGTCCCAGTGTTCAACAGCACAGTATCATGACTGTAGTTAATAATAATTGTTGTATATTTCAAAATACCTAGAAGAAAAGAGTTGAAAAGTTCCCAACCTAAAGAAATGATAAATATTTGAGGTGATGGATATCCTATATACCTTGCTTTGATCATTATACACTGCCTGCCTGTATCAAAATATCACATGCACCCCTTAAATATGTGCAGTTATTATGTACCTTTAAAAAAAAGACAACCTAAATAAATGTAAAGACATACTATATCCATGAACTGGCAGACAACATGGCCAAGATTCACTTCTCCCCAAACTAAACAATGGGTTTAATGCTTTTACTATTGGAACTCTACCAAAACTTTACTGTAGATATGATTCTAAAATTTATACAGAGCCGATTGTGGTGGCTCATGCCTTTAATCCCAGCACTTTGGGAGGCTGAGGCAGGACGATCACCTGAGGCCAGGTGTTTGAGACCAACCTGGGCAACAGGGCAACAGCCCAGCATTACAAAAAATGCAAAAACTAGCTGGGAGTGGTGGTGCGCACCTGTAGTACAAGCGAGCTGGAAGGCTGGGGCAGGAGAATCCCCTGAGCCCAGGAATTGGAGGCAGCAGTGAGCTATGATCACACCACCACACCCCAGCCTGGGCAACAGAGTGAGGCCCTGTCTCAAGAAAATAAATAATTAATAAATAAAATTTCTAAGTAAAGGGCAAAGAAACCAGAATCACTGAAACAACTTCGAAAAAGAAAAAAATGAAGGTGGAGGAATAACACTACCTGATTTTAGGACTTACTTCATGGCTACATGACAGTAATCAACACAGTGAAGTATTAACAGGGGGACAGATTAGGTCAATGAGCCAAAATAGTGTGTGCAGGCATAAAGCTTTTCACAAAATACAGCCAACTGACTTTTGCTAGAAGCGAAAAAGCAGTTCAACAGAGAAAGAATAACCATTTTAAGCAAATGGTTTTGGAAACCCCCCCAAAAAGGAAAATGAACACTGATGCCACCTTATGCTTAATTTAAAAGTTAATTCAAATGTGATCACAGACTTAAATGTAAACATACAACTTTTAGAAGAAAATGCTATGACCCAGTGTTAGCCAAAGAGTGTTTAGATGTAAAACCAAAAAAACTTATAAAATTTAAAAATAGATAAATTAGACCTCTTAAGAATTCAAACCTTTTGTTCTATGAAATACACTCTTAAGACAATTAAAAGACTAGGAGAAAATATTAGTAAATCATGTATCCAACAAAAAAACTTGTATCTAGAACACTCAACAAGAACAAAATCCAATTTGAAAATAGAAAAGACTTGAACATAAACTACACCAAAGAGGATATTCAAATGGAACCTAAGTACATGGAAAAATATTCAACATCATTAGCCATCAGGGAAACAAAAATTAAGGCATGATGAGATACCACCATGCATCTATTACAATGAACAGAAGGAAAAATACTGACGCTACCAAGTGCTAATAGAAAAGCAAAACAACCGGATTTCTCACACACTGTTAATGGGAATGAAAAACTACCACCACTCTGGAAACCAGTGTAGTCGTTTCTTACAGAGTTAAATATGCATGTATCATATGACCCAGCAATTTCACTCACAGGTAGGTGTTCATCCTAGAGAAATAAAAATATTTTCACACTAAAATCTGTATGCAATGTTCACAGTAGCTTTATTTACAGTAGCCCCAAACTGAGAACAACTCAAACATTCTTCAGTGGGGCCAGGCACAGTGGCTCATGCCCCTAATCCCAGCACTTTGGGAGGCTGAGGCAGGAGGATGGATTGAGCCCAGGAGGTGGAGATCAGCAACAAAGTGAGACCCTGACTCTCTTTTTAATTTAGGCGGGGGGGAAAATGTTCCTCAATGGAAGAATGGGTAAACTGTAGTGTGCCCAAGAATAGACTACTACTCACCAATAAAAAGAAAGTGTTAATACACACAACTTGGATTGATTTCAAAGGCATTCTGCTGAATTAAAGAAAAGCCAATCTCAAAAGCTAACATATTCTATGATTTTATTTACAGTAGTCAACACTTACCCTTGCTTTCAGTTACCCATAGTCAACTGCAATCTGAAAATATTATAGTATTTTTGAGGAGAAACCACATTCACATAACTTTTATTACACTATACTGTTATAATTTTTTATTGTTAATCTCTTACTATACCTAATTCATAAATTAAATTTCATTATAGGTGTATGTATAAGAAAAAGTAGGCTGGGTGTGGTGGCTCACGCCTGTAATCCCAGCACTTTGGGAGGCTAAGGTGGATGGATCACTTGAGGTTAGGAGATCAAGACCAGCCTGACCAACATGGTAAAACCACACCTCTACTAAAAATAAAAAACATTAGCCCAGCATGGTGGCACAAACCTGCAATCCCAGTTACCCAGGAGGTTGAAGCAGGACAATCACTTGAACTTGGGAGGCAGAGGTTGTAGGGAGCCAAGATCCCTACACTCCAGTCTGGGTGATGAGAGCAAGACTCCGTCTCAGAAAATCAACAACATATATACACACACACACACACACACACACACATATATACACATATATATATATACACACACACACACACAGTTCAGTACTATAGCTGGTTTCAGGCATCTACTGGAAGTCTTAGAATGTATTGCCACAGATAAGGCGGGACTACTATATTATGGCATTCTGAGAAAGACAAAATTACAGTGAAAGTGATAAAATTAAGACAACTGGTGGGCCGGGCGCGGTGGCTCAAGCCTGTAATCCCAGCACTTTGGGAGGCCGAGGCGGGTGGATCACGAGGTCGAGAGATCGAGACCAACCTGGTCAACATGGTGAAACCCCGTCTCTACTAAAATACAAAAAATTAGTTGGGCATGGTGGCGCGTGCCTGTAATCCCAGCTACTCGGGAGGCTGAGGCAGGAGAATTGCCTGAACCCAGGAGGCGGAGGTTGCGGTGAGCCGAGATCGCGCCATTGCACTCCAGCCTGGGTAACAAAAGCGAAACTCCATCTCAAAAAAAAAAAAAAAAAAAAAAAAAAAGACAACTGGTGGTTGCCAGTACTAGAGTTGGCTGGGCGGGGAGGCATGACTACAAAGGGGTAGTACAAACGCATTTCATTAAAATGATGGAATACTTCTTTAACCTGACTGTAGTGATAACTACGTGAAATCTATACACATGATCAAACTTCACAGAACTGTACACTAGCCACGCCAGCTCAAAACACTCATGTGAAAATGTGAAGACATGAGGTTTAGTTAATACTATTATACCAATGTCAATTTCCTAGTTTTAATAACTATACTATGATTATGTAAAACGTTATCACTGGGGAGGTGGGCAAAAGATACTTCGCAACTATGTATTACTGCTGCAACTTTTAGTAAGCCTAAAATTATTTCTAAAAGAAAAGGTGAAAAAAATTTAAGCACGACAGGGACCAGATTTACCCTTTCACCTTAAACCAACAAAACAACTAACAAAACATGAAAGAAACTATAGTTTTCAAGATGCTGCATAGCAGACAATGAGACACAGTGATCCCCAAGGGAGGGGAAACAAAGATGTGAGACCTATGATTGCCAAACTTGGTGCCTAAAGAGTTTCCTGGATGCCATGGACAAACAGAAGCCCTGTGGAGGCTGCAGAACTCAAAACTGAAGAGTACTCAGCTGAGAGAACAGGACTTAGGCAACTAGAATCTGTGGAACACCACCACACAGGAGGGCTGTGGTGATCTAGAGAGGAAACCTCTCAAGTGCTCAGCTGATACTGTTCAGCCCATAGTGTGATGAAACTACCCAAGACCACGGGCAGCAAGGAGAGGAAAATCACACCCAAAACAATTATGAACATACTCTGCCCTTACCCACTTAAGTAGCTATTAGACAGACTGGAAATCTCAAGAAAACTCTCAAGATCTGTGAAGAAACTTGTCTTAGAAGTGGGGAAGAAACCAAGTACTGCACTATTCCCAACTAACAAATCTTACAAACAAGACCTAAAAGAATCAACAGTTTTCAAGTGACTTAAGTGTATCTAAAAATAAAGTTAAAGAACATACATAGAAATACAAATATCTCAGCACCCAACAAGGTAAAACTCACAGTGTCTAACATACACTCAAAGATCAACAGGCAAGACGCAGGGGAAAAAAGTATACTAAGGAGAATAGCCAATTGCAACCAACCCCGAAATGACATAGATATTAGAATGAGTACACAAGAACATTACAAGAGTTGTACCTGCATTTCATATATTCTAAATTTTAAGTAGAGACAGGAAAGATTTTTTTTAAAAAAACAAAATCAAAATCCTAAGGATAAAGAAGGTAAAATATGGCCAGGTGCAGTAGCCCATGCCTGTAATCCCAGCAATTTGAGAGGCCAAGGCAGGTAGATCACTTGAGGTCAGGAGTTTGAGACCAGCCTGGCCAACATGGTGAAACCCCATCACTAGCAAAAATACAAAAATTAGCTGGGCATGGTGGCAGGTGCCTGTAGTCCCAGCTACTTGGGAGACTGAGGCAGGAAGATCCCTTGAAAGCAGGAGGTGGAGGTTGTGGTGAGCCATAATTGCACCACTGCACTCCAGCCTGGGCAAAAGAGTGAGACTCTGTCTCAAAAAAAAAAAAAAATTAAAATGTGAGATTTAAAAAAATGCTAGATGTGACTAATTTCAGATTACACATTGCAAAACAAAGTACATTCAAAGGCAAAGAAATAGAATCTTTCAAATAAAACACAGGTTAAAAAACAACAACAAACAAAAACTATCAGTAAGCTATGGGGTAACTTCAAACAGCCTAACATTTGGACAAAGGGTACCTGACTAAAGGAAAGAGAAGTAATTTGAAAAAAATGCCAAAAAAATAAATAATTCCGAAACCAGAAGAAAACTATAAACCAACATATCCAAGAATATCAATGAATCACAAGCACAATAAACACAAGAAAAACCATACTGGCGTATCCCATGCTCAAAACCAGTAATAAAGAGAAAATAATAAAAGCATGAAGGAAAAAAATAAGCATGCAAAATAGAGAACAAAGATAGCATATTTCTTGTTAGAAACAAGGTGAGTGACAAGACAGTGGCACATTGTCTTTAAAGTACTGAAAGAAAAGCCAGGCACAAACACACCTGGCATCCTAGCGCTTTGGGAGGCTGAGGTGGGCAAATCACGAGGTCAGGAGTTCAAGACGAGCCTGGCCAACATGGTGAAAGCCCATCTCTACAAAAAATAAAAAAAATTAGCTGGGCATGGTGGTGCATGCCTGTAGTCCCCGCTACTCAGGAGGCAGAGGCAGGATAACTGCTTGAACTGGGACCCACACAGTGGAGGTTGCAGTAAGCTTAGATTGTGCCACTGCACTCCAGCCTGGGCTACAGAGTGAGACTCCATCTTTTTAAAAAAAAAAAAGGTACTAAAAGAAAAGGAAGTGTCAACTACGTTTTTGTTTTGTTTTTGAGACAAAATCTCACTCTTGTCGCCCAGGCTGGAGTGCAGTGGTGCAATCTCAGCTAATTGCAACCTCCACCTCCAGGGTTCAAGTGATTTTCCTGCCTCAGTCTCCTGAGTAGCTGGGATTACAGGCACCTGTCATCAATGCCCAGCTAATTTTTGTATTTTTAGTGGAGATGAGGTTTCACTATGCTGGCCAGGCTGGTCCGCCTCGGCCCCCCAAAGTGCTGGGATTACAGGCATGAGTCGCCATGCTCAGCCCAACTACATATTCTTAATCCAGCACAAGTATCTTTCTAACACAAACCAGCCACAAAAGGCTACATATGCTAGGATTCCATGAGTATAAAACATGCAGAACAGGTAAATTCACAGTAACAGAGAGCAGACTGGTATTTGTCAGAGCTAGTAAAGGGAAAAGAGTAGAGAGAAAAATGCTTAATAAATATAGGGTTTTCTTTTCTTTTTTGAGATGGAGCTTCGCTCTTGTGGCCCAGGCTGGAGGGCAATGGTGCTGCGATCTCGGTTCACTGCAAACTCCACCTCCAGGTTCAAGTGATTCTCCAGCCTCAGCCTCCCAAATAGCAGGGATTACAGGCATGTGCTACCAACCACACCTGGCTAATTTTGTATTTTTAGTAGAGACAGGGTTTCTCCATGTTGGTCAGGCTGGTCTTGAACTCCTGACCTCAAGTGATGCTCCTGCCTCAGCCTCCCAAAGTGCTAGGATTACAGGAATGAGCCACCGGCCATGGGGTTTTCTTTTAGAGTAAAAACAATGTTTCAGAACCAGATAGAGATGGTGGTTACCCAACACTGTGAATGTACTAAATGCCACTTAATTGTGCACTTTAAAATGGTTAAGGCTGAGATTCACATGAACCCAGGAGGCGGATGTTAGTGTGAGCTGAGATCACGCCATTGCACTCCAGCCTGGGTGACAGAGAGAGACTCCCTCTCAAAAAATAAATATAAAATAAAAATAATAAAATAAAACGGTCAATTTTATCTGAATTTTATCTCTATTGTTTTAAAGAGAAACAACCTATTGATTCATGTAACAACATGAATGAATTTTAAATGTATTTTTCTAAGGCAAGAAACCACACCCAAAGGGATACATAACAGTAACTCCAGAATGGTGTTTTGACTAGATACTATAAGGCTACAAATGAACCAATATATACATAAATACTGAACAAGGATTGGTAAATTTATTTCCCAACTAAGGAAACATGACAACTAAATGCAATGTGGTATTCTGATTGGGTACTATAACAGAAAAATAAAAGTGGAAAAACTGATAAAATACAAAGACATTAAAGGCATGAGCCAAGGCACTCGGCCTATATCTTAAACTTACGTCTTAGAGCAAGTTTGTCTAACCTGTAGCTGGCAGGTCACACACAGCCCAGGACAGCTTTCAATGTGGCCCAACACAAATCTGTAAGATTTTTTTTTTTGCGATTTTTCATTTTTAGCTCATCAGCTATCATTAGCGTATTTTATGTGTGGTCCAAGACAATTCTTCTTCCAATGTAGCCCACGGAAGCCAAAAGATTGGACACCACTATTTAGAGTGTATTTCAAACCGAACACATAAAAAATGCTAATTTATGTAAGTAGTATGTGACCTCATGTATAAACAAATATGTATGTATAGAGAGAATGAGAATTTGAGATCAAAAAAATGTGTTATTACCATTAGGGGAATAATTTTTTTAAGTGAATCCTACTGCTGTAGGCACTGAAAAGTAATGCGGTGACAATATCAGAATTGTGCTTTAGAATCATTCTGACAGTAGTCTGTACGCTACATTAGAGACAGCAAGAGTCTGGGAATTACAGTGCCGCTAATACAACAGTTAGGCAAGAGGTAATTACTGCCTAAGAAAGAATGTTAAGAATATAAGGAAAAAGATTGTTATAGCATTAAATAAGAATAAAGAGGGAAATGAGAAAGCATCTGTATCTGTATACCCTTACAAAAAGAAACACAGAAAGGATAAGCCCCACCTAACAAAGCCAAAAAGCAAGCCTCAAAAAAATTAGTTTCTAGGTAACTCATCTGCACTCCAGAACAAAGCTCAAAAATATCAACATGAGGCCGGGTGCGGTGGCTCACGCCTGTAATCCCAGCACTTTGGGAGGCTGAAGCGGGCAGATCATGAGGTCAAGAGATCGAGACCATCCTGGCCAACATGATGAAACCCTGCCTCTACTAAAATACAAAAAAATTAGCTGGGCGTGGTGGCGCACGCCTGTAGTCCTAGCTACTTGGGAGGCTGAGGCAGGAGAATTGTTTGAACTCGGGAGGCAGAGGTTGCAGTGAGCCAAGGTTACGCCACTGCACTCCAGCCTAGCGCCTGGTGACGGAGTGAGACTCTGTCTCAAAAAAAAAAAAAAAAAAAAAATCAACATGAATACAAAAATACCCAGAACCCAAAGTTAAATTCACAATGTCTTTCATCTAAACAATATTTACTAGGACTGCAAAGAACTGGAAAAATCTGACCCATAATGACAAGAAAAATAAAATACACAAAAACATATCCAAAAATGATACAGATGACAGAATCAGACGGGAATATGAAAACAATTACTAAATTTCACATGCTCAACATGGGCAGGTTAAACAGAGAAATGTAAAAAGTTTTTTAAGAAATGAACTGGCCAGGCACGGTGGCTCATGCCCTTAATCCCAGCACTTTGGGAGGCTGAGGCAGGTGAATCACCTGAGGTCAGGGGTTCAAGACCAGCCTGGCCAACATAGTAAAACCCCGTCTCTACTAAAAATACAAAAACTAGCCAGGTGTGGTGGTACACACCTGTAATTCCAGCTACTTGGGAGTCTGAGGCAGGACAATCACTTGTACCTGAGAGGCATAGGTTGCAGTGAGGCAAGATCATACCACTGCACTCCAGCCTGGGTAGAGAGCGAGACTCCATCTCAAAGAAAAAGAGAAAAAAGAAACAAACAAATTTTAGAGATTAAAAAGTCTAATTCTGGATGTAATTCACAGCAGATTTAATGCAGGCAAGATAAAGACTGGTGAAATGAAGATAAATCAGTAGAAACTACCCAAAACAAAGAGAATAAAATGACTGAAAAAATATGAACAGTGCATCAGTGTCTTGTGTGACTACTTCAAGCAGTCAAATATACATGTAATTACAGACTTCAGATGCGGTGGGGAAGTACAAAATAAAAATATATCAAGAAATAATAGCTGAATACTTAAAATTTCATCCAAGAATCTCAAGAGAACTCAAACTCAAGAAATATGAAGCTAACCACAACAAAGTATATAATACACACATTGCTGAAAAGCAGTGAAGGCCGGGCGCAGTGCCTCACACCTGTAATCCCAGCACTTTGGGAGGCTAAGGAGGATTACTTGAGGTCAAGAGTTCAAGATCAGCCTAACCAACATAGTGAAACCCCGTCTCTACTAAAAATACAAAAATTAGTTGGGCATGGTGGAGTGCGCCTGTAATCCCAGCTAGTTGGGAGGCTGAGGCAGGAGAATCACTTGAATCCGGGAGGTAGAGGTTACAGTGAGCCGAGAAGGCGCCAGTACACTCCAACCTGGGCCACAGTGAGAGAGTCTCAGAAGAAAAAAAAGAAGAAAAGCAGTGGAAAAAAATCTTAAAAATTAACCAAAAAAGGCAAAAAAGATAAATTGCTCACTGAAGAAAAAAAGATTAAAATGACAACAGATTTCACAGGAGAAATAATCGAAGCCAGAGACAGTGGAACAACATCTTTAAAGTACACAACTTAAAAAAAAAAAAAACCTGTCAACCAGTTGGGTTCAGCAGAAATTCAAAACTTCTATAGAGGGATACCTCCACAACCCAACTCACATAAAAAACAAATCTCATAGATGAGCACATGGATCAACGTTACAAACTATATACATAAAGACATGAACCGCCAAACAAGGGAAGGGTCAGCAGATGCAACAAACAGGCAAAATTCAGACCTCAAGATCTAGGTGAAACGGAACAATAAAGAAGCTTTAAAATAAGTATGCTTGGCTGGGCATGGGGGCTCAGAATGGAAATACCTTAGTAGTATAGTTAAACTATCCCCAGACTAAAAGCTACTCTAGACTTGCCCTGCCTCAAAAAAAAAAGTCTCAGAAGAAATAAGCCAATACAAAATAAAATCCAACATTCTCTCTTTTTTTTTTTTTTTTTTGGAGATAGAGTCTTGCTCTGTCACCCAGGCTGGAGTGCAGTGACGCAGTCTTGGCTCACTGAAACCTCCACCTCCTGGATTCAAGTGATTTTCATGCCTCAGCAGCAGAGATTACAGATGCTCACCATCATGCCCAGCTAATTTTTATATCTTCAGTAGATAAGAGTCTTGCTCTGTCACCCAGGCTGGAGTGCAGTGACGCAGTCTTGGCTCACTGAAACCTCCACCTCCCAGATTCAAGTGATTTTCATGCCTCAGCAGCAGAGATTACAGATGCTCACCATCATGCCCAGCTAATTTTCCTATCTTCAGTAGAGGTAGGGTTTTACCATGTTAGTCAGGTTGGTCTTAAACTCCTGATCTCAAGTGACATGTCTGCCTTGGCCTCCCAAAGTGTAGCGATTACAGGTGTGAGCCACTGCACCCAGCCTTTTTTTTTTTTTTTTTTTTTTTTGAGATGGAGTCTCACTCTGTTACCCAGGCTAGAGTGCAGTGGTGTAATCTCAGCTCACTGCAACCTCCCAGGTACAAGTGATTCTCCTGCTTCAGCCTACTGAGTAGCTGGGATTAGAGGCACCTGCCACCATGCCCAGCTAATTTTTGTGTTTTTAGTAGAGATGCGGCTTCATCATGTTAGCAAGGCTAGTCTAGAACTCCTGACCACGCACCTCAGCCTCCCAAAGTGCTGGGATTACAGGCATGAGCCACCACTCTTGGCCAACTCTTGAGCCCCAAAATGTAAAATTCACACTGCTCAGCACCCCCAAAAAAAAAAAAAGAGGGGGCCTAGATACAAGAAGCAGGAAAAATGTGACTCATAAGTAGGAGAACAATCAACAGAAATACACCCAGAAATGACAAAGGAGATGGAACAAAGACTTAAAACAGCTATTATAAATAGGCCAAATATGATTAAATGTAAAATAAAAACACAAAAATAAGGAAAAGAAGATAAAATAAGAAGCAAATGGAATCTCTGAAGATAAGAAATATATTATCTGTAATGACTGGACTGGATTAACAACAAATTAGACACTGAAGAAGAAAAGGTCAAACTCTAAGTTACTGTAACAGAAAGTACCCGAAATGTGGCACAGAAAAAAAAAAAAATTCAAGAGCTTTAATGACAATATAATGGGAGCCCAGAAGAAAGAGGACAACAGAAAAAAATTTTTTTCAAGAAATAATGGCTGAAAGCTGAGTACTATGGCATGTGCTGGCATTTCCAGCTACTCAGGAGGCAGAGGCAGGAAGATCACTTAAGCTCAGGAGTTTGTCGGAGCACACTACGATCATACCTCTGAACAGGCACTGCATTCCAGCCCAGACAACATAACAAGATCTTGTCTCTAAAAACAGTAACGAAGACTGAAAATATTTCAAGTTTGAATCAAAGATCAGAGAGGTTCACCAAAATACAATATAATGCAACTGTTGAAGTCTCAGATAAAGAGAAAAATCTTAAAAACAGCCAAAGAAAAAAGAGGAACAAACAGTAGAATCACTATAGACTTCTTGTCAGAAAGTATACAAAACAGAAGACAAAAAGATTCTTTAAGATGCTGAAAGGGGGCCAGGTGTGGTGGCTCACACCTATAATCCCAGCACTTTGGGAGGCAAGGTGGGTAGAGACTGCTTGAGTTTAGGAGTTCAAGACAAGCCTGGGCAATATGGGGAAACTCTGTCTCCACCAAAAATACAAAAAACTAGCCAGGTGTGGTGGCGCACGCCTGTGGTTTCAGTGGTCCCAGATTCTCAGGAGGCTGAAGTGGGAGGATCCCTTGAGCCCAGGAGGCAGAGGCTGCACTGAGCTGAGATCACTCCATTGCACCCAGCCTGGATGACAGAGTGAGATCTCATCTCAATAAAAAAAATACATAAGTAAAATTAAAAATGCTGAAAGAGGCAAAGTGTGGTGGTCACACCTGTAATCCCAGCACTTTGAGAGGCTGAGACCAGAGGACTGTTGAGTCCAGGAGTTTGAGACCAGCCTGGAAAACATGGCAAGACCCCATCTCTACAAAAAATTAAAAACTCAGCCAGGTGGTTGGGCACAGCAGCTCACCCCTGTAATCCCAGCACTCTGGGAGACCAAGGCAGGCAGATCACCTGAGATTGGGAGTTCAAGACCAGCCTAACCAACATGGAGAAACCCCATCTCCACTAAAAATACAAAATGAGCCACATATAGTGGCACATGCCTAGAATCCCAACTATTCAGGAGGCTGAGGCAGGAGAATCACTCAAATCTGGGAAGCAGAGGCAGTGGTGAGCTGAGATCACACCATTGCATTCCAGCCTTGGCAACAAGAGAAAAATGCCATTAAAAATAATAATAATAATAATTAGCCAGGCATGGTGGCACACACCTATAATCCCAGCTTCTTAGGAGGCTGAAGTGACATGACTGCTTGATCCCAGAAGTTAAAGGCATCAGTAAGCCATGATTGAGCTACCCGAGCCTAGGTGACAGAGCAAGATCCTGTCTCAATCAATCAATCAATAACAAAGCTAGATGGTGGACTTAGCCCAACCATATCAATAATTAAACACACATGGTCCAAGCATCCCAAGTAAAAGACACATTAAGAAAACTTAGACACATGGTAGGTTCAAGCATCCCAAGTAAAAGAAGTAATTAGGGGGGAAAAAAAAATCAAGGTCCAACTACAAATATAATGAAACAGACAGCATAACACAAAAAGATGGAAAAAATATACCCTGCAAAGGCTAAGCATGAAAAGAGCTGAAGTGGCTATATCAATATCAAAGTAAATTTCAGAAAAAAATACTGCCAGCAGAAACTTACTAAAACACAAAAACCTTAGCTAGACATGGTGGCTCACACCTGCAATCCCAGCACTTTGGAGGCCAAGGCAGGAGGATTGCTTGAGCTCAGGAGTTCAAGACCAGCCTGGGAAACATAGCCAGACCTTATCTCTACTAAAAATCAAAACTTAGCCAGGCATGGTGATATGCACCTGTACTCTCAGTTACCTGGGAGGCTGAGGTGAGAGGATTGCTTGAGCCTGGAAGATCAAAGCTGCAGTGAGCTATAAAACAATCTTGCCACTGCACTTGAGCCTGGATAAGAGAGTAAGACTCTGTCTCAAAGAAAAAGACAAACAAAATGGAATTTAAGATAGTGAATCCACTTTGGGAAACAGCTTAGCTATTTCTTTGAAAGTTAAACAAATTACCACCCAACCCAGCAATTACTCCAAGGTTTATCTACCAGATAATAATGAAAATGTATGTCCACACAGACACTTATACACAAATATTCATAGCAGCATTACTCACAGCAGCCAAAAGGAGGAAACAGTCTGAATGTCTATCAACTGAGGAATGAATAGGCAAAATGTGGTACATCTATACAATTAGCACTATCCAGCAATATATAGAAATGAACTGCTAGCCAGCTGTAGTGGTTCACACCTGTAATCCCAGCACTTTATGAGGTGGAGGTGGGAGGCTTGCTTGAGGCCAGGAGTTTGAAATTGGCCTGGGCAACAGAGTGAGATCCTGTCTTTACCAAGAAAAAAAAAAAAATTAGCTAAACGTGGTGGTGCGTAGTACCTACAGTCCCTGCTACTTAGGAGGCTGAAGTGGGAGACTGCTTGAGTTTAAGCCTACAGTGAACTATGATCATGCCACTGCACTTTAGCCTAGGTGACAGAGCAAGACCCTGTCTCCAAAAAGAAAAAAAGGAAAAATAAATTGCTAAAACACATCACAAGACAACAAATTTCAAATACTTCCCCAAGTAAAAGAAGCCAGACTCAAAGGGCTATATAGGATTCAATCTCTATAACATTTTGGAAAAGACAGTACTCCAAGGACAGAAAACAAATCAATGGTCATCAGGAGCTGGGGTTGGAGAAAGATGACTACAAAAGGATATAGGGAAAGTTTCTGGGCTGATGGAACTGTTCTGGATCTTAATTATGGTGGTGGCAGGGCACGCTGGCTCATGCCTGTAATCCCAGCACTCTGGGAGGCCGAGGCAGGAGGATCACTTAAAGCCAGGAGTTCGAGGCTGTAGTGAGTTACGATCATGCCACTGCACTCTAGCCTGGGTGACAGTGAGACTGCCTCAAAAAAATGTATCTTTTTATTAAAAAAAAATTATAAGTGGTGATTACATATATATATGTATTTGTCAAAACTTACAACACTATACACTAAAAAGGGTGAATTTTCCTGTAAAAAACGTGCAACTAGATTTTAAAATGGGAGAGAGAAGTATCTTAGCATCAATAAAACATACAGCAGACCATGACTTATGATTTTTTGAGTTCACAACGGTATATGAAAGTGAGATGCAGGCCGGGCACAGTGGCTTACGCCTGTAATCCCAGCACGTTGGGAGGCCAAGGCGGGAGGATCACAAAGTCAGGAGATCAAGACCATCCTGGCTAATACAGTGAAACCCTGTCTCTATTAAAAATACACTGGGCGTGGTAGCATGTGTTTGTATGTTTGTCGTCCCAGCTACTTGGGAGGCTGAAGCAGGAGAATCACTTGAATCAGGGAGGTGGAGGTTGCTGTGATGAGCCACTGCACTGCACTCCAGCCTGGGGGACAGAGCAAGACTCCATCTCAAAAAAAAAAAAAAAGAAAAAGAAAAAGAAAAAAAAAAAAGATGCAATGAAGAGAAGCCATACTCCAACTACTCATACAACTACTGTTTTTCACATTAGAACAGTATTCAATAAATTATATAAGATATTTGATACTTTATCATAAAATGGGCTTTGTGTTTGATGATTTGCCTACTGTAACCTAATAAAAGTGTTCTAAGTGCATTTAAGGCAGGCCAGGCTAAGTTAGAATCTACAGCAGGTTAGGCATATTAAATGTGTTTTCAACTTAGTATTTTCAACTTATGGTGAGTTTATAAGAACACAAAACATCACAAATTGGCTGGGCACAGTGGCTCAAGCCTGTAATCCCAGCACTTTGGGAGGCCGAGGCGGGTGGATCACCTGAGGTCAGGAGTTCAAGACCAGCTTGGCCAACATATCGAAACCCCTCTCTACTAAAAACACAAAAAATTAGTCAGGCATGGTGGCAGGTGCCTGAAATCCCAGCTACTTGGGAGGCTGAGGCAGGAGAATTGCTTGAATGTGGGAGGCGGAGGTTGCAGTGAGCTAAGATCTCGCCATTGCATTCCAGCCTGGGCGACAGAGTGAGACTCTGTCTCAAAAAAAAAAAAAATCCTAAGTCAAGGACCATCTGTACTAGGATAAATGCATTCAAGCCATATATGGCATATATTTAAATAGCACTGTTAAAATACCAAATATAACCTCAAAACAAATCTCAACTAAAGAAATCAAACTCTCACAAAGCTGTATACCTGTACACTAAAAAGGGTGAATTTGGCTGGGCACAGTGGCTCATGCCTACGATCTCAACACTTGAGGAGGCCAAGATGGGAGGATCACCTGAGGTCAGGAGTTCAAGACCAGCCTGGCCAACATAGTGAAACCCTGTCTCTACTACAAATGCAAAAATTAGCTGGGCGTGGTGGCAGGTACCTGTAATCCCAGCTACTTGGGAGGCTGAGGCAGGAGAACTGCTTGAACCCAGGAGGTAAAGGTTGCAGTGAACCAAGATTTCACCACTGCACTCCAGCCTGGGCAACAGAGTGAGACTCTATCTCTAAAAAAAATAAATAAATATAAGGGGCAGGGGTGAGTTTTACTGTATGTAAAGTATGCCACAAATAGAGAGGAAAAATAAGGATACTATAGTACACTCACAACACCCAGGCTAATTCTCATGTACTGCTAGAAGGAGTGTAAATTTATACACTCCTTTATACACACACTTTAAAAAAACAAAACAAAACAAAAAAAAAAACAACTGAACTACCTAATAATTAGGATCAGGTGCAAAAGCTACTACTCAGTCCCATTCCCAGCAACACAGACACCCCAGAGAAGCGAATGCACACATGCATCAGGAAACACACACACAAGCACTAAATGCAGCACTGATTGTTACAGCAAGAACCAGAAACAACCCAAATATATGCTAATAACAGATAAATCATATGGCACATTGATAGCCTAAGACAGCACATGGCAGAAAATACGAAGTATTCCTATAAATGCACCAATGTTGGTCAAGCTCAGAAATGGTAGGCAAAAGCAGCAAATCAGATCCAGTATGATTTCAATGACATAAAAATATATTTTAAAGCAGGAAAAATTATTATTTAGGACTTCAGTAACACATGTGGGTTAAAAGCAAAAGAATCATTAATATGAAAATCTGAACGGAGGTCATCTAAAGCAGTGAGGGAAAGGAAAATGCTCAGACACTCCAAAGGTTTCTACTGGAAGGGTGAGGAAAATAATAAAATAGAGTGTAAAGGATGTTCTGTTTGACTGATGATGGCTGGATATGGGGGTGTGCAATGTATTTTTTAGCTATTATTTTTTAAAGAACACAAAATTTGTATACATGCATTTTAAAATAAATTATATATTTCATAGCAAAAAAAATTAATACACTCCCACAGTAAAAAGATACATGCCCAGGTCTTATACGCATAATCTACCAAAAAGAAAGAATAATCACTATCTTAAAGAGACCATTACAGATAATCAAGAGGAAAAACAGCACAGCTTGCTTTGATAACAAAACTGGACAAGGTCTAAAATTAGAATATAACATAAATACAGATGCAAAAATTCTAAATAATTTATCATCTAAATCCAGCAATGTATATTTAAAAAGAAAATTATGTTGAAGTACCATTTACCCTAGGAATGCAAGGAAGCTTGAGCACTGCGGGGAAAAAAAAATCTATTAACATAACTCGCTATATTACCAAATTTAAAAAAAATAATAAATATATCCCTTTATCCAAAGGAATAAAAAATTTGGCCAGGCATGGTGGTTCACGCCTATAATCCCAGCACTTTGCAAGGTTGAGGAGGGCAGATCACCTGAGGTTAGGAGTTTGAGACCAGCCTGGCCAACACGATGAAACCTCATCTCTACTAAAAAATACAAAAATTAGGCAGGCATGGTGGCACATGCCTGTAGTCCAAGCTACTTGGGATGCCGAGGCAGAATTGCTTGAGCCTGGAAGACAGAGGTTGCAGTGAGCCAAGATCATGCCACAATCTTAGTGTTGAGAAGGGTAGCAAGAATGGAAACAAAGAGACCAGTTAGGAAGCTACTAAAATAACCTAAGAGATGAAGATGGCTTAAACCACTCTGGTGGCAGAGGGAGTGATAAAATGAGACACATTCTGAAGACAGAGCCAACAGGATTTATTGATGATTACATGTGCCAAGAGAGCAAAAGGGGTGACTCCAAGGTTTCTGATTTAAGCAACTTTAAAAATGGAGTTCTCATTAATTTACACAGGCAACACAGGGTGGAACAGGCTGGTTTTGCACATGTTAATTTTGAGATGCCATTAGATATCTGAATAGAGATATTGAGGTGGTAACTTAATATACGAATCTGATGCTCAGAAATAAATATCCAGGATGGGGATATAACTTGGAAGTCATCAATGACAGAGAAACAAATGGACAAACAAAGAGAAAAGTTAGCAAAGCAAAGGAAGATGAGATCTAAGTGTTGCAGAGGGAGAAGCTGAAGAGAACCAAGCAGATTCATCTCCTGAACTTCAGACAGGCTAAGAACTTAAACCAAATAAGGATGCAGTATGGAGTGGAAAACATGGGGATTATTAAGTGTGCATTAGGAGATGAGACGCCCTTACTTCAGAACCACGGATCAAAGTAAAAAGCACCTCCCCACTTCTGTAAAACACAAGTGAAGCCACAAAACCACAATGCACTGAATTCACCAGTTGTATTTAAGAGCCCAACTCTCAAGCATCACACCTCAATCGAGGATCAGCAGATATCTGAGTAGGCTATGATGTGAAAGAAACAGGGCATGACAAATAGAAAAGCCTGGGCTGGATACTATATACATAATATTTAAATTTTTATTTACGTATTTATTTATTTTTTGAGACAGGGTCTTGCTCTGTCACTGAGGCTGGATGGAGAACAGTGGCACGATCTCAGCTCACTGAAACCTGTCTCCCAGGTTCCAGTGATTCTCGTGCCTCAGCCTCCTGAGTAACTGGGATTACAGGTGTGAACCACCATGCCCACTTAATTTTTGTTTTTTTTTAGTAGAGGGGGTTTCGCCATGTTGGCCAGGCTGGTCTCCAACTCCTGACCTCAAGTGATCCTACCACCTCAGACTCTCAAAGTGCTGGGATTACACACGTGAGCCACCGTACCCAGCCTAAATTTTTCCTCTGTATTATAAAATGTTCCTAACATAAACTTATATACTGACAGTATCAGAACAAATGGCTAGTTACCCACCAGCTAGAAAAATTGTAAAATAATTTCCCAGAACTGAGACACATGAGTCTCAAGACCTAATAGCACAAGGGGTAAGAAAAGACCTGCACTACAAGGTACATAATCATGGAAAAAAGATCCTAAAAGCTTTCAGGAAGAGGCAGCAAAAAAAAAAAAAAAAAAAGAGAGAGAGAGAGGTCATACACAAAAAATCAGGAATCAATATGGCATTTGATTTCTATTTCAGAAGTAACAGCAGGCTGGGTGCACAGGCTCTCATCTGTAATCCTAGCACTTTGGGAGACCAAGGCTGGAGGATCACTTGAGGCCAGGAGTTTGAGACCAGCCTGGTCAACACGACGAAATCCCATCTCTACTAACTATACAATAAATAGCTGGGCATGGTGGCGTACGCCTGTAATCCCAGCTATTCAGGAAACTAAGGCATGAGAATTGCTTAAACTCGAGAGGTGAAGGTTGCAGTGAGCCAAGATCATGCCACTGCACTCCAGCTTGGGCAACAGAGCAACACTCTGTTTCAAAAAAAAAGTAACCCCAAACATGACTTTTTTCTTCTGAGGAAAAACAAAAAAACAAAACAAAACAAAACAAAAAAGTACACTCTGGAGGTTTTCAAACACTCCATTCCATGAAAAAAAGACCTTACTATACATTCTATACTACACATTTCCAACTGTGACACTACAAATTACTATGTAAACCAATTCAACTGTTGGCATTGAGAACTGCTGCCATAGCACATCCCTCCACGTGTTTTTCCACTGCCTTTATTCCACAAACATTTACTGAATACCTGCCACAAGATCTGCTAGAGATATAACCAAGAACAAAATAATACAGTTTCTCTGCCCCTAAGGCCCAGTCAGGAGAGACATATCAAACAATCACCCAAATAATTATAAACTTGTGATAACAAGTAAGATTTGGACGCAGGAAAATCCAATTTAGAGATAAGAGAAGGATCCTCTTAAGAACCGAGGTTAAATTGTCAGTTCCTGAAAACTGGCCAGGAAAAAGTAGAGGAGAAAGAGTTCAAAATGGGAAATCCTGAAAGTGGAAAAAGCATAAGGAATTCAAATTACTGAAACAAGGGCAGTATGGTCAAACAAGGTCTGGATTTTTCTGCAACTGCCATGGGAAACTACTGATGATGTGTCATAATCAAACCAAGTTTTTGAAAAAAATCCCTCCGGCCACTGAGTGGATTACAAAGGAGCAAAGCACTGGATCATAAGGGGGCGAAGTGAAAGTAAGCAGACCAGGCAGAAGCTATTTCAGTATCCAGCATAGGAGGATAATTCAGGATAGGGTGGTAGCAATGGAAATGAAGACTAAAAAAAAAAAAAGTTGAAGTTTTAGAAGTAGAATTGTCCAGATAACTTTCCAAAGAAAACCAGCATGAAGAGTCCTCTGCATTTCAAAAGAGAAGAGTAGAACAAAATAATTAGCTAATACCTTTTTTTTTTCCTTGAGACTGAGTTTCATTCTTGCTGTCCAGGCTGGAGTGCAATGGTGCAGTCTTGGCTCACTGCAGCCTCCACCTCCCAGGTTCAAGAGATTCTCCTGTCTCAGCCTCCCGAGAAGCTGGGATTATAGGCATGCACCACCATGCTAATGTTGTTTTTTTAGTAGAGACAGTTTCTCCATGTTGGTCAGGCTGGTCTTGAATTGCCGACCTCAGGTAATCCGCCTGCCTCGGCCTCCCAAAGTGCTGGGATTACAAGCATGAGCCAATGCACTCGGCCTTTAGCTAATACTTTTAAGAAGTATCATACACATCAGAGAGATGCAAATCAAAACCACATTGAGATACCATCTCACGCCAGTTAGAATGGCGATCATTAAAAAATCTGGAGACAACAGATGCTGGAGAGGATGTGGAGAAAAAGGAACACTTTTACACTGTTGGTGGGAGTGTAAATTAGTTCAACCATTGTGGAAGACAGTGTGGCGATTCCTCAAGGCCTTAGAAATAGAAATTCCATTTGACCCAGCAATCCCATTACTGGGTATATATCCAAAAGACTATAAATCGTTCTACTATAAGGACACATGTACACGAATGTTCATTGCAGCACTGTTTACAATAGCAAAGACCTGGAATCAACCCAAATGCCCATTGATAATAGACTGGATTGGAAAAATGTGGCACATATACACCATGGAATATTATGCAGCAATCAGAAATGATGAGTTTGTGTCGTTTGCAGGGACATGGATGAATCTGGAGAACGTCATCCTCAGCAAACTGACACAAGAACAGAAAATGAAACACCGCATATTCTCACTCATAGGCGGGTGATGAAAAATGAGAACACATGGACACAGAAAGGGGAGTACTAAACACTGGGGTCTACTGGGGGGAAAAGGGGAGGGCCAGTGGGAGGGGGAGGTGGGGAGGGATAGCCTGGGGAGAAATGCCAAATGTGGGTGAAGGGGAGAAAGAAAGAAAAGCACACTGCCATGTGTGTTCCTACGCAACTGTCTTGCATGCTCTGCTCACGTACCCCAAAACCTAAAATCCAATAAAAAAATTTAAAAAAAAAGAAGTATCATACAATCAAAGCCAATTTAGCACCAATGCATCAAAAAAGATAACATCGTTCAGAAGAAATTATATATATTTTTGCTCACTGCTCACTGCTCACTTCTCTGATGACATATAAATTGAGCTATTCCTCCAGAATCTTGAGCATGCTTCTCAAACATTTGAGAAGTGACTCATTTAGTTGAAGCTTCAAAGTTCCTAACCTGTCCTCTCTATATTAAAAACAAATCTCAAATAACCAAGTGTTACTTTGTACAATTTATTTAAACTCTCTCAGGCAATTTCCTCATTAGTACAGGATGCAGAAACATATTTATCCTTCAAAAGGACCGACATAAGGAGTATAGTGCCTGTCTGGAACACAGTTAGCACTCAAACATCAGGTGCCATCTTTTCTTCCAGATTTAGCTAAGCTGGAAGCAACTTTCTTAGACTAAACAAATTCTTCAACTAACTCTCCCCAAATCCTGATCTGAAGGATTGAGATCAAATGCAGTTTTCACAATGGCTGACCCAAAGTAAAATTTAGTTTTTTCAAATACAGTCCCAAGGAAGTCTAGAGTATGTACAATTGCATTTTCCCAGAACCCTCGTGCTTTAAAATCACACTTAATAGAAACATTTATAACCTTCTTCTTTAAAAAAATACATCCCTGGTCAGGCACAGTGGTTCACGCTTGTAATCCCAGCACTTTGGGAGGGTGAGGCAAGTGGACCTCCTGAGGTTGGGAGTACAAGAGCAGCCTGGCCAAGATGGAGAAACCCCATCTCTACTAAAAATAGAAAATCAGCTGGGCATGGTGGTGCATGCCCATAGTCCCAACTACTTGGAAGGCTGAGACAGGAGAACTGCCTGAACCCGGGAGGCAGATGTTGTGGTGAGCCAAGATTGCACCACTGCACTCCAGACTGGGCTACAAGAGCAAAACTCTGTCTCAAAAAAAAAAAAAAAAAATCCCTTTAGCACCTCTAAAGTCAGCATCCTGCCCACTCCGATAGGCGACCACACAATCATCCCAGAGGTAGCACTTTTCAAGCCACTGCTACTTGACCTTTATCATCTCATTCTCACAGGGCTAGGTAGAAGGCCAAAAGGCAGTCCATCTCTTGGGCTCTGACCTGGTTTTATGTTCTCTCTTCTCCCAGAGCTCGCTAGGAATACTGACAATGAAATACCCCTTCTTTTGAAGATAAATCCAGATGTCCTTTGGGAATTAGTCAAATAATGAACCTTTTACCAAATGAGGGGTCAAAGCCTCCCTCAAAACCAGAGTGCTGGCTGGGCACGGTGGCTCATACCCGTAATCCTAACGCTTTGGGAGGCCAAGGCAGGTGAATCACTTGGGGTCAGGAGTTTAAGAACAGCCTGGCCAATATGGCGAAACCCCATCTCTACCTAAAATATGAAAAGTAGCCGGGTGTAGTGGCACATGCCTGAAACCCAGCAACTCGGGAGGCTAGGCAGGAGAATCGCTTGAACCCAGGAGGCGGAGATTACAGTGGGCCAATGTCACGCCACTGCACTTCTGCCTGGGTAACACAGCAAGACTCTGTCTTAAAAACAAAAAAAACAAAAGACAGATCGCTGCTACAACTAACCAAAGTAAATGGTACTGCTCTACACTGGGCTTTGAGACCAGACCTCCTACAGTGCACAGTGGAACAGGGTTTGCAATAAAACAGGCAGCCTTCAGTAAATAGCAAATGCGTCACAAAATAGGAAAGAAAAATATCCACAGCGGACTTACTTTTCACACATAACAATTTTAAAAGGCTAGAACAGAGTACCACAAGGTCTGTACTGGTTTTTAGCCCAAGAGATTTTCAACAGAGCTTTGGGATGCAGGAAAGATGCCTCAGATCAGGATGTCAGACAGTGAGGGTGAAGCCCACAAGAGATGGAGAAACTGAGCCCTCATGCTTATTTCAAGTTTCAGGGTCATCAATTTATATTGTGCAGTTCCCTTTCATGGCCTACTAGGGTTTTACACTGGAAGTTTTTAAACAACCAATATACCTCTTCAATGTTAGAGACAGGTGAAGATATCCAAGTAATACATGGAGTGCTATGCTGTACCTAAGTCCCTGATTCCTATTCCAGTGCTCTTAGCACCAACATATACCACTCAATCTGGCACAGCAAAGAAAGCCAACAACTAGAAATGCCAATATAATGGAGACTGCAAAAACTCAAGCCATAAGGAACAGGTTTTAATATCCCATTCAAGAATATTAAAGGCTACTTTCACTTTACAAGAACTTTCACTGAAGATAATAGAACTGACATTTAGAGAAATACCAAGGAACTTACAAGATCCTTCAAAAGATGAAGTGGCCAAAGGTCAGAACACCAAGAGAAAAACTTTATTCTAACTTAGCATAATGAAAAGAAATCCAATCAAAGATTGGGTCCTGGGCTCTAATGCCAACTCAGCCATATGCAATTATCATATAGATGTATGGTATAAATCATTTCATCTGTTAGAAGTTTAGTTTTCTATCTGTAAAATGTAAATGAGTTAGATAACTTGAGAGCTCCTCCCTCACTAAAATTCTAGGATTCTAAGCATTAAAAATCACACATATTTGATACAATTCACACAGACTACATAAGTTATAGCTAAAACATTGCTACTGTTCATTTATAAATAAATGCAATTATTTTCTTTTTCTTTTTATTCCTTTTTTTTTTTTAACACAGGGTCTTACTCTGTTGCCCAGGCTGGAGTGTACTGGCACAATCACAGCTTGCTGCAACCTCAACTTCCCAGGCTCAAGCAATCCTCCCATCTCAGCCTCCCTAGTAGCTGGGACCACAGGCATCCACCACCATGCCTGGCTAATTTTTTTCTTTTTTCTTTTTTGTAGAGACAAGGTCTCCATGTGTTTCCCAGGCTGGTCTTAAACTCCTGAGCTCAAGTAATTTCCTCCTGACTCAGCCTCCCAAAATGCTGGGATGATGGACATGAGGCACTGTGGCTGGCCTCTTTTTTCCTAACAAAATGATCAAAGTTCAAAACTCTAAAAGGAATAATATATCTAATAAACACATAAAATGTTTAAACTGTTCCTAAGGGTTCAGTTTCTTCCTTCAGCAATTAAAAAAAAAAAAAAAAAGATTATGGCCACAGCCTGAGAAAGAAAGGTTGATTTCTAATGTCAGCAGATTCTTCCACAGTTATGTGGAACTGCTCTAAAGAAGGCAAGAAGCCAGGCATGGTGGCTCATGCCTGTAAGCCCAGCACTTTGGTAGGCGGATCACCTAAGGGTGAGAGTTGGAGACCAGGAGACCAGCCTGACCAACATGGAGAAACCCCATCTCTATTAAAAAATAATAATACAAAATTAGCCAGGCATGGTGGCGCATGCCTGTAATCCCAACTACTCAGGAGACTGAGGCAGGAGAATCACTTGAACCTGGGAGGCAGAGGTTGTGGTGAGCTGAAATCACACCACTGCACTCCAGCCTGGGCAACAAGAGCAAAACTCCATCTCAAAAAAACCGGCAAGAAAAGAAAGCTAACTTCCTGAGCAGAAGAAAAAATAAGCTAAAACAAAAGCATATTCTATAATAAAAAACAATATAAAAGCAAGGTGAGCTACAAGGAGAATTAACTGGTTTAAGATTTTGGTAAGAGGCCAAGTGCAATGGTTCACCCAGCACTTTGGGAGGCTGAGGCAGGCAGATGACTTGAGCCCAGAGGTTTGGGACTATTCTGGGGAACACAGTGAGACCTCATCTCTACAAACAAAAAAATTAGCCAGGCATGGTGGCACACACCTGTGGTCCCAGTACTCAGGAGGCTGAGGCAGGAGGATAATTTGGGCCCAAGAAGTCAAGGCTGCAGTAAGCCATGATGGCACCACTGCATTCAGCCTACACCTCAGAGGGAAACCTTGTCTCAGAAACGAACAAACAGAAAAGGGCTTGCATAATGTCCTCTTCCACTACTTCTGTTACTGAAGTCAACATTTTTGGTTGCATGCAGCCAATATTTACTAGTATCTATTATGTGCAAGAAGGTATCACAGAATTCTCCAGGTAGACGAGCTAGCACATGCAAGGGACCTAAAGTGTACCCAAAATTGGGGTGTTTGAGAAACAGGCTGAAAGCCAGGATGGCTGAAACACAATGAATGACCAATTAAAAAGTGCTAGGAAAACCATCCGAGAAGCAGGCAAGGGCTAAGCAGAAAAGTGCCTTGACCCAACTTGCATTTAAAAAACAACAACAACTTTGTTTGCTAGGCAGCTATGAAAAGTCAAAAATGCCTTTCAAATTATAAGCTCCGTGATTTTATTGTCTCTAAATCTAGGCTTGCTGCAGTAATTCTTTTCTTGATATTTAATGGTAAATAAATCATTTTGGATTTTTTGTTTCTTTTTTGAAACAGGGTCTTAGTCGGTCACCCAGAATAGAGTGCAGTGGCTTGATCTCAGCTGCAGCCTCAACCTCCTGGGCTCAAGCAGTCCACTACAGCTGTGGACTACCACACTCGGCTAATTTTGTTTGTTTTCTGTAGAGACAAAGTATCACTATGTTGCCTAAACTGGTCTCCAATTCCTGGGCTCAAGTGATTCTCCCACCTTAGCCTCCCAAAGTGCTGGGATTATAAGGTAAGACACCACACCTAGTGACAACTCATCTGCAATTTGCTATTAAGTGTGGAATTATACACAAACATTTTAATTGTAATTATTTAAATAACATTGTAAAAATGCAGTAATTATCTCACTCTCTTCCTCCATTGCTTTTTCCTTTTTTGCAAACTACAGATATAAACTGAAGATACTTTAAATGTAGTCATCTATTTCTTTAGTTTTCTTTCTTTTTTTTTGAGACAGTCTCACTCTTGTCACCCAGGCTGGAGTGCAGTGGTGCAATCTTGGCTCATTGCAACCTCTACCTCCCAAATTCAAGGGATTCTCCTGCCTCAGCCTCCTGGGTAGCTGGGATTATAGGGGCATGTCATCACACCCAGTTAATTTTTTTGTATTTTTAGTAGAGACATGGTTTCACAATGTTGGCCAGGCTGGTCTCAAACTCCTCACCTCAGGTGATTTGCCACCTCAGGCGATTTGCCCACCTCAGGCTCCCAGAGTGCTGGGAGTACAGGCATGAGCTACCGAGCCCAGACATGTATTTCTTTTATTAAGTTTTTTTATACTTTAAAAAAATAGTCTAAACAGGAAAAGGGTTCAACTGAACTTGCTAACTGAAAAAAGACCGCGATACTGAACCCTGTATCACCACATGAAGTACAATAGAGTACAAATAGCCATAAGCAACATCTTACGTAACAGCAAAAGTAAATAATGTTAACCAGGCAAGGTGGCTCACATCTGTAATGCCGACACTTTCGGAGGCCAAGGCAGGCACCACATGAGGTCAGGACCATTCAAGACCAGCCTGACCATCATAGCAAAACCCCATCTCTACTAAAAAAACAAATAATTAATTAACTGGGCATGGTGGCCTGAGCCTATAATCCCAGCTACTTGGGAGGCTGAGGCAGGAGAATCACTGAACCCAGAAGGCAGAGGTTGCAGTGAGCCAAAATTATTGTACCACTGCTCTCTAGCCTGGGCAAGAGGAAGACTCATCTCAAAAAAAAAAAGAAAGAACACTGAAGTTATGCCTGACAGTGAGTGCTGGAATCACCATTTATGAACCCAATGTGTGTGTGTGTGTGTGTGTGAGAGAGAGAGAGAGAGACAGAGAGAAAGACAGAGAGAGAGAGAGAGAGAGAGAGACTGACTCTCACTCTGTTGCTGAGGGTGGAGTGCAGTGGTGCGATCTTGGCTCAATGCAGCCGCCACCTCTTGCGTTCAAGTGATTTTCCTGCCTCAGCCTCTGGAGAAGCTGGGATTACAGGCATGTACCACCAAGCCCTGGTAGTTTTTATATTTTAGTTGCCATCTTAGTCAGGTTGGTCTCAAACTCCTGACCTCAGGTGATCTGCCCACCTCATCGGCCTCCCAAAGTGCTGGGATTACAGGGGTGAGCCACCGAGCCTGGCCTATTTAACTATATTTAGTTGAGTTTTTTTTTCTTTTTTTTTTTTGAGACAGGGTAAGCATGAGCCACCATGCCAGGCCGGGACCCTATTTAAACTCAGCAAAGACACAACCACCATATCACAAAACCATGGGATTTCGTCATGAAAGTCCTAAGAATGCATAACACTATAAAGGAGTTCACAGTGATCTTATCACAAAGGAAATCCCAAGTGTAAAAAACAATACAAATCCCATCTCTAACCAGGCAACAATCAACACTGACAGATGACTTCAGGAAAGAAAAAATTCAAATCAAGAACCCAAAGTAGAAATAGGGACACCTATCCCACCACTGAGGATTAGCTCCAAGTACTGATGTAAGCATCTATGTATAAAATGTCAAGTGTACAGGCTGAGCATCCCTAATCCAAAAATCCAAGAAGCTCCAAAATCTGAAACCTTTGGAGTGCCAATCTGACGCCAAAAATGGAAATTTCCACACCTGACCACATGTGATGGGCTGCCATCAAAACACAAGAACAGAAAATCAAACACCGCATGTTCTCACTCATAGGTGGGTGTTGAACAATGAGAACACATGGACACAGGAAGGGGCGCATCACACACTGGGGTCTGTCAGGGGGGAAACAGGGGAGGGACAGTGGCGGTGGGAAGTTGGGGAGAGATAGCATGGGGAGAAATGCCAGACATAGGTGATGGGGAGGAAGGCAGCAAATCACACTGCCATGTGTGTACCTATGCAACAATCTTGTATGTTCTTCACATGTACCCGAAAACCTAAAATGCAATAAATAAATAAAAATAAACACAAAGGCCAGGTACGGTAGCTCATGCCTGTAATCCAAGCACTTTGGGAAGTCAAGGTGGGTAGATGGCTTGAGCCCCGGAGGTCAAGACCAGGATGAGCAACATGGCAAACCCCATTTCTATAAAAAATACCACAGAAATTACTAAGACATGGTGCCTTGCACCAGCAGTCCCAACTACTTGGGAGGCTATAGTAGGAGAATCATTTGAGCCCAGGCGGCTAAGGTTGCAGTGAGCTGAAATTATCCCACTGCACTCCAGCCTGGGAGACAGAATGAGATTGTCTCCAAAACACACACACACACACACACACACACAAACACACACACACACACACACACAGAGAGAGAGAGAGAGAGAGAGAGAGAGAAAGCGCCGAAACTGTTTTGAGGTCAGGAGCGGTGGCTCACGCCTGTAATCCCAGCATTTTGGGAGGCTGAGGCGGGCAGATCACTTGAGGTCAGGAGTTTGAGACCAGCCTGGCCAACATGGTAAGACTCCATCTCTACTAAAAATATAAAAATTAGCAGGGCAGCTCATCTACTTGGGAGGTTGAGGTAAGAGAATTGCTTGGACCTGGGAGGCGGAGATTGCAGTGAACCAAGATTGCGCCATTGCACTCCAGCCTGGATGACAGAGAGTCCATCTCAAAAAAAAAAAAAAAAAAAAAAAAAAAAAAAGCTTTGTTTCATGTATATAAGGTAAATATGAGACATAAATGAATTCTGTGTTTAGACTTGGGCCCCATCCTCAAGATATCTTATTATGTATGTGGCAAATATGAAAAATTCCCAAATCTAAAACACTTCAGGTCCCAAGCATTTCAGATAAAAGATACTCAACCTGTACCATCACATTACCCAGAAAACCTTTTTTAAGAGAAGAAACCCTGTGTCGTGCCTCAAAAAACTCCAGCAAACCAGTAAACCTTTTGTAATCACAGGTAAGTCCATACAAATGTTTCCAGAACTGAAAAATTAAAAATTGCAATTTTCTATCACGATTGGATACAGGATTTTAATCCACAAAGATTACTTTCGAAACGAGAAAAATTTGAATATGGACTATATATCATACACATTTGTATCAATGTTAAGTTTCTTGAGTGTGATTATGGCATTGCAGTTATATAGGAAAATGTCTTTGTTCTTTTTTTCTTTTGAGACTGAGTCTTGCCTTGTTGACCAGACTGTAGCACAGTGACCCCATCTCAGCTGACTGCAGCCTCTGCCTCCTGGGATCAAGTGATTTTCCTCCCCCAGCCTCCCAAGTAGCCGGGATTACAGGCGCACACCACGACACCCCTGCTAATTTTTTGTATTTTTAGTAGAGACAAAAGTTTCTCCTCTAACTCCCGATCTCAGGTGATCCGCGGCCTTGGCCTCCCAAAGTGCTGGGATTGCAGGCGTGAGCCACCACTCAAAGCCATGTCTTTGTTCTTAAGACATACCATCTAAATTACTTAGAGGTGGCCGGGTACAGTGGCTCATGCCTGTAATCCTAGCACTTTGGGAGGCCAAAGCAGACCTTTAGGTCAGGAGTTAAGAGACCAGCCTAGCTAACATGGCAAAACCCCATCTCTACTAAAAATACAAATATTAGTCGGGTGTGGTGGCACACACCAGTAATCCCAACTACTCAGAAGGCTGAGGCAAGAGAATTGCTTGAACCTGGGAGGCAGAGGTTGCAGTGAGCTGAGATCCCACCACTGCACTCCAGCCTGAGTGACCGAATGAAACTCTGTCTCAAAATAAAAAATAAAATACTTACAGGTGAAGGGCCATGTCTGTACTTGTTAACCCCTTGAAACAGTTTTTTTTTTTTGAGATAAGAGTCTTGCTCTGTCGCCCAGGCTGGAGTGCAGCGGCACCATCTTGGCTCACTGCAACCTCCACCTCCTGGGTTAAAGCGATTCTCCTGGCTCAGCCTCCTAAGGTAGCTGGGATTAGAGGCCTGCGCCACCACACCTGGCTAAGTTTTGTATTTTTAATACAGACAGGATTTCACCATAATGGCCAGACTTGTTACAAACTCCTGACCTCATGTGATCCACTGACCTCGACCTCCCAAAGTGCTGGGATTACAGGCATGAGCCACTGCGCCCAGCTCATCAAAAATATGAACAAGGATAGATGAGGTGGCTCATGCCTGTAATCCCAATACTTTGGGAGGCTGAGGTGAGCAGATCTCTTGAGTTCAAGAATTCAAGACCAGCCTTGGCAACATAGTAAGACTGTCTCTACCAAAAAAAAAAATTGGTAGTATTTCTCATCAAATGTCAAAAGAATAATGAAGGCCAGGTGCGGTGGCTCACGCCTGTAATCCCAGTACTTAGGGAGGCCCAGGCAGGCAGATCACAAGATTAGGAATTCAAGACCAGCCTAGGCAACATGGTGAAACCCTACCTCTACTAAAAATTTAAAAATTAGCAGGCCATGCTGGTATACACCTGTAGTCCCAGCTACTCAGAAGGCTGAGGCAGGAGAATCACCTGAACCCAGGCGGTGGAGATTTCAGTGAGCCAAGATTACACCAGTGCACTCCAGCCTGGGTGACAGAGCAAGACTCTGTCTCAGAAAATACAAATAATTACCAAAATGTAGCCATTATTCACTAAATTCATTCATTAAATATATATTTATTGAAAGCAACTATGTACCTAGTACTATGGATAATGAATAAAATATAGGCTCTGCCCTTAAGGAGTTTACAGTCTAACTAGAGGAACCAACCAAGCAAACCATTAATCCATTAAAGAGCACACTGTACGTCAGAGAAGTGATGCTTGTGGAGGTGAAAGGCCAATGAACTAGATACTGTCAAGGATAAACTGAAAGCCAAAGGCAGATGAGATGAGGTATTGAGCACATCTTCAATTAGCACATCCCAGACAAGCTGCAGACTAACAGACCACTCCCAAGCTTACAGCAGGTTCATACAATGGTGTTTATTCAAAGATTATTAAAATTAAAATTAAGGGGCCTGGTGCAGTGGCTCACGCCTGTAAAATTAAGATGAAGAAATATAATTCAGTTCACACATTAAGCATGTACTATGCCAAGAATTCTGCCCAGAGCCAAATTACAAACAGAAATAAAACTCAGTTCCTACCCTTAAGGTACTCACAGAAAAAAGTAATTATCCTTCATTTTAAAAATAGAATATACCACCAACAGGCATATTTGTAATAAACATATAATATGTATTAATTATAACTACATATAATTACAGTATATGTAACAATACACTATATAATAGAGGGCCAGGTATGGTTGCTCACACCTGTAACCCCAGTGCTTTGTGAAGCTGTGGTAGGAAGATCACTTGAGGCCAGGAGTTTGAGATCAGTTTAATCAACATAGCAAGACTTCATCTCTACAAGAAAATTTAAAAATTAGCCAGGGTGGTGGTGTACGCTACTGGGGAGGCTGAGGTGGGACTAATGCTTGAGCCCAGGACTTCAAGGCTACAGCGAGCTATGATTATACCACTGCACTCCAGCTGTGGACAAGAGAGACCCTGTTCCTAAAAATGAAAATATTAAATTAAAAAATAATTAGCCAGGTGCAGTGGCTCATGTCTGTAATCCTGGCACTTTGGGAGGCCAAGGCAAGTGGATCACTTGACCCCAGGAGTTCGAGACCAGCCTGGGCAACATGGCAAAACTTCTCCACAAAAAAATTAGCCAGGCATGGTGGTATGTGCCTGTAGTCCCAGCTACTCAGAAAGTTGAGGTGGAAGGATCACTTGAGGCTTGGAGGTCAAGGCTGCAGTGACCCGTAATGGTGCTAGGACTACAGGCACATACTACCATTGCACTCCAACCCAGTGACAAAACAAGATCCTATCTCAAAAAATATATAATATTAACAGAAAAGTGCCGTTAACAGGCAATTAAGGATGATGAACCTCAGAACATCATAAAGGCTATCATTTATTAAGGACTGACTGTGCCAGGGATGCACATTTCCACCAAGAGTTTAAAGCCATCTCAGGTTACAAAGCTAGGTTTTTATTTTGAGACAGGGTGTTGCTATATGGCCCAGGCTAGAGAGTAGTGGTGTGGATCCCAGCTCACAGCAGCCTCCATCTCAAGCTACCCTCGGAGCCCAAGCTACCCTCCTGCTCAGCCTCCTGAGTAGCTAAAACTACGAAAGCACACACCATCATGCAAGGCTTTTTTTTTTTTTTTTCAATTAGATACAAGGTCTCACACTCTTGAGTTTAAGCAATCCTTTCGCCTTAGCCTCCCAAACTGCTATGATTACAGGCATGAGCCACCGCACCTGACCACAAAGCTAGGTTTTGCGCTCAGTGGCTCTGTCTCTCCCAAGGTTCGATTACAAGAAAAGCATGCAAAACTGAAAGGAAAAAGAAGACCAAGCTGTCGGATATAAAAACAATATAAAAAACGGCACAGACATCTGACCACAAGATAAACTTTATTTATATATAAAGGCCAAGCTTTATGGCTTCACGTTATATAGCTGGTATTTGTTCGGATATTTATTTTAAATACAATCCATCAAGAAAACAAACTTAAAGGAAAGTGTATATTGACTGCTACAATTTATAAACACACTAAGAATGAAAGGGTCAGCATCAAATTTTCAGTTTCTCCAATGTCAACAAGTCATCTTATGTCTAAGTCAGGGGTCAGCAAAGTACGGCCCCAAATCAAATATGGCCTGCAGCCTGTTTTCTTAAGTAAAACAAACATTTGTAAATAAGATAAATTATTTTCTATTGGAACATACCCATGCCCATTAATTTGGGTATGGCTGCTTTCCTACTAAAAGGGCAGACCTGAGTGGTTAAGACAAAAGCAGTACGGTCCACAAAACCAAAAACATTTATTTTCTGGCCCTGTAAAGAAAAAGTGTACAGAGCTCTGGTCTAAATGATTGCCATCTACACCACAAATGGTGGAAAATTACTTGTGCATTTAGCCCTATTTGAGCTTTATTATGACTTCTACCTAACTCCTCTTCCTTTGTAATTACTGTCACTTCCTAAATGTTAGTGAGTTTTTGAATTTCCACAAATATGTTCACATTTCAGTTATTTTCCATATAGTAGGTCTTACTTCAGCCACCTAGTAATTAATCCTTCACATCATTACTACTACAAAATCCTAATTAAGGCACATCTGTGGCTGGGCACAGTGGCTCACGCCTGTAATCCCAGCACTTTGGGATGCCAAGGTGGGCAGATCACAAGGTCAGGAGTTCAAGACCAGCTGGCCAACACAGTGAAACCCCATCTCTACTAAAAATACAAAAATTAGCCGGGCATGCACCTGTAATCCTAGCTACTCAGGAGGCTGAGGCAGAATTGCTTGAACCTGGGAGGTGAAGGGTGCAGTGAGCTGAGATCCCACCACTACACTCTAGCCTGGGTGACAGAATGAGATGCCATCTCGGGAGGAAAAAAACAGAACATCTGCAATTATCCCCACACATACTTATCCTTCAATTTTGTACAATCTACAAAGATACAGACAAGCAAAGATGAACAGAGACAAGAGCCACTATGAATAAATAATTTTGAAGATCCTATTCCTATTAGAACATCTCAAAGTGCCATTTAGAACCAACAGCATCAGTGTCATCTGACTGCATATGAGAAACGCAAATTCATGGCCCCATTACAGAACTACCAGGTAATCCTTATGCACATTAAAGGTCCAAGAACCAATACACCAAAACAGAGTTTATATTAATTACCTTGAGTGTGAAAAGGCTGATTCGGCCAGGCAGTTTATAAAACAACCCATCTCCTCCTCTTGAATTGGAATGTAGCATGGCATTGAGGCATGCAAGAGGGGACGTCCCACTGTAAAAACACAAAACGGATAAGGGTCATACAAGCCATCTGCCTGCTTACCTAAGACCTAATCCCGCCAATTCATTCTGAAATGAGTAGCTAAGCAAGAAATACAGAAGAAAAAAATCTCGTGACAATTTCACTATGAAAACAGAAAAAGAACAAACAAATGAACTTCACATAAATTATACTCAGAGAACTCTGGGATAAATATTATGTGATACCCGAAATCCATACCTAACACTTCCTCAGTGCTTTTTGACAATATAAATCAAATTTCCAAGAAATTTAGAAAAACCACACAATGATTTTTTTCAAGTTATGTTTTAAATTCTAAAAATTAAATGTTAGTAAAATTTTACTATTAAAGGTTTCTCAGCCTCTATATGTCAACCTACATATCATGCTCAGACACTGCCACAGAACACTATGACAAAGAATCACAGAATCAGTGGCGCTGTGCCAATAAAACAAGCAGAACTTTTTTTCCCAGCTAAACATTTTCTAGTAAGTACACACAGAAAAACTGTATTTCATTGGTTTTTTGCTCTGTTGGGAGTGGGGAGAATAAGTTTTAGTCTCTATCTACCCAGGAACAATTATTTAAACCAGAATACAAAAAGTAAGTCGAGTGGATTTAGTACCCATGCTTCAACATTAAGTGAAACAATGGCATACGAACTTGTTTCATGGTCCCTGACACAACAGCAGGTTCCAAAACAGTGACAATTTGGTGAGAAGAAAGCTACTTACTGAATCTTAAAATAGAAAAGCTACCAGAAATATCAACCAATGCCCATCATTATTAACTGAGTTTGGCACTAGCATATTAGAGACAGGATTCGCCTATGCACCTTCTCTTCCCTTTCCCCAGCATGTTCAAAAATATAGTTTAAGCAAGCCTCTTTGCATTTTTGAGAACTAGAGGCCCTAATTTATGCAGTGTTAAAAATAAATTCTGAGTCTAAAAAAGCCATTAAAAAACTATTACTTATTTTGCCTTGGAACACACTGGATGCTAAAAAATTTTTCCCAAGAACCAATCTCTAAAAGTACCCTGTGCAAAATCTGGAGTATCAGGTGGGTGTGCTAGCATCTCTGCTACAAGGGGGCACAGCATGCTGGCACAGCTCTTCCGTGACTCCTCCATATTATCCCTCCATCTACAAATTACAGAGCTGCTCACTCATCATGAGCCACCATAACCGCTTCATAATTCCTCTAAGAACAAGAAGCAGAAAGAAGTTAAGGTTCTCAATTCCGTATGTCCCAAAGGGACTCATTTACCTTCTATAGGCAAAGTGTTCCAACAGCAGTGAAGACAGCAGCATGATGGGAAATAGCCCATAAAAACAAAAATAAAGCACAATTATAACACTACACAGGGCATAAATACACAAGTGAAAGAAATTTGAGGTAGACAATCCCAATCTTCCCTCCCAACAAAACATCAACTTGAGAATGTTTGTACTATTGACTGGAAAGTGAGGGCCTTTTGACACTAAAAGGTCAATTAAAGCAGCTAAAATTTGACCAGCAAAAACATGAAGTTTGTTCCAAGTCCCAGGAAGCAACTGTGTAGTGCTCTCCTCTTTCCACATTTAAGTATTTTTTGTTTTGTTTTGTTTTGAGACGGAGTCTCATTCTGTCGCCCAGGCTGGAGTGCAGTGGTGCAATCTCAGCTCATTGCACTCCATCTCCTGGGTTTGAACAATTCTCCTGCCTCAGACTCCTGAGCTGGGACTACAGGCTACAAGCGCACATCATCACACTGGTAAATCTTTGTATTTTTAGTAGAGATTGGGTTTTGCCATGTTAGCCAGACTGGTCTTGAACTCCTGACCTCAAGTGATCTGCCTGCCTCAGCCTCCCAAAGTGCTGGGAATACAGGCGTGAGCCACCATGGCTGACCTTTTTTTTTTTTTTTGAAGTTTGAAGGAAAAATAAAGATTAAAGACAGTCATTGGCCTTCAGGCCAGCAATTCTATGTTTCTAACTTGTTACTTCTCCAGGAAAACGATACCATAAATTTAGAAAATAAAGGTAACCTCAAAATGTAGCAAACTCGTATTATATATGACTGGAATTAGTAGGGGGGAAAAAGTCAGTGGGTTTATGTTGATGAGACCACCATTCTTTTATACTAAAAGAAAGAACTTCAGTGATATGGCATAGAGAAAAGGGTAGTATTAGGTACAATAGAGGCTATCAGGTCTGAAAATTCCAAAATGGCACAAGACAAAACATGCCCTGCCGGACTCCTGACACAAAAAACAATCTCTATGCCAAGACTTAAGGAAGAGCAAGGAAACGGGGAAAGCCACTGCACCTCCAAATGAAAACCAATGGGTGTCCACCCACTCCCACCTTCCACACAGACAACACACAATTTGGGAAATGGATAGTTCTACCTCAGTGCCAGACACAGAAGCACAAATATATACACAGACGGACTCACTCATATCACTACACAACTGCAGAAAGACACACGTCCTATGAAACCCTCGTGTTAAGCAACAAGAACAATACAAACCTCATTTCCTTTAGTCCTTCCGCCTCTATGACCTGCAGAATCTGTTTTGGTGTCATTGGAGCATCCGAGTAGTTTTCTAATACCTGAAGAAATACAAACGTCCTAATTTTAGTGTGCGATTTCTATTTATATCCATTGGTCTATACATCACGGGCTGAGTTATTGCAATTAACTGAAATGTTCTCATTCTCAATTCTAAGGATGCTGCTCTTCTCAGCATATGCGGCATAGTACACGAGATCTTAGCAAGACTGGTTACTGTTTAACTCGATGCTGTTAATACTGCTAAACCACAGAGTACATAGTGCTGCACAAGAAATGCGTAAGACAGAAATGTATTCAAATTTTCTTTCCCAAGGAAGTTTGATTAGTGCATGTACACACACACACACACACACACACGCACACACAGATTACTATATTTTTAGTAGAGATGGGGCTTCACCATGTTAACCAAGCTGGTCTTGAACTCCTGACCTCAGGTGATCCGCCCGCCTCAGCCTCCTGAAGTGCTGGGATACAGGCGTGAGCCACCTCGCCTGGCCGAGTACCCATATTTTTAAACAATGCCTATTGCCACTGTGTTGTCAATTTGTGGTGTTAACTGCCACAGAACATTTTGCCATTTGACAACATGATGCTATAATTCTGCATGACTGGTGCAGTGAGAAACAATATCCCATTTACGTTAGCATTACCTATAACCAAGTCATGGCAGTATTTTCTTAAGTGTGCAACTGCAGCTCTCTTGCTTCAAGAGTTGTTGTAGAGACGGGTGTGGTGTCTCACGCCTGTAATCCCAACACTTGGGGAGGACGAGGCAGGCGGATCACCTGAGGTCGGGAGTTCAAGACCAGCCTGACAGACACAGAGAAACCCATCTCTACTAAAAATACAAAATTAGCCAGGCATGGTGGGGCATGCCTGTAATCCCAGCTACTCGGGAGGCTGAGGTCAGAGAATCACTTAAACCGGGGAGGCAGAGGTTACGGTGAGCCAAGATCACCCCATCACACTCCAGACTGAGCAACAAGAGTGAAACTCCACCTAAAAAGAGATTTAGAAAAGTTATTCTTCTAAAAGAGGAAACACGCTGTCAATATCTTTGTACTTTGTCTACCTGTACAGCTACTGAGGTTACTGCAAATCAAGCTAACATCTTACAGTCCATTTAACTACCATAACCAACTACTGCTGTCACAAGCAAAACATAAAGCAGGAAGTCTGACAGGGCTGCTGCTGTCCACAGCCACACCACCCTGAACATGCCCACTCTCGTCTGACAGGACTGCTGTGGAAGGTACTCTCTATGGAAGAACGTAAGCCCTCAGCACTGAAGTCAAGGTTTGGAGAAGGTACTAAAATGAATCCCCTATTTCCCACGGCCCTATTCTTTGCCTCTCTGCAGTTTTTCCATTCTCTATAGGTAACACCATCATCTCGCCACATTTCAGCTACTAACTAACTCTGATAAATACCTAACCTCTACCTCTAGCTCTGACTTCTCCCCCAAATTTCAGATTTAAATATTCGGTTGTATACTGATTGTACCCATTCTTCATCTACTCTAATCCAGCTCTACTCTTAATTCATCTAATTGGCGACTCTAATTCACCTCTTCTCCAGACTTGCCCTTCTTCCTGTATTCTCCACCTTGATTGACAGCCTGTATGATCACCTAATTTAGAAACACAGGTGTCAGCCTTCTCTCTCATCTGACCCCCAAATCACAAAACCAGTCTCTTACCTGGCCCAACACAACAGCCTCTTAATATCCCTCCATCCAGTCCTGCTTTCCTCAAATCCATTCTGACTCTGTTGTCAGCCTTCATTCAACAAACACATGTAACACCTTCTTGGTGCCAGGCACAGTTCTAGGGATTCACAGTTAAACAAGACCAAACCTCTGCTCTGGTAGAACTTATATAACATGTTATAGCCTGAGGTCAAACCCAGCAAAGCAAATCTGCCCTCATCACTTCCAGCTTTAAAATCCTTCAGCAGGCCAGGCGCAGTGGTGCACAGCTATAGTCTCAGCTGAGACTGAGGCATGAGGGTTGCCTGGGGTCAGAAGCTCCGGGCTGTAGTACACCATGATCCTGCCTGTGTTTAGTCACCCACTCCAACCTGGTTAACACCATGAATACTCATCTCTTTTAAATAACACAAAATACAAAAAATACTGGCTGAGTAAAGTGGCTCACACCTGTAATCCCAGCAGTTTAGGAGGCCAAGGTGGGCAGACTGCTTGAGCCTAGGAGTTCAAAACCAGCCTGGGCAACATGGTGAAACCCTGTCTCGACAAAAAATACAAAACACTAGCTGGGCATAGGGCACAAGCCTGTAATCCCAGTTACTCAGGAGGCTGAGGTGAGAGAATCATCTGAGCCCGGGAAATGGAAGCTACAGTGAGCTGTGACGGCGCCACTGCACTTCAGCCAGGGTGACAGAGTGAGACCCTGTCTCAAAAAATAATAATAAAATAGAGAGCAAATAAAATCCTCAACAGCTCCCTAATCACATACTGCAAAAGCTGAAGCTTCCCAAGTCCACTGGCCCACGGCTAAAGAACAGATCTAGAGTTACCTTCAAACTTTTACATTCTAAACTGGGGCAAATTACAACCCAACCTGAACCCAGGTTCTCTTGAAGGATACTGATGTCTTCCTCTCAGAGTTGAACAGAGAGACAATGTAAGTAATGCCTACAGTGCCGGGCACAGAGTAGGTGCTCACTGGCCTGGCATATGGAGCCCTCACGGTCTGGTCTCTGCCCGTCTCTCTACCCATCCACACTGACACTCCACAAATTTTATGTTCCTATAACTCATAGGTATACCTAATTCCCACACTTTGCAAATACATACTCTGTCTCCCCCACTCTCACTCTTTCTCTCCTTTTTGTTGTCACCAGCTCCTGCTTACGCCCTCTGTGATGGGAACCCCCTACTGACCCATCAAGACTCAGCTCAGAAAGCACCTTCCTCCAAGAAGTCTTCCCTGATCTCTGCCAGAGGTAAATGTCTCCTTTCAATATCCCCATTGTTTTATAACACACATAATTATCTCCCAAACGAGGACAGTTGAGAGTGAAAGGAGAAACTATTCATAATTATGGCTGGACAAGAGGCAGGAACTGAGATATCTGTTTATGATTCATACAACTGTGATAACACTTATCATGCCTGGAGTAAAATTCTGTTCCTATGTCTGGACCTTCACCAACCCCAGACCATAAGCCCTGAGGGGCAAACCTTATCTACCTTTGTATTCCAAGAACCTAAGCGCCAAGATAGGCAGACTCACTTGAACAAACCTACAATAAACCCTGGAACAAACTACTAATGTTCAGTACCACAGATACCATTTCTTTGATACTAATTAAATGGAAGCTGAGCTAGTGAATTTTGGCAGAATTTTTTAAGAAGCATGACTCTGAAATAGTAACTACCAATTATTTAAACAGCAATCAGAAAGAGCCTGAGAATTTAAGACAGAGGAAACAAAATCTCTGAAGTTACATCAAAAGATACAAAGAATTCACTTTTATTAAAACTGTTTACGCCTCCAGCTTTTGGTGTAAGAACAAGTCAGCAGTGTTCTATTCCTAGTCTTTGTCTTTCTAGCTTACATTTTTTAAAAAGAATCTCTTACTTCAAAGGGGAAAAAAATGTTTGATGTAAGATTGGTCAGTCATGAATCAAAGTAAAAGATAAAGCATGCAACAAAGAGTTTCTCAAAGCCAGGGAGAATCCATTTAGGGCCCTCAATTTAAAGGGAAATCCCTTTGGCCATTTCTCCCACACAAACTGTTCATAACAAGTTGGAGGCTTTATATCCACCCAACCACGTAAGGTCTACTTCTTACATCTAGAAAAGACAATACTATAAAATGTGTGAAAGAAACAATATCTTTTTCAATAGCATAATTAACATCTGCAAAATCAATTTCCTGGGGTATACTATACTGAAATTCTTAAGAATAATCTTCTTTCCTCTACAAAAACAATTTTTAAAAGGATTCCCAGTCACACTGTAGTCATCAATCTAAGCTGGTTCAGGAGCAATCTGAAAGTGTTTCCAAGGAAGTGCATACAATTGCCACTGCAAGCACTCCAAATCCACCTGCCGGAAGAGAAGTGTTCAGGTGTGCTCATCAACTGTCCTATGTCCTCCTAGTCAAGTTTCTCTCAGTCCAGTGTAAGCTCTCACAAATTCTCCAGCACACAGTGTTACAGCAACTTTTTTTAAACATGAAGAAGACGTGTGTTTTTTTGTTTTGAGACGGAGTCTGTCTCACTGCCACCCAGGCTGGAGTGCGGTGGCGTGATCTCATCTCACTGCAACCTCCTCTGCCTCCTGAGTAGCTGGGATTACAGGCTTATGCCACCATGCCCAGCTAATTTTTGTGTTTTTAGTAGAGACAGGGATTTCACCATGTTGGCCAGACTGGTCTCGAACTCCTGACCTCAGGTGATTTGTTTGCCTTGGCCTCCCAAAGTGCTGGGATTACAGGCGTGAGCCACCACGCCCAGCTTAGGAGTCTTAAAAAGTTCCCCCTCACCTACCAACCAATCCATCCAAAGAAATGGAAAATTCTAAAACAAAAAAACACAAAAAAGATTCTCAGGAGTCCTTTTTTTTTTTTTTAAGACAGAGTCTTGCTCTCACAGTTCTCTGGTCTAGAACTCTTCACCTCATGATCCACCCACCTCAGCCTCCCAAAGTGCTGGGATTACAGGCATGAGCCATCGAACTCAGCCTTTTTTTTTTTTTTTTTTTTTTAGAGTCAGGGTCTCCCTCTATCATCCAGGCTGGAGTGCACTGGCACAATCAGCAGGCACTGCAGCCTCCAACTCCTCAGCCTAAGCTATCCTCAACCTCCCAAGCAGCTAGGACCACAGGTGCACACCACCAGGCCCAGCTCATTTTGTTGTTGTTGAAGAAACTGGTTCTCACCATGTTGCCCAGGCTGGTCTCGAACTCCTAGCCTCAAGTGATTATTCTGTCTCAGCCTCCCAAAGTCTCACAAATCCTTTTCCACAGGTATAAGAGCACCACAAAGTAATTCCTACTCATATCACTATTTTTAATGAAATGCCTTAGAAGAAAAAGAGAAATAACTTATTCATAATCTGGTTTGAAGCTCAGTCAATGATAAAACAGAAAAAGCAACCTCGATGTTGAAGTTCACACCACAGTCAATTCGAGAATCTAAAGAGGCTTAACAGTGGACCCCAAATTCCTAAAGTCAACTAGTAAGAACCAACAGAACTTTGAGACAGACAGACTTTATAATTCTGTCAGGGCATAAATAACACAGGATTTAAAAGTACTTTCACCTGACCCTAACAAGTAGAACTGTGGCAAGCAAATTTCCTTGGGTGCCCAGGGTCATAAACACCCGAATAACAGGAACACCAAGGAGAATGTCAATAAACACACAAAACTCTTCGTCCGGGAAATTGAGAGCTCTCTCCCAATCCCCATCAGGCCTATATTCAGGTAAAGAAATATCAGAGTGGCCTGGCACAGTGGCTCACACCTGTAATCCCAGCACTTTGGGAGATCTAGGAGAGTGAATCACGAGGTCAAGAGATGGAGACCATCTTGGCCAATATGGTGAAACCTCGTCTCTACTAAAAATACAACAATTAGCTGGGCATGGTGGTGTGCACCTGTACTCCCAGCTACTCAGGAGGCTGAGGCAGGAGAATCACTTGAACTCGGGAGGCAGAGACTGCAGTGAGCCAAGATGACACCACTGCACAACATCTGGGCAACAGAGTGAGACCCTGTCTCAAAAAAAAAAAAGAAAAAAGAAACCTTAGAGAAATCCTGAAATTTCTACAAGATCCCGAAAACTAGCCCAACCTTCCAGTGTTGACTGAATCAGAAAAAAAAATATTTTGAAATCTCAAAATCTTCAAACTTCACATGCCAGGCCAAAATAAACTGAAGCACAAAACTTCAGCATACAAACAATTGCTATTTTTCTTCCCTGGGCAACGAAGGACTAGGGGAGACAATCGCAAACACCAATGAAAATTCTCCTGTAGCCCAAATACCTGCAGTTTTATAAATCAGTAACTTTTACAGATTTCGAGAAAGAAAAAGGTGTACTTTAGATTTATATCAATCCCCACAACCTTTTTTTTTTTTTGGGGGGGGGCACATCTTTGAGGCAGAAAACTCACCTCAAAATGAGAGAAAATAAAGTCACGAGTTTCATTCATCATTAGAACTGGATTGCAACAATTACATACAAACTACAGGGTGTCAAGAAACACTTAGGCTACCGGCACCGTAACCACTGTGTGACAGATCTGAGGAAGTGACATCTCTAGGAGAAGTAAAACCTGTTACGTTTCAGGAATGCATCTCCAAGTGTCTTAGTATTGTGGGTGCAATCCAAAAGGAAGTTATTTCACCTGCAAGTCCTCCAGTTGAACCAGGCGGCTTCAAACACTCAAATTACGCTCTCCCTTGCTAAATCCAATCCTCCGTGAACAGTCTCCCCACAGAGACACTTTGTCTTTTTCCAACATACAGTCTCGGCAAAGTGATTCAGTTCTCCACAAAGCACCCATTTTCAGTCCAGCTTCTGAAGGCAAGCACCTAGAGTAAGCGTTTCTCAAAGTGGGGTCCGTGGGCCACTGCGTTCCAATCACCTGGGAAGCTAGTGAAAGCGCAGATTCCCAGCCTCCATCCCAGACCCTGAGGCTCAGCAGGTCTTGCCCAGGGCCCTACGAGGAGCGTTCCTAACTGCCTCCCAGGTGTCCCCCACAGGACACTAAAGTTGGAGAACCGCTGCTCAGGGGTCAAGCCGGGAATGAGCACTTGCTTCACTCCCCGCACCTGGTTTAGATTGGGAAATCTCAAAATGCCACTGGCGTCCTTGAATGTGGGGTCGCTTTTCCACCCCAAGTCAAACGCACCACCCCATTACCCACCAGGAAGCGAGGGAGGAGCTTCCGACCCTTCCCGGAAACCCAACTCCCCTGGGTGAATGAACGAAGCTGCTCCAGACCCCCAGACGCTGCCAAATAGTGGGGGAGGGGAGGCGGGACCCCGGTGCCCCAAAGGGGAAGGAGCTGGCCTGCCAACTCGCCCCTCCGCAGGAATTTTGCTGGGGCGCGGGGGAGGTGGGGGCGCAAGCGGAAAAAGGCGCCACATCCCATCACGGCGGGGGAGCGCTCCCCACCCCGCGCCTAGCGGGGCGGTCTCATTCTTAAAGGAAGATGGCCCCGCCCCCTCCCGTTGTGGGCAGGGCCTCGCCCCTCCCCCTCCTGTTGGGGGTGCGCTGCGAGCTCCCCCCTTCGGCCCCTACGAAGCCCCCCTCGGCTGCCCGCCTCACCAGGCGCGCGGCCTCGGCCCACGTGCGCTCCTTCTTCCTTTTCTGTTTGTCCTTCATCCTCTTCCCCGGCGGCGGCGGCGGCAGCGGCGACAGCTCCACGCGGGATCTCCGGGCTGGGCGGGCTAGGGCGGCGGCGCGGGGCTGGGGCGGCGGCGGCGGCGGCGGCGGCGGCGGCGACGGTGGCGGGGCGCGAGGGCTCGGGTGCGGCCGGGGAGAAGGGGCGGGCACGCGGGGACCGGCTGGCGCGAGAGCGCGGTGGGGGAGGGGTGGCGGCGGCTCCACGCGCCCGCGCTGCGTCAGTCGCCCACGGCGGCAGCGGCGGCCCCGCGATCGCTAAGGAATGCGGCCGCTCCGCATTACCACGGGGTCAGAGGTCACGGCTCCGGCCTCCGCTTTCCCGCTCTGCTGACGGACGGAGACACGACCTGCGGCGGGGCGGGAGGGCGAGACGCAGCTTTCCCTTCGGCGACCGGGTGCGTGCGTGTCTGCCGTGGGTGTGTTTGAGTGTGTGTGAAGAGTGAGGAGGGGGAGTGTGGGTTTTTTTTTTGAACAAAAACAAACCGAAAGGGCGGCTGGGAGTCGTAGTCCCGGCGGCCTCTCTGGCCTTCCCCGCTCCGGAAGAGTATGTCCGCGTGCAGCGCGTAGACCACACTTCCCGGCTTGCCCCGCGGCCCTTTCCGCTTTTTTTTCCCTCCCGTCCTCCGCCTAGCTCCGACCTCAGCTAAGAACGGGGACGGGTCGCTGTTCGGGGAAGAGGGGCGGGGGGTGGTTGGGTGGAGTCTCGCGAGGTGCGGGAACTGGCTGGGGGCCTGGGGGATTCTGGGAGGCGATGCTGGGAAGGGGCGGTGGCTGGGCTCCGCCACCCGGTTCGCTCTTAACCCCTTCGCTGCTTTTTGCTTCGGGACCTCCGGGCAGGTGCGGGTGGGGAGCCAGGATGGGGAGCTCGACTCGCAGCTCTCACTTCGTGCTTCTCTCCTAGACGGTTCTAACCTACCCTTCTCGTAGGTGACGAGAGGCAGGACTTCCCTTTTAGTCCTCTCTAAGTGACTCACTGACGCATAATAATGAGACAAAAAGACCCTCATACCAGTAAAACGGGTATTCCACGGCTGATGGACTTAGACGGTTCCTCATTTCCTCCTGTGCTTTCAGGCAGCTGTGTATTTGCAGAGTCTGCACCCGCAGCCTGGAGCGTTCTTACCACTTGAGGAACTTGATGATATGTTGACTGACGGCTCTTGTAAAGAATTTGGACTCTGGGGCCATACCGACCAGAATGCACCCGAGTGCGTTTTTAAAGGCAGTATCCTGGAGAGAACTCAGGCCCTGGAATCCAGCGGACCTAGACTGGAATCTTGGCTGAGTCACTCCCTGGCTGTCAGTTCAACCTCTCTGAGCCTCAGTTTTCTGATCTGCATTTGTCTAGCATTTCACGGTATTATTGGAATTAAAATTAACGTAAAATATTTGACATATTGGAAGAGGATGTGAAGGGAGATCTTGACAGTATTAGGTCCATATGATTTGGCACCTAGCATAGAGCTTTTTTTTTTTTTTTTTTTTAGACGGAGTCTCGATCTGTGGCCAGGCTGGAGTGCAGTGGCACGATCTAGGCTCACTGCAACCTCCGCCTCCCGGGTTCAAGTGATTCCCTCTGCCTCAGCCTCCCGAGTAGCTGGGACTAGAGGCGCGCGCCACCACGCCCCGGATAAGTTTTTGCATTTTAGTAGAGACTGGGTTTCACCACGTTAGCCAGGATGGTCTCAATCTCCTGATCTCGTGATCCACACGCTTCAGCCTCCCAAAGTGCTGGGATTTACACGCGCAGCTGAGCAAATATTTAATAAATGGTAGCTGTTATTACCAGCTGAGGGACAATGGGCAATGTGCTTAGCCTCTCTCCGCCTTGAGCTGAATTTCGGAGCACCCAGCACATAGGTTTTCTGTACCTATATATGGGTTGAGTCGTCCAGAAACATTTCTAGAGTCCGTCCTGAATTGGATTGAGGCCAGCTCTTAAAAACTGTGAAGGCACGATCAGTGGCCACATTTAAAACGTTTCTCTGGGTGAGGAAACACACCCTCTACTCCCTAATGTTATCGCGTAGGACACAACCAGTATTGATAGGAGACCATTATGTTATAGCCCAAACTCTAACACCAAGGGGTTCAATGTTCTGTGTCTAATACTGGTCACAGAAAATTTATGAGTCTGGTAAGCAAAATCCTGCAAAGGGAAAAGACTGCAAAGAGCACCCAGCTCTCTGGAATAAGACACCTCTTAAAATCTCCGCAGCTTTAACCCGAGAGAAAGGAGGAGCTACCATCCCCCAAAAAATGGTTTGACTTGATTTCATACAAAGGATTACTAACTTTTTTTTTTCAATTTACAGCTGGTACAGTACTCTTTGGCAAGTCATTTCACATCTTTTAGATGTCTTCTGAAGTAGCTTTACTCCCCTCTGACCTACAGGGAGTAACTAAAATTTGCATGTTTAGTATAGGCACTGTGGTAGACAGAATAATGTCCTCCCCACTTGCCCAAAACTGTTCAAGCCTTAGTCCCCGAAACCTGTGAATATGTTGCATTCTTTTTTCTTTATTATTGTTATTGAGATGGAGTCTTGCTCTGTCGCCCAGGCTGGACTGCAGTGGCACGATCTTAGCTCACTGCAACCTCCATCTCCCAGGTTCATGCGATTCTCCTGCCTCAGCCTCCCAAGTAGCTGGGATTACAGGCATTCATTACCCTCTGCCCAACCCATTTTTGTATCTTTGGTAGAGACCCGGTTTCACCATGTTGGCCAGGCTGGTCTTCAATTCCTGACGTCAGGTGATCCGTCCATCTCGGCCTCCCAATGTGCTGGGATTACAGGTGTGAGCCATCGCACCTAGCCAGCATTATCTGGCAAAAGCAATTTTGCAAATACTTAAATGCTTAAAGGCCTTAAAATAAGATTATTCTGGATTGTCTGGGTGGGCCCAATGTAATCACATGAACCTTTAGGAGCAGAAGAGGGAGGCAAAAGAGATGTTTTGGAGAAAGAGAGAGAGACAGAAGAATTAAATTCAAAGTATGGGAGGAACTCAACCCACTGTTGCTGGTTTTGAAAGTGGCCACAAGCCAGGGAATGCAGGCAGCTTTTAAAAGCTGGGAGGAAGTCCTGCCAACAGCCAGCAAGAAAATGGGGTCTTCAGTCCTACAACCTCAGGGAGCTGAATTCTGACAACCTGAATGAACTTGGGAACAGACATACCCCCACCCCAAGTCTCCAGAAAGGAATATAGACACCTTGATTTCAGCCTTGTCACACTGGAAGCAGAGAACCAGCTGAGCCATGGAATCCAGACATCTGGCTCACAAGAAGTGGGAGACAGAAATGAATACTGTTTTATGACACTAAACCTGTGTTAACTCCTTACAACAGCACAGTAAAGCTAATACAGGCGTATGGAAACACCTTTATTTCTCTGAGCAAACACTGCCTGACTTCAGCTGGGTGAAACCATGGGGGAATCCAGATGTGAATATTTCAAGATCTCTGCCCTTGCAGAATCAAACAGAAACAAATGACAACATCATAGTTAAGTGTGAAGAGAGAGTATGTTCAGAAAACGGTACAGATAGAAAGTTGGCTTTCGTTATTAAACTTTAACTAGATGTGATTTCTTTTAGTTAATGGGATACATGAGTTTATTTTCTTGACAGAAGCACCAACAGACCTATACATTTTTGGTGTGTGTTTTTCTGTTTTTTAACCACAGTGCTTTTATTACAGGTTATCTTCAGAAGCTGGTGCAGGTGGCATGTGGAAGATGAACAGGACAGATACTCAACCCTGCCTAGTTTGGGGATGAGTCACTGTTTTCAAACTGCAGTTATGAGCAAAGAGCATATTTAAGAACTAAGTTAACAGGCCACCAGCAGAGACCCAGGGATTCCCAAAGGGACACATCTATCCCATGAACTGCACTGCGAGATAATATATTATCACTGGCTCTGCACATCAGCAGGCCTGGGTTTGAATTTCTGCAGTCTCTCCAGCTCTGTGGCCTTGGGCAAGTTACCAAACCTCTCACTGACTCAATGCCGTTATTTGGACAGCAGGGTACGTAGCAAATTCAAAGAATGGGGCTGGGATTAAATTAAATCTTTGTAAAAAGTGCCTATCACATAGTAGATACTCACTAAATAAATACCGGCCCTCTTTGCCTCTCAGAGGTTTTAGTGTCTAAAGTGTAAGAAGTACGGGTGCTGCGGTGGCTCAGGCCTGTTGTCTTGGCACTTAAGGAGGCGAGACTACCTGTTCAAGGCCAGTCTGGGCAACATAAAAAGCTCTCAATCATTCAAACAAACAAACAAAAAACACTGAAGTGTAAAAAGTTCCTCATTGTTTATATTTTGAGTGAACCAAGCTTTGAAACAGGGTTTACCCCTGTAACAAATATTCTCTCTCAATAATACTGTCCCCATTTCCTACTGACGCTGAGGTGCAGAGAGGTCCAGATGATTAAATGAGATTCCATTTGCTAAGTAGAACTTCCAGCACAGCAGACAATCAGTACATGTGTAGCTCTCCTTGTCCGTCCCACATTTAATTTCTTTGTGTGACTTTGATTTAGTGATTGTGTTCATGCTAGCATCTTTGGGTTCATCATCATATCCCCAATGTCTGGCACATGGTAGGCCCTCATTTATTGTGAATAAATTACAATCTGTTGAATAAATTACCCGATCTCAATAATTATTGGAGAAACCCTCTGAACACTGACTTCCCATTGAATGAGCCCTAAACAATGTTTGGAGCCTGCTCAGGCAGAATCGGGAAAGACTAAGACAGGATTTCACCCACATATATCTATGCAAGTTATAAAAGATATTCGTGGATAGAGACTTCATGACCTCAGCTGGGTGTGGTAGCATGTGCCTACAGTCCCAGCTACTCAGGAGGCTAAGGCAGGAAGATCATTTGAGCCCAAGAGTTTGAGGCTGCAGTGAGCAGTTGCACCACTGCACTCCAGCCTGGGTAACAGAGCAAGACCATGTATAGAAGACTTCACGACCTCACCATTTTCATTAAGTCACAAAATCCACCCATATGATGGGTAGCCCTAACTCACTGCTCACCTTCCATTCACCATCATTTAAATCCTGCTGTTCAGTCTCACAGTAGGTAGGAAAACGTTTTTAAGTTACCAAAATGTCTTTTTCATTTATTTGAGACAGGTTTTCTCTCTGTTGCTTAGACTGGAGTGCAATGGTGCAATCTCAGCTCACTGTAACCTTGACTTCCTGGGCTCAAGTACTCCTCCCATCTCAGCCTCCGAAGTAACTGGGACTATAGGTGCATACCACCATGCTTAGCTAATTTTGTTTATTTATTGTGGAGATGAGGTCTCACTGCATTGCCCAGACTGTTTTTGAACCCTTGGGCTCAAGTAATCCTCCCACCTTAGACTCTGAATGTGGTGGGATTACAGGCATGAGCCACTGTGCCCGACACAAAATGTCAATAATGGTTACCTCTGGATTGTAAGATTATGGGCAACTTTTGATTGTCTTTGTTTTTTCTTTTTTGAGACAAGATCTCACTCTGTCGTCACCCAGGCTGGAGTGCAGTGGCATGATCATGGCTCACTGTAGTCTTGACCTCCTGGGCTCAAGCCATCCTCCCACCTCAGCCTTCCGAGTAGCTAGGAGCAGGTAGGGCCACAGACACATGCCACCACCCCCAGCTAATTTTTTTTTTTTTTTTTTGTAGAGATGGGGTCTCGCTATGTTGCCCAGGAGGGTTTCGAAATCCTAACCTCAAGTGATCCTCCCGCCTTGGCCTCCCAAAGTCCTGGCATTACAATTGTGAGCCATAGCCACATTACTTTTTATGTATTTATTTTGAGACAAAGTCTTCCTCTGTCACCCAGGCTGGAGTGCAGTGGCTCGATCTTGACTCACTGCAACCTCCACCTCCCCATTCAACTGAAAAAATCTTGACCACCTCCTGTCACAACCAGCTCAACAGAGCTATGATCTGGCAACATATATTGGCTCTTGCCCAGCTCTGTGGCCCCAGACACAACAGCAGAGTCCCTGACACAAGTGTTCGTCAAAGTTTGCCGAATGAATTCATTCAAGCAGGACTGGGTGCTAAGACTAGTCTGCAGTTGGGGCAGCGAAAGCAAGATAGGGTTGCAGTCACCCCTGATGCCTCCTTGAATGTCATTTCTTTGGCAAAGTTTTCCCTGATTTCCTACATTCATAAGCCCTCCATCCTCCCATACCACCCAATGCATTCTTCAACATATGATGAGGGAAAATATAATTCACTCTTGACATTAATGATGACTTCAGTGTCGGCTCCAAATTAGACAGTCAGCCAGATGGCATCAGGGACTCCTTGCTTCTTCACTGCTCTGCTCTCCATCCTGGAGGAAATATTCCTCTATCCCAGAAAACACCAGTAATACAATATGGGACACCTTTTTCATTTGGCGCTGATAGCCTCTTGCTGGGATGCCAGCCCTGTGCTGACCCCTGGGGACTTACAGCCTAAATAGACGCAGTTCCTGTGTTTACACAGATGGATTACAAATTGTGGCAAGCCCCCATACTAGGTGCCCTAGCAGATAGAAGCCTGGGGGATATCTCAAAGCTTCTATCTTTGAGGTAAGGGAGACATGATTTCTAAACTCAACTATTATGGCCACTTTGGGTGCAAAAGAAACATTCAAAAATGAATAACTTTCAATGTACTACTAATAATCCCATTAGAAAATGGTGGGATGAGGGCTGGGCACAGTGGCTGACACCTGTAATCCTAGCACTTTGGGAGGCTGAGGTGACAGGGTTGCTTGAGACCTCTCAAGACCAGTGTGGGCAACATAGTGAGACCATGTCTCTCAAGACAAAAATAAAAGAAGGCCAGGCACAGTGGCTCATGCATGTAATCCCAGCACTTTGGGAGACCAAGGTGGGCAGATCACCTGGGGTTGGAAGTTCAAGACCAGCCTGATCAACATTAAGAAACCCTGTCTCTACTAAAAATACACAATTAGCCAGGTGTGATGGCTCATGCCTGTAATGTCAGCTACTCAGGAGGCTGAGGCAGGAGAATCACTGAAGCTGGGGGGCGGAGATTGCAGTGAGCCAAGATGGCACTACTGCACTCCAGCCTGGGCAACAAGAGTGAAGCGCTATCTCAAAAAAAAAAAAAGAAGAAAAGAAAATGGTGGGATGGCTGGGCACAGTGGCTTACACCTGCAATCTCAGTATTTTGGGAGGCAGAGGTAGGGGAATCACTTGCCCAGGAGTTCACGACCAGCCTGCGCAATGTAACAAGACCTCGTCTAATAAATTAGCTGGGCATGGTGGTACACACCTGTAATTGCAGCTACTTCGGAGTCTGGGGCAGGAGGACCGTTTGAGCCTAGGAGTTCAGTGTTGCAGTTAGCTTTGATCATGCGATTGCACTCCAATCTGGGCAATGGAACAAGACGTGTCTCAAAAACAGAAAATGGGTTGGGAGAAAAAAACAGGAAGTGGGTTGGGAGAAAAAAATGGTGAGAGAAAGAGGATTCCATTCACAAGAGCAATGAAAATATTACACCATCTGGGCTGGGCACAGTGGCTCACTCCTGTAATCCCAGCACTTTGGGAGGCTGAGGCAGGAGGATCAGTTGAGGTCAGGAGTTCAAGACCAGCCTGACCAACATGGAGAAAGCCTCGTCTCTACTAAAAATACAAAAATTAGCTGGGTGTGGTAGCTCATGCCTCTAATTCCAGCTACTCAGGAGGCCGAGGCAGGAGAATCGCTTGAACCCTGGAGGTGGCGGTTGCAGTGAACCGAGATCGTGCCACTGCACTCCTGCTTGGGTGATGGAGTGAGACTCCATAAAAAGTTACGCCATCTGGAAATAAACTAACAAAATGTACAAATCTTATATAAGGAAAACTATAGGAAGAGGGGAGAGAAGAAAAAAAAAGAAAACTATAAAACTCTACTGAAAAGCATAACATCTTGGACCAATGGAGATCAGAGCTTTCCTTAGACTGGAAGGTCCTATGATGTGGATATTAACTATCCCAATATTATCCAACCAAGTCAGTGTCATCCCAGTGAAGATCCCAGTGGGATTTTATTGTCAAAACGAGCCTAAAATTCAACTGGAAAAACAAGTGCATCATTTTCATAACCAAAACTCCTAACATTTCCTGACCACTCAGTGTGTGCCAGGCACCGTCCTTAGGACTTGCTATGCATCACCTCATCATATCTTCATAAACACACTGTGAGGTAGATACCATTATCGTTAACATTGCACAGATGAGGAAGCAGAAGTCCAGAGAGAAAAACAATGACTTGTTCAAGGTAACACAGCTAGTTAGTGGCTAACCTAAGATTAAAGCTCAGGCTGGCTAACCTCAAGCTCCATGAATTTAATCACTTTACTCTACTGCCAGGAAAACTTTAAAGATTAATGAGCTGGGACTTGTTCTACCAGATATTAAAATGCATTAGATAGCTACAGCAATGAACACAGCAATTTCGACAAAGGAACACACGGTCCTATTAAATCAAACAGTATAGAAACAGAGCCAGGTGTACAGAGAATTGTAGTATATGATAAAGGTGACATTTTTTCCAACTGGTGGAGAAAAAGTGGAAGTCAATAAACAGGATGGGACTAGCCATAGTCTAGCCATTTAGAGAAAAACTAAGAACTCCACCTCCCTCATTAAACCTAAATAAATTCCACCTAGATCAAAGATTTACATGTTATAAAAGAAAAAACAAAAGTATAAAAAAATTTTTTTTATACTTTTTATAAAAATATATACTTTTTATATATTTTTATAATCCTGGAACTATTAATACTTTTAACTATTAATGATTAGGAAATTGCCAGGCACGGTGGCTCATGCCTGTAATCCCAGCACTTTGGGAGGCCGAGATGGACAGATCACAAGGTCAGGAGTTTGAGACCAGCCTGGCCAATATGGTGAAACCCCATCTCTTTAAAAAAAATTTTACGGCTGGGCGCAGTGGCTCACGCCTATAATCCCAGCACTTTGGGAGGCCAAGGCGGGTGGATCACGAGGTCAAGAGATCGAGACCATCCTGGTCAACGAGGTGAAACCCCATCTCTACTAAAAATACAAAAAAAAAATTAGCTGGGCATGGTGGTGTGCACCTGTAGTCCCAGCTACTCAGGAGGCTGAGGCAGGAGAATTGCTTGAACCCAGAAGGTGGAGGTTGCAGTGAGCCAAGATCGTGCCATTGCACTCCAGTCTGGGTAACAACAGCGAAACTCCATCTCAAAAAAAAAAATTCTTTTAATTTATATATAAAAATAATAATGACATTTTCCTAAATACAGTATGGAAAAAATCCTTGGGGGCGGGGCATGGTCGCTAATGCCTGTAATCCCAGCACTTTAGGACGCTGAGGAAGGCAGACAATTGAGGTCAGGGGTTGGAGACTAGCCTGGCCAACATGGTGAAACCCGTCTCTATTAAAAATACAAAAATTAGCCCAGCATGGTGGCACACGCCTGTAGTCCCAACTACTTGGGAGGCTGAGGCAGAAGAATTACTTGAACCCGGGAGGCGGAGGTTGCAATGAGATGAGATCGCCACTGCACTCCAGCCTGGGCGACAGAGTGAGAGTCTGTTTAAAAAAAAAGGGGGGGGGCCTCAACATGCTACTAACAAAAGAAGAACTACAAATAGAAATAAATACTTGAAAATATTTTCAGCCTCATTAGGAGTGGAACTGCAGATAAAAAATCAAGACAGATATTTTTCAATAGATCAGACTGGCAAAGGTTAAAAAGATTGGCAGAATTCAGTTTCAGCAGCCAGGAGTGGTGGCTCATGCCTATAATCGCAGCACTTTGGGAGGCTGAAGTGAGAAGTCTGCTTGAGCCCAGGAGTTCAACACCATCCTGGAAAGCACAGTGAGACTCTGTCCCTTTATAAAAAATAATAATTTAAAATTTTAAATAAAATTATAACAGGAAAACCTTTCGATTTGGTAACTTGGGTACAGTGATTTATTCTAGGAAGAAATTAAACAAGTGAACAATGATCTTTGTCCGAGGTTGTTTAATATAGCATTGTATAAAATGGTAAATATCTGAAAATAACCTCAATGACCATCAACAGTGCTAAATAAATCCTGGCACAATATAATATCATATAATGCTAGGTACTGATACAAAACAATAATATAAATTTAATTTTATTAATTGGATATATGTCCACAACATATCATTGAGTGAAAACGGGACAGGTGCGTAGAATAAACTTAGGTATATTACGATGGTCAAACCAAAATATTAGCACAAAGAGGTACCCAAAATATTATCATTGGCTCTGGGTAATGGAATTTCCAGTGAATTGTAATTACTTTCTTTTTTTTTTTTTTTAAATTTGTTTCATTATCCTCAGTTACAAGCAATGTAATTACTTTCTTAAAACGTTTTTGCATTGTTTGAATTTTTTTTACCATTAGAATATATAACTTTTATAATCAAAATATTCAGTACCAGCCTAAGCAACATGGCAAAACCATGTTTCTTCCCCCGCCCCCACAGACAAAGCCTTGCTCTGTCACCCAGGCTGGAGTGCAGTGGGGTTATCTTGGCTCACTGCAACCTCCACTTGCTGGGTTTAAGCAATTCTCCTGTCTTGGCCTCCCAAATAGCTAGGATTACATGCATGTGCCACCATGCCCAGCTAATGTTTGAATTTTTAGTAGAGATGGGTTTTGCCATGTTGGCCAGGCTGGTCTCAAAGCGCTGACCTGTGACCCACCTGTCTTGGAATCCTGCAGTGCTAGGGTTACAGGTGTGAGCCACTCGCCTTGCCTGCAGAACTGTGTTTCTACACAAAACACAAAAGATTAGCCAGGCATGGCTGTGCACACCTGTACTCCCAACTACTTGGGAGGCTGAGGTGGGAGGATCTCCTGAGCTAGGGAGGTGGACATTGCAATGAGCTATGATGGTGCCACTGCACTTCAGCCTGGGAAACTGGACAAGACCCTGTCTCAGAAAAAAAAAAATAACCAAAAAATTTCAGTAAAGCTCCATTTTAGTTTTAAAATAGCACTTAACTGAACATCTGCTATATAACCTACAAAGTCCATATTCTTATTTATTCCCTACCTCAACCCTACATGGGAGGTCTTATTCATTTATTTTGCAGGTGAGGAGACAACTCAAGGCTCAGAAAGGTTAAGCAGCTTGCTTGGGATGTATCAGAATTTGGACACAGGGCTGCCTGACACAAGAACTCTTTCCATGATGCTGTACTACTTATCTTAATATTATTATTAATATCTAATAATATATGCCTCTTATTGTGTGCCTATTAAGTGCCAGACACTTGATGGATATATATATATTTTTTTTTGAGACAGAGTTATGCTCTTGTTACCCAGGCTGGAGTGCAATGGCGCGATCTCAGCTCACTGCAACCTCCGCCTCCTGGGTTCAAGCAATTCTCCTGCCTCAGCCTCCCGAGTAGCTGGTACTACAGGCGTGCGCCACCATGCCCAGCTAATTTTTTTTTTTTTTGTATTTTTAATAGAGATCGTGTTTCACCTTGTTGACCAGGATGGTCTTGATCTCTTGACATCGTGATCCATCCGCGTCGGCCTCCCAAAGTGCTGGGATTACAGGTGTGAGCCACCGAGCCCGGCCGGATATTTCTTTAATCCTTTCAGCAACACTGCAGGTATTAACCCTCCTGTAGAGGTGCAATAGCTCAAAACGGGTAGTGAGTGCCAACCATGGTTTATCTAGCTTCAAAACCTCCCTGCTCCGTTTGACCACATTTCTTGCTGATTTAGGAGTACACTGTCTTCAGTTGGAGACATCATTTGCCCTGAGGTCTGTGCTCCTCTACATGCCTTTACATCTCCGTCTTGTAGCTTTTTGGTTTGACTGCAGTACTTAAATATGGATTATGGATTTAACCGTAATGCAGATATTTACTTTTACCATGCATTACTTAAACAAGAATGTTGTGAAGTCTTAGTTTATCCGCCAACTTTATCACCCAGCTCAGCAGCCTTCAGTCTCCCCTGGCAGAATAAAAGCAAAATTCAGCAAGTAGGTTCCTTGACGGTCTAGCTCTAGTGTGCGTGGCCACGAGGCTCCCAGAATGCCCTGGGCTCCCTCCTGCAGGCTCCTGACCATGCTTCTCCTGGGTTTTGCAGCGCCCAGCAGGGTGTTTGGCCCAAAGTGCCATTCAGTAAATGCTGGATGAAAGGAGGAAAGGAGAAAGCTGTACACCGTAAGACAAAGATTTCACCCAGGATTGGAGGCTGAATGAAATTCAGTTGAGCAGAGATGAGGTAAGGCTTCAGTGACGGTGACAGGCTCATGGCACAGTCACCTTGAGACCTACCTCTATGCTGAGCTCTCCGGCTTTACACAGTGTTTTCACATAATAACCCTAACTGCTACTACTTCTGGAGAGCTCACCACGTGCCAGGCGCTAGGTGATTTACAGATGCGCTTTCTTATTCATGATTACTATGATTATTATTAATTTCTGTCGCTCTCCACTTGCTCCACACAAGCTTCAGGAGGGCAGGGGCTTTTGTGGTGTTCAAAACACTGCGTGGCACATAGTAGGTATTAAATAGGTCACTGAATTCTCCACTGAGCTCCATGAAGTAAGGATGATTTTTTTTTTTTGAGACAGGGTCTCTCTTCTGTCACCCACGCTGGAGTACAGTGGGATGATAACAACTCACTGCAGCTTCCAACTCCTGGGATCAAGAGATCCTCCTGTCTTAGCCTCCTGAGTACTTGGGACTACAGGGTGCACCATCACGCTTGGCTAATTTATTAATGTTTTGTAGAGACAGAGGTCTCGCTATGTTGCCCAGGCTAGTCTTGACCTCAGTGCCTCAAGCAACCCTCGCACCTGGCTATCTAAAGTACTGAAATTACATGCTTTGAGTCACTGTGCCAGGCCTAAAGTAAGGACGCTTTTATAAATAAAATGTATATACCATCTAGATTTGTGCAAATACACTCCATGATGTTCACACAATGACAAAATCGCCTAAACAATGCATTTATCAGAAACTATCCCACCATTAAGGGATGCATGACTGTACTTGCTGTGACTCATTCTTGACAGTTGAGGAATCTGAAGCCCCAAGGAGGTTTAGAAACTGCCAGAATTGCAAAGCTAGTAAATCGTGAGTTCAGAATTCCCAATCTAGCCGTCTGGGTCTGGCACCCACACTCTTTGCCACAGCCCACACTGCCTCGGTGACGCATCGTCAGTGCTATCCTGCTCTGGGATGGCAAACCAGGAGTCAGGGCAGCGGCAAAGGGCACAGCCACTTTGCTTGGCCTGCTAGACAAGCTCTCATGTTTTCATATTGCCTTTTAAAACCACACAGTTACCCTGTGACGTTACGGATAAGCAAATTGCAATACAGATAAGACCCAAAAAGAGCCAGGAGTAGACAGAAGAGACAGAAAGCAGATTAGAGGTTGCCTAGGGCCACAGAGTTGAAGGAAAGTGGGGAGTAACTGCTAATGCATACTTGAGGCAGTAAAAATGTTTTTTTTTGTTTGTTTGTTTGTTTTCTTTTCTTTTGTTTGTTTTGGGGATAGAGTCTCACTCTCGCCCATGCTGGAGCCTAGTGGCGTGCTCTAGGCTCACTGCAACCCCTGACTTAGGGTTTAAACTATTCTCCTGCCTCAGCCTCCCGAGTAGCTGAGATTATAGGTGTGTGCCAGCATGCCCAACTAATTTTTTGTATGTTTAGTAGAGACAGGGTTTCGCCATGTTGCTCAGGCTGGTGTGGAACTCCTAATCCCTAATGATCCACTGGCCCAGGACTTCCAAAGTGCTGGGATTACAGGTGTGAGCCACTGGGCCTGGCCAGAAAATGTTTTAAAATTAATTATGGTGGCTGAGTGCGGTGGCTCACACCTGTAATCCCAGCACTTTGGGAGGCTGAGCGGGGGCAGATCACCTGAGGTCAGGAGTTGGGAGACCAGCCTGGTCAACGTGGTGAAACCCCGCCTCTACTAAAAATACAAAAATTAGTTGGGCATGGTGGCACCTGTAATCCCAGATACTCTGAAGGCTGAGGTCAGAGAATTGCTTGAGCCCTGGAGGCGGAGGCTGCAGTGAGCTGAGATTGTGTCACTGCACTCCAGCCTTGGTGACAGAGTGAGACTCTACCTCAAAACATAAAAAATTAAAATTAAAATTAAAAATTAAATTAAGTTAATGATGGTGATGGTTACACAACTGTGAATATACTGAAAAACTGTTGAATGGTACACTAAATTGGCAAACGGTATGGTAAGTAAATGACAGTCACACACCACATAAGGACAGCTGGTCAATGACAGACTGCATATAACACAGTGGTCCCATAAGATTATCATACCATATTTTGGCCGGGAGCGGTGGCTCACATCTGTAATCCCAGCCCTTTGGGAGACTGAGGTGGGTGGATCACGAGGTCAGGAGTTCAAGACCAGCCTGGCCAATATAGTGACATCCTTTCTCTACTAAACATACAAAAAATTAGCCGGGCGCGGTGATAGGTGCCTGTAGTCCCAGCTACTTGGGAGGTTGAGGCAGAAGAGTCATTTGAACCTGGGAGGTGGAGGTTGCAGTGAGCCAAGATCATGCCACTGTACTCCAGCGTGATGACAGAGAGTGCGTCTCAAAAAAAAAAATTCATATTTTTACTGTACCTTTTCTGTTTAGAAATGTTTAGACACACAAATACTTTTTGTTACAGTTGCCTACAGTATTCAGTGCAGTACCACGCTTTACAGGTTTGTAGCCTGGGAGCAACAGGCTAGAGCACACAGCCTAACTGTGCGGTAGGCTATACGTAGGCTTGTGCATATACACTCCACGGCGATCACACAATGATGAAATCACCTAACGATGCACTTCTCAGATAGTCTCCCCATTGTTAAGGGATGCATGACTGTAAATCTCAATACATCTGTGTGGGTTGGTTTTTTGTTTTTGTTTTTGTTTTTTTCAAAAAGGAATAAAACACATGGAAGCAAGTAGCAGAGGTTGAATTTCAAAGCAGTCTCCTCACTTCCCCTCATGCTCCCTAAGGTTTATCTCCACCAAGCAGCCAGAGGGATCCTTTCAGAGAATTCCTGTCAGATCCTTTCCCTCTTTTGCTCAGAAGTGTCCAATGGCTCACATGCTCGCTTCGGCAGCACATGTACTAAAATAGGAACGATACAGAGAAGATTAGCATGGCCCCTGCGCGAGGATGACATGCAAATTTGTGAAGTGTTCCATATTTATATTTTTTTAAAGATGGGGTTTCACCATGATGGCCAGGCCGGTCTTGAATTCCTGACCTCAGGTGATCCACCCACCTCGGCCTCCCAAAGTGCTAGGATTACAGGCATGAGCCATTGCGCCCAGCCTGTTCCATATTTTTTTAAAAAAGAAATGTCCAATGGCTCAAAAATAAAATCCACTTACCATTCAGATTTGGCCCCTGCCCACATTCCCAACCTACTGCCCACTAGGTACCCTTAGTCCCCTTGCTGCCCCTAAATGCACTCCCACCTCCTTTGCACTCTTTTACTTTTTTTTTGAAACAGAGTCTCGCCCTGTTACCCAGGCTAGAGTGCAACGGCGCGATCTCAGCTCACTGCAATCTCCGCCTCCTAGGTTCAAAGGATTCTCCTGCCTCAGCCTCCTGAGTAGCTGCAATTACGGCACATGTCACCACACCTGGCTAATTTTTATATTTTAGTAGAGACAGGGTTTTACCATGTTGGCCAGGCTGATCTCAAACTTGACCTCAGGTGATCCGCCAGCCTTAGCCTCTCAATGTGCTGGGATTACAGGTGTGAGCCACCGTGCCCAGCCACACTCTGACTCTTACTTTTTAGAATATTCTGCCTCCAGGTACCAGATGCTCACACAGCTTGCTCCCTAATTTCATTCAGGGCTCTGCTCAAACATACATCTCATCACTCCAGAGATGCCTTCCCTGCCCTCCCAATCCAGCTCGGCCATACCCCCAGCTCTTTACTCTCTGACCTGCCTGGTTTTACTTCAGAGCACTTCTGACCACCATTAGACACAGCATGTGTGTCCTTTGACAACCAGCTGCCTCCCCTATTAGGATGCGACTGACATCCCTTAGGGCAGGGCCTTCCTTCTATATCCCCAGGATCTAGAGGAATGCCCAGTACTTAGTAGATGCTCAAAGAATGAATAAATGAATCTGACGCCAATGCCCTGGCTCCTCACTGTCCCTGGAATAATCCAGCACAGGGTGATCACTGCATAACAAAGCCCTTTGTGGAAATCTGTGACCCCTCCTTTGTGCTGTATCTGTGCCACTGCTCACCTTAAATTTACTTATTTGTGAATGGCCAGAATTTCCTCCAGACTGAGAGTTCTTCAAGAGCAGGGTTCACAGCTATAGCCCATGACATAGAGTCTTGAACAGCAGAGGTTAATCTTTTGTTGACTGAACAGAAAAACAAATCCCTGAACCAATGGCAGAAGTTTAATTTCTCTGCTGCCAAATGCAGAAAAGGGGCCACCTTCCAGCCCACTGCCCTGAAAAAAGACTGGGCCCCATTCCTAGGGAGCTAAGACCTTGGAGTCAAGCTCAAGTGCTCCTTAGAATTCCTTGGGTAGTAGCTGTGCCAGAGAAACCTCCTGGCAGAAGGCAATTTGCCAACTCAGCCCCGAAAGCTGCGTGAACAGCAGGCCAACTTAAAGCAGGCACTTAGTGAAACTGCTTTCTGTTATCTCAAAAAGAAATAACAGCATGCCAGGCTGGCTTAAGGAGAAAATACTCGAGTGTAAATAGGGCTGCGCTTTGCTCCCCTGGTCTCCAAAACACACAAAAGCCTCCAAGGGCTCTCCCTCCAACTTGAGCCATGGAGTTGAGACCCTCCCAGCTCCATTCTCCACATCCATTCCATCACTCCAGGCCCATCAGATTCCCCAGTCACCAGGAACTCTCCTTGCATTTATCCATGTTGTCTTCTTCTTTGTCTGGCATGCTCACCCTTCCTTCCTCTGTCACACAGGCTAGAGTGCAGTGGCGCAATCATAACTCACTGCAGCCTTGACCTCCCAGGCTCAAGTGAGCCTCCAACCTCAACCTCCTGAGTATCTGGGACTACAGGTTCATGCCACTATGCCTGATGAATTAAAAACATTTTTTGTTTGTGGAAATGAGGTCTCACTATGTTGCCCAGCCTGGTCTTGAATTCCTGGCCTCAAGTGATCCTCCTGCCTTAGCCTCCCAAAGTGCTGAGATCATAGGTGTGACTCAGCACACCTGGTTCCTACTCATTCTCTGTTGCCTCCTTTGCAAAACCTTGCCCTTCCTCTCCTTCCTCTGACAGATAACACTGTGTTGTGAGCTGTAGGTGTCAGTACCGATCCAGCCATCTGACTCACCTCAGTGTCAACATTAGAAAACACAACATGCAGGGAGCACTGTCTAGTTGGAGAGACCAGTGCAAAGAAATACATAATTACAAACTGGGAACAGGGCTAAGAAGGAAACAAGACATGGTGAGAGACACCACACAGCCAGGTGGAGATGGGGAAAACCACCATGGGGAAGGCTTCTCTGAGGAGGTGACATTCAACTGCTTCCTGATGGATGAGCAGGAGTTAGCCAAGCAAAGAATGGGGAGAAAATGTTTCAGGCAGAGGGCATGGCATGTGTGAAGGTGTGAAGGTGCTGGGCAGGAAAGCACATGGCATAACCAGGAACCAATGGAGGCCTTTGTGGCTCCGGCCTCAGAGGACTAGGAGGGCTGTGTGGGGAGAGGAGGCAGGCCTCTTGGGCACCAAGTGCTCTGAATTGCCATCCTTGTGTTCCTGTCTCCCATCTCCTCAGAAGGACCATGATGCATCTACTCACCTCCCTCTCTCCAGGGCAGGGCAAGACACCTGGTACACAGAGAGCATTCAACAAGTGGCTGCGAGCTGCACTGTCCCCTTGAGATGCGGTGAGCCATCGCTCCCTCTGCCCGTTCCTCCACCCCAACAGTTAAGTTCCCCGTTGGCACGCCTCACTGAAGCACCCAGGGACCAGTTAACCACAAGATGAGTGAGAGAAACTGAGGATAAAACAGCAGCTGCAAGAGCTACAGTTACGTCCTTGACAAATGCCACTGACAACCCAGTTGGCAGATGTGGCCACCACATGGTCCTTGGAGACCAGATTCTTAGGGTAAGCTTCAATCAGATGGTGACTCTAGTAACAGAGGGCCTGCCAAAATCACAAGCCCTAAGACTTAAATGATCAGTTTGAAGTTCAAAATACAGTTTCCAAAATTCAGTCGTTTCTTGATTAAAATTTTAAAAATTCAAAAGACAAAAATAAAACTGAGTTGGTAGGAGTTTCCAAGTTGCCCAGGTGCCCTGTCTGTCCTGTATCTCCCCTCATGAATTAGACTCTGGCCCAACCAAGAATTCTGTCATTTCCTATTTTCTTTTTTTTTTTTTTTTCAGACGGATAGATGGAGTTTCACTCCTTGCCTATGCTGGAGTGTAATGGTGCGGTCTTGGTTGACCACAACCTCCACCTCCTGGGTTCAATCAATTCTCCTGCCTCAGACTTCTGAGTAACTGTGATTACAGGCATGCACCGGCTAATTCTGTAGAAACTTAGCAGAGACAGAGTTTCTCCATGTTGGTCAGGCTGGTCTCGAACTCCAAACCTCAGGTGATCTTCCCCCTTGGCCTCCCAAAGTGCTGGGATTATAGGTGTGAACCACCACGCCCGGCAAATTCTGTCATTTTCAAGAACACACAGTTCTTCAAATCACACTTTGAACTCCTGCTTTCTGAGTAATGGATTCTGAACTATTCTAAACGACTCATTCTTTAGGCTAAGCCAAGCTGTTTCTTAACTATTTTTGGAAGGGTGGGGAGTAAACAGACATTACACATAGTTTGAAAGCATCTCAGGAAGAAACACAATTATGAAACCTTTGCCTGAGTCGCACAGGCCACTGTCCCCTTGTGTTCTTTACATTTTTTGTTGGTACCTTTCCAGTCCTAGACTGAAATCTTTTCTGCAATAGTTCTCCATGCTTCCCTCTAGTGAGGGTAAAAAGGGACTGCAGACACCTTCTTGTGAAATTCGAGTCTGTTCTGCAAACCCTTGCAAATACTGTTCCCCCATCCCTTCACAAATGCCCTTCCCTCCTCCTTGCCCAGCTAACTCTTGTCCTTTAGATCTCACTGTAACTGCCATTACTGCCATTTCTTCAAAAAGCCCTTCCCTACTTTACCCACCCCATCTAAATTACGCCTCCACTATTCTCTTCTAATATTCTATTATATTGGCCATGCAGGGTGGCTCACGATTATAATCCGAGCACTTTGGGAAGCTGAGGCAGGAGGATCACTTAAGCCCATGAGTTCAAGACCATCTTAGGCAAAATGACAAAATCCCATCTCTTAAAAAAAAAAAAAAATTAGTCGGGTGTAGTGGTTTGCACCTTGGTTCCAGTTGCTTGGAGGACTGGGGCAGGGCTGTTTGAGCCCAGGAGGTCAAGGGTACAGTGAGCCATGATCACATCACTGTACTTCAGCCTGGGTAACAGAGCAAGAGCTCACCTCAAAAACAAAACACAAAACCTATTCTATAACTTCATGGCATTGTCACAATTCGCAATCCTATCTTTATGTGCATTTGGTTAATTTAACATTTACCCATCCTCCACCCCCATTAAAGTGCAAGTTCCATGCAGGCAGGTTTCTGGTGTTACATCTATGTATCTAGTGCCTAGAATAGCTTGACACATACTAGGTACTCCACATACATTGCTAAATGGTTAATGGCTTTTCCTTAGGATTTTCTGAAGATGGTATGTCCAATATTGAATTCTAGTTTCTCAGGACCCAAGGCGTTCATGGTATCTTCTAAACACAGTGCCTTATCATAGCAGTAACCACATTTTTAAATATCTGCTCTATCTACATCCTGTACTTGTTGTTTTAAATGTATCGCTGATCCTCACAACGGCCCTTCAAAGTGAAGATAATCACACCACTTTATAGACAAAAGACCTGAAAGTTCAGAGAGGGAAACTAAATGTGTGCTAGTCACGTGGCTAGTAAGCGGTGGCAATACCAGAATTCAAATCCAGCTTGGAGTCCAGGGTCTGTGCTCCTTCCACCCAGTCCCACGTCTCAACTAGGGTGCACAATCCCCCAGGGTCACTCCAGCAGGCCTAGGAGCATGGGATTCCATGAGACAATGTGTGGCCCATTTTTTGTATCTTTTTTTCTTGTTGGTAAACAACATAAAATATTTTTGTGTTAAAAAAGGCACAGAGCAGCCTGTGCAAAATAGTGAGATCACATTTCTATAAAAAATAAAAAACTAGTCAGGCATAATGGTGCACACCTATAGTCCCGGCTGAGGTGGGAAGATCACTTGAGCCTGCGAGGTTGAGGCTGCAGAGAGCCATGACCACACCACTGCACTCGAGCCTGGGCAACAGAGTGACACCCTGTTCCAAAAAAAAAAAAAAAGCACAGATGTATATTTACGTATGACATGTAATAGTACATTTAAAGAAATATTTATTTATTTATTTTTTGAGATGGAGTTTCGCTCTTGTTACCCAGGCTGGAGTGAAATGGCGCGATCTCGGCTCACCGCAACCTCTGCCTCCTGGGTTCAGGCAATTCTCCTGCCTCAGCCTCCTGAGTAGCTGGGATTACAGGCACGTGCCACTGTGCCCAGCTAATTTTTTGTATTTTTAGTAGAGATGGGGTTTCACCATGTTGACCAGGATGGTCTCGATCTCTTGACCTCCCAAAGTGCTGGGATTACAGGCGTGAGCCACCGCGGTCGGCCTTTTTAAAGGAATTTTTAAAACAAAAGACAAAAGTTAAAAGAAATTTCATGCCTGTTGGCCAGGTCTGTCTCAGGAACCTCTATGGAAAAACATGAAAAGCAGTTACTTGTCACTCTGCCCTTCTTCATTTTATGTCTATTTTCTTTGTTGCTATATTATTTATTTATTTTTATTATTTTTTTGAGATTGAGTCTCGCTCTCGGCCCAGGCTGGAGTGCATTGGTGCAATCTCGGCTCACTGCAATCTTCTCCTCCTGGGTTCAAGTTGTTCTCCTGCCTCAGCCTCCCAAAGTTCTACGGTTACAGGTGTGAGCCACTGCACCCTGCCTCTTGTCGCCATATTAGATAACATCAGCATCACAACTAAATCTTCATTTTCCTACTCCCACCCAATTAAAATGTTTATCGAAAATGTCAGGTGTCAGCCACAGGCATGTCATTTTCAAACCCCTTAGTCATTTATAAGGACACTTTTTTGTAGGTACAATAAATCTGATTGATTTTTATTACACATCTTAGTTTAGAATCACTTTTACATTCCTAGACAAAGAGATGATACAAATAAATATCAATTGTAAAACTTAGAGCCCCAAGTATTGATTGGCATATTCTTCGTCTAAAGGTAGCCAAAGAGAAGGTCAAGATCAATAACAACTTCAAAGAGCCATGAAGCTCACTGCCTCCTGCCTGCCCCAGGATCACTCCTTTCATAAATAACCCAGAAGCATTTCATTCAGGAAACAAGGACAGGCAGAAAGGTGACAGATTTCTCAACAGTACAGAACAAAGCCTTGTGTGATAGACAATCGCCAGGCCCACTATTCTCAGCCAGTTCCCTCCGAGCATTGTTACTATGGCTTTTAGTATTAACAGCCCCATTTTCGTCCACTGATGGGGTTCAGATGGTCCAACACGCCTCAACCCCAAGTGGGAAATGTGAGGCAGAACCGATATCCACGTTAACAGGAAATGGACACTTCTCAGAAACTTGGCAACGATTCTACATTCAGTGAGGGAGGACTTGTCAGAGTCAGACAGGAAAAGCAGAGCATGGCCCCTGCCCACGCTGCAGCACTCTGGCGCCCTTGGTCACGGAGGTGTAGGTGAGCGATTCAAGCAGCATGCAGGCATTAGACGGGAAACAATCCAGCGGTAGGTCAGTCTTAAGAAAGTGCTTCATGCCTACGATTTGGGGCCTTGGGTTCTGAATCCAGGGGTCTGAGAGACATGGACTTTAAAATATGAAGCCAGATACATTCTCCAGATCACAGCAAAAGGGGGTCTCCTGGGGTTGCATATACAGTCTCAAACTCCTTCTCTTGATGGTCCTCTTAGATCCTGTTAGACTTGCTTTCAGACTTCGCTAGCTGCTGCTGGCATGAAGGCCCTCAGACGGCTCAGAACATCCTACATATGACTCGAGACAAGAAAACCTGGTCCCTCAGTGGGCTTGGTAGGTCCTCTACCTATTTGGCTCAATATAGAGCCCAAAGCAAGCAGCTTTCTGGTGGCAGCAAGACATTCTACAATCTGCTCTATTCAAATATTTATCGGATCCATTTTGAGAGAAGAAAAGCACCAGAGACTGCTTGGAAAAGGACGGCTTCATTTCCAAATGAGTCTTCTTTTGCCTTCTTAGAAAAGTTCTGTGTGTCACTTAACCACCCTTGGTCAGAAGAGTCACCTCAGGATACCAGTATTAAGGTATAAGGTTATCTGCAGTTTTCTTTTCTTTTCTTTTTTTCCTTTTTTTGAGGTGGCTGGAATGCAGTGGTGGATTTTGACTCACTGCAACCTCTACCTCCCAGGTTCAAGCGATTCTTGTGCCTCAGCCTTCCAAATACTAGGACTACAGGTGTGCACCACCACACCTAGTAAATTTTTGTATTTTTAATAGAGATGGGGTTTCACCATGTTGGCCAGGCTGGTCTCGAACTCCTGACCTCAGGTGATGCAACCACCTCGGCCTCCCAAAGTGCTAGGATTATAGGCACGAACCACTATACCCAGCCAGTTATCTGCAGTTTTCAGTTCTCGGATTTGCTACATAAATATTTTTAGCCTACAGAATTCAGATTAGCTTTGACGATATGTGTTGTGAGACACGTGTAACTAGCAAACAACCAGCTTAGGCTATCCACCTTAGTGTTTTGCTCTATTTCAAACAGGCAAATCCTTAGTAAATAAGAAGCAAGGTTTGATCTCAAGAAAAGAGGAGGGAAGGCTCTATTATGCTGAAAAGGGCCCTGGGTTCAAAAAGAAGGGTTCCTAAAAAGGAGATAAGCCACTGGACAACAGATCTCCATTCTGCAGAATGCTAAGACATTGCACTTAGTACCTCCTATTTCCCATGAGTTCTGATCCAGAAATGTGCCCTGGGAACTGAGCAGCTGAGTTGAAGTATAACTCAAGGCCCACCTTAGTCGCCACTTTCCTGAGGCACCGTGCCAGCAAGGTGCACCAGTGTGGCAGACCTGGAGACTCACACTGTCCCCTCAGGCTTGGCTCATGGACTCAGACACCCACATGGGAATGCTTCTAGCGTGGATTAGTCATTCAATGGGCCTTTAATAAAGATAAAAGGCAACAACTGCACATTAGTGTATTTCTAATATTGGGCAAGTTCTTGGTCTCTCTTACAAACACACATGGACACATTCACAAAACAGGCACCATTGTGTTCTCACACCCTCACACACTCATGAGCTTCTCTTGGGGGAAAATGAGTAATATTCACCTAATGACCAACATAAAATGAAACTCTGAATCTCAACAGTACAAGGAACTAAAACTTACAAACCAAACTAGTATATGTAAACAGGAATTCTGAACTCTCCTCTGAGCCTATTCAATCACGCAGCCACTCTTGACAGCATCTTAGGTCTGAGCCTGGAGGGAGCCACAGTTCTAGGATTTGGTGAGTTCTGTCTCTGCTAAAGACAGGCAGATTCCTTTGCTTCCATCTGTTATGCCTTTCCTACCCACTGCACTGAGTCTCATGTCTCCATCTCTGTGTCTGCCTAGCTACTCTTCTGCTCTCTGTACCAATATGGAACAAAACAGGGAATTCAAAAGTGCCACTATACAACCCCTTCCCTCAACTCTAGCCCTATCAGAGAAGGCAGAACCAGCCTCCTTTCTCCCACGAAACAGGCCCACTGCAAAGCATGCTCTGGAGGCAGAGGATGGACCCACACAAGGATGCTCAGAGTATGCATGATTGGGAAAAGATGGTGACAAATGAAGAGTCAAGTGGCATGGTGTATGGGCATGGCACCAGCTTACAGGCTTAGAGACTTAGGTCTTTGAAAGGATGGTCACGGTTTTGAGGTTTTAAAGAAGCTGTTTCCCTAAACATTCCCGAGGAGGCAAAGGGAATGTTATTTCTATTGCTCCCAACATTGAGTCCTTCAGAAGCAGAAACTGGAAGAGATTTCCTCACTGAGCAGCTCTCAAGGGCAGATCCGCTTCTTACTGAGGTGCTTGGAAGCAGGACTGCTGATGGGGCCCATCTGGGGCCTGGATCCAAATGCGATTTCTCATTTCTCCAACAAGAACAGGCACCTATTCAAGTTCTAGGGCTTTTACTTTTCAACCTCACTGTCATTTTATCCTGAGGCTCTTGGATGTGGTCCTGCTAAGGTGACTCCTGATTCTGCCCTATTGTTCAACAAGAAGGGAGCCCCATGTAAAGAACAGGCTGGAAAAGGAGAGGGGAGACAAAGGGAGAGCAGGGGAAGGGGGAGAAGAAGGCAAGGGGGAAGGAAGCAAGGTCACTGGTCATTCTCTTGCTTTCCACTTGGACTATCGCACTGTACCTTACCCATGCATTTCTGAGATGCTAATTAAAAGATGTTTCCCAGAGGAGCTGAGTGCCAGATGAGGACCAGCACATTTGACCAGGTTAAGTTGGTTGATCTGCAAAGAGGCCATCACTTCTCCTCAGGGGAACAGTTCTGAGTTTGGGCTGAAGTCCTCTCTGTAGCTTTTTGCTAGTCTTCTCTCAGAAGGCAAATGCTGTGTCCACCCTGGGAGAAGAGGAGCTGGCTTTACTTTGGAACCAGCCCCCGAGACTGTGGATAAAGCTGAGATGCAGGGGTTCCTGAGGAAGAGGAGGAGGATCCCGACTTCCTTCCACTTTTAGGCCTGCAAAAGTCAAACACGTGTTTACATTACATGTCCCTATCTCTGTCCCTGACACATCAGATGTCTAACATTTCAAGGTGGCCTTTCTCCAATGGCCTTAAAATGATGATACGTTCAACTGTAAAACCACTAGACTAGCACAGCCTGAATCTTTGGCCATGGCCAAAATGGCCTCAGAATAGAGGTGTGGAACCTGAGAGAAGCAACTCTGATGCTTAGCAATTGTTCTTCCTTTAAAACCAAAGGTTGACTGTCCTTTCCAGATTGATAAAGAAAACATTAAGTTGGTAGATAGAATTTCTTCCATTTTGGTTTTCCACCCAGTTATTTTCCTAAAACTTCTAATCTACAATGTAATAAAACAGATTTCTACTTTTGCACCAAATAGGTGAGGTAAACTTAGCATGGGGACCCAGAGCCTGGGTTGTGGATATGGGCTGACCCATTTCTGCATTCTTGCTTTGGCCCTCACTTGCTGGGTTTCCTTGGAGATGGCTACTTTCTCAAATTCTCTAAGTTGCGGTTTTCTTGTCTGTAAAATGGGACCGGTTATAATATTTACCTTATACTTTTTTTTTTTGAGATGGAGTTTCACTCCTGTTGCCCAGGCTGGAGTGCAATGGTGCGATCTTGGCTCCCTGCAACCTCCACCTCCTGGGTTCAAACTGTTATCCTGCCTCAGCCTTCTGAGTAGCTGGGATTGCAGGCACGCACCACCACGCCCAGCTAATATTTTTGTATTTTTAGTAGAGATGGGGTTTCTCCATGTTGGTCAGGCTGGTCACGAACTCCTGACCTCAGGTGATCTGCCCACCTTGGCCTCCCAAAGTGCTGGGATTACAGGCGTGAGCCACTGCACCCGGCCTACCTTATAACGTTTTGCAGGAAATCATTAAGAGAATGTCTGTAAAGCACTTAGATCTACCAAACACCTTGTGAGAACTGAAGAACTGACTGCTACTTCACCGGAACACATTCGTTCACCTTACAGTATGGGCCTGGGAACGTTTGGTATTCTGCCATTCAGTATACCTGGCATAGTGTCTCAACCAAAAATATTTGTAGAATAAATAAGTAAACATAGGAGTAATATGGCAACATTTTCCAGTGTGTTCTGCAAAGTATTTTCCATGATAAACAAACATTCTTGCTTTGGTTTGTCCTTGTTCAAACATGTTCTGTTTAAACACAACTCATCAAAGCCACTCACCTGGCCTTGGATTTCTTATTTGCAGTGCTTTCAAAGGATGATGCATCCACCTGTATCTCATCTTCATCCTGCAGGGCTGCATCCAATGCAGCCTGGACCTTGGGGGCAATGGCTGGGCCCTCATAGTCTCTGGTCGTCCGGCTGGGCATGTCCAGCTCTAACAGCACAATGTTTTCTGCCTGCAGAAGCAAGCCATCAGCAGCTAGATTAGCCTCCAACTGGACACAGACAGTACAGGCAATCGAGGCCCCCTCCAGGAACAGAAGTGCAAATTGCTTCTTATTCAGGGCCTACCAAGAAAGAGCCTGCCTAAAAGAAGTGATGCAGTTTTACAAGACTAACCCCACCTCATTTTTTGCTTTTGCTTTCTTTCTTTTAAATAACCCAAAGCCAGGAGGAACGGCACCCAAGGAGCTAACTCATCTTAATCTTCTGTTTGGCTCTGGCTGCCAAGAGAGACTCAGAAACATTTTAAAAACTATTTTAAAGTGAAAATCTTTCACTATAAAAATAATACAAGCTCCTTACTGATACTTATAAAATATGGATGAGCAAAAAGAAAAAAAAATAAATTGAGTGTACTTCCAGCAACCAGAGAAAAACAGTTTACATTTTGATACATTTTGTACCACATTTTTTATTCGTATATATACTTCTGGTACAAATTACTCTGTAACTTAATACATTGTGTATCCTAGTTCAGCCACCTGCCATACTACCTGACCTTCAAGCAACAGGACTGACTGCATAGAGGAGATGGGGAAGCTTAATTAGAGAAAGCAGTCAAGTGCTGCGTACAGTGCCCGGCACACAGCAATGCTTATAAACAGAAGCTCTCAGCTGGGCGTGGTCATCCCAGTGCTTTGGGAGGCCATGGCAGGAGGCTCACTTGAGCCCAAGAGTTTGAGGATACAGTGAGCTATGATTGTGCTATAGCACTCCAGCTTGGGTGTCACCGTGAGATCTTGCCTATATAAAAAAAAAAAAGGCCGGTGCAGTGGCTCATGCCTATAATCCCAGCACCTGAGGTCAGGAGTTCAAAAGCAGCCTAGCCAACATGGTGAAACCCCATCTCTACTAAAAATACAAAAATTAGCTGGGTGTGGTGGTGTGTGCCTGTAGTCCCAGCTACTAGGGAGGCTGAATCACCAGAATGGCTTGAACCCAGGAGAAGGGGGTTACAGTGAGCAGAGACTGTGCCACTGCACTCCAGCCTGGGTAACAGAGCAAAACAAGAAAAACAGAGTTTCTATTTTTCTATTTTGGGGTCATTAAATAGTCCTCAGTGATGTCCCTTTAAATGTCTACATGACTGACACACATTTTCTAAGATGAAAGTACCTGAAGCTTTTCTGACAGGTCCATCTCCTGTGACTACACATCTGTGTTCTCACCAGTCTTCCCACAGAGGCATTTTGAAGCTCTTGTTGATACCAATTGGCCATGATGGATAGAAGTTTGTATTCTCCTTCTCTAGTATTGACTCTTTTTTTTTTTTCAGATGGAGTCTTGCTCTGTCACCCAGGCTGGAGTACAGTGGCATAATCTTGGCTCACTGTAACCTCTGCCTCCCGGGTTCAAGCGATTTTCTTTCCTCAGCCTCCCAAGTAGCTGGGACTACAGTGTGTGCCACCACGTCTGACTAATTTTTGTATTTTTAGTAGTGATGGGGTTTCATCATGTTAGCCAGGCTGGTCTCAAACTCCTGACCTTATGTGATCTACCCACCTCAGCATCCCAAAGTGCTGGGGTTACAGATGTGAGCCACCGTGCCTGGCATCTACTACTAACTTTCTAAACTTCATTCATCTTTTTATTTATTACCATTAGTTGTTGTTGTTATTATTATTATTATTGTTATTTTGAGACGGAGTTTCGCTTTTGTTGCCCAGGCTGGAGTGCAATGGCATGATCTCGGCTCACTGCAACCTCCACCTCCTGGGTTTAAGTGATTCTCCTGCCTCAGCCTCCCAAGTAGCTGGGATTATAGGCACCTGCTATGATGCCTGGCTAATTTTTATATTTTTAGTAGAGATGGGGTTTCACCACATTGGCCAGGTGAACTCCTGGCCCCAGGTGAACTCCTGACCTCAGGTGATCTGCCCACCTCAGCCTCCCAAAGTGCTGAGATTATAGGCATGAGCCACTGTATCTGGCCTATTAGTTATTATTTTTATTATATTTCCTTATTTTTTGAGACAGGTTCTCTGTCACCCAGGCTAGAGAGTGCAGTGGCACAATCTTGGCTCACTGCAACCTCTGCCTCCCAGGCTCAGGTAATCCTCCCACCTCAACCTCCCAGGTAGCTGGGACTACAGGCACACACCACCACATCTGGCTAATTTTTGTATTTTTAGTAGAGTTAGGGGTTTCGCCACATTGCCCAGGTTGGTCTCAGACTCCTGGGCTTAAGCAATCTGCCCACCTTGGCCTTCCAAACTGCTGGGATTACAGGTGTGAGCCACTGTGCTCAGCTTATTAATTGTTATAATTGTTGTTATTGTTTTCAAGTACCTCTGGAAAGAGGGTATTAAAATCCGAGGGTATTTAAATAGTATTTAAAGGTTTACACAAATCTAAACTCCAGAAGAGACAAGAGAAAAACCCAAGAAGGATCTTCTTACCCTGTATCGGGGCTCTGGACGAATCATCATGGACATTCTTGCGTGCTGGCTCAGTGGTCTCTTATATCCCACGGCTGAGACTGGCCGCTTCATCATCTGCTGGTTCCTGAAAATGAAGTGCAGCGTTAACGCCCTGGCTGGAGTCCTGTGGAACCAGCACTGGGAAGACTCTGATAGAACCTGAAGCAAGTAACTCCCTGGACAGCGGGCTGACATAAGTGGGACAGGAGCTGATTCTGTTTTCTGCTTGAGTTGCTTTCTGATCAGAGCATCATGCATCTTTTAAGCCAGAGGGATTTTAGTCATTGCCCAGTTCATGGATGGCATTCACAAAGCATAGCTGTCAACACTGCCCATCTCTGCATCCCTGCCAGGTGTCTCCTGTCTTTCCAGCAGGACCCGGACTTAGAGTGAGAATCCTTCTCAACACTGGATCAGAATGACACACAAACAGCTCTGAATTGCCCCTCATGTGGCCTAGCATACTTCACAGATGGGGAAACAGAAATGCAGGAACTTTGGAAAGGTCACTTGCTCACTAGTGACAAAGTCTCCTAATTCCTAAAACCACCCTCATCACCAAACTTTCACCTGGTGGATCTATGGCACCTACAAAATCAGAAATGCAATGGGTTTTGAGTTTCAATGAGCCAAAATGTGTTCTTACCATACCTCTTTGTTGACCGAAGGTGTCTTGTCATCAACATTCTTTTCCTCCCCCATACATGAAAATATACTTAAAGTTAATAGTGACTTACTCCAGTCTGGTTATAGGATGTAGTTTCCAATGATCTTCCTCTTCATCAAAGAAAGCTCTATTCATAATTTTACTTTTTTCTTCCAGAGGGATAAAGTTTTCTATAATAAGATGCCTGTAAGAGCACACATAACATAGGTGAAAACAGATACAGAGTACACATGAAGTGACGGCTATCTGGTCTCATGCATGGTGAGTAATTGGGTGAGAGTCGAGGCACACAGCAAACATTTACTCAGCAGGTACTATGGGCCTAACAGCATACAAACAGCAGAGATACAGACACAAACGACGTCTGGATCCTGCCTGCAACTAAAGGTAACGGTGCAGCCCTGTCAGGCATAACAGGCACTGAGAGCGGTCTGTCTTAGAAACATGGAGAGGTCACTTCTGCCTGGGAAGGGGCAGGATGTGAATGGGCTGAAGAGCGAGGTGATGCCTGGTCTATACTGGAGTGAACATTTGCTACCTGAAGTATCTTTGAGAGGGCCACAGGTACTGCTAACCCAGGTTATTAACTTCCAAAATGCCAAAAACAGAATAAATTAAACTGCCCTACTCCAATCCCACGGCTTGTTGTTCAAGCTGGAAAATTTCCCTTTCTTACTGATCAGGATAAAAAGCAGGACTGAATCGATTTCAGTCCCTGAGAGCACTGAGAATGAAGACTATTCCTGTGTATAGTCTCTGCCTGATGAGTGCCCAGGAAACACATCAAACAAGGAAACTGGAACCCACTGGTTATGTCTCTCTAGGGTGATGACTGTCTCCTGTTACATCTCTGCCTTTATTCTTCTAAAGCCTCAAGACAAAACAATGCTAAGAGGAAATAACGTGGAAGGGACACAGAGCAAACAGAACAGACGTATAGGGTACTGTGAGAAACAGGCTGACTCACTGTTTACTCAAAAGATATAAAAACAGATACAGGCTGGGCACGGTGGCTCATGCCTGTAATCCTAGCACTTCGGGAGGCTGAGGTGGGTGGATCATCTGAAGTCTGGAGTTCGAGACCAGCCTGGCCAACATAGTGAAACCCTGTTTCTACTAAAAATACAAAAATTAGCCAGGTGTGGTGATGGGCACCTATAATCCTAGCTACTCGGGAGGCTGAGGCAGGAGAATTGCTTGAACCTAGAGGGTGAAGGTTGCAGTGAGCCATTGTATTTCAGCCTAGGCTAAAACTCCGTCCAAAGTATAAATAAATAAAAAGAGATATAATAATGAAAATAGACTCCTTAGAAAAAAATATTTTGGCAGATCCCCTGAGGTCAGGAGTTCAAGACCAGACTGATCAACATGGCAAAACCCTGTCTCTACTAAAAATGTACAAATTAGCCATGTGTGGTTGACCTGTAATCCCAGCTACTTCGGAGGCTGAAGCATGAGATTCACTTGAACCTGGGAGGCAGAGGTTGCAATGAGCCAAGATTACGCCACTGCACTCCAACCTGGGTGACAGAGCAATAATCTGTCTCAAAAAAAAAAAAAAAAAAAAAAAAGAAGAAGAAGAAGAAAATGTAAAAAACATAATTACTCACAATTTCAATCCCGAGATAAATATTATTAATATTTTGGTATATTGTCCTGATTGTTTTTCTAGATGTACATACCTACAAAGAGGACTGACCGACACATACATTTAATTAATTTTTTTGGAGACAGTCTCGCTCTGTCACTCAGGATGGAGTAAAGTGGTGTGATCTCGGCATACTGCAACCTTCATCTCTCGGGTTCAAGTGATTCTCGTGCCTCAGCCCCTGGAGTAACTGAAATTACAGGCACATGCCACCACGCCTGGCTAATTTTTTTTGTATTTTTAGTAGAGACGGGGTTTCACCATGTTGCCCAGGCTGGTCTTGAACTCCCGAGCTCAGGCAATTCACCCACCTCAGGCTCCCAAGGTGCTGGGATTATAGGCATGAGCCACCACATCTGGCCCACATTTAATTTTAAAGGCTCTTTTCCAAATTTAAAATTTGGTCATTAAAAGAATCCCTTTGAAAAGTTCTTCTGCCAGGCACAGTGGCTCACACCTGTAATCCCAGCACTTTGGGAGGCTTTGGCGGGTGGATCATGAGGTCAGGATTTCGAGACCAGCCTGACCAACATGGTGAAACCTGGTCTGTACTAAAAATACAAAAATTAGCTGGGTGTGGTGGCACAGGCCTGTAATCCCAGCTACTCAGGAGACTGAGGCTGGAGAATTGCCTGAACCTGGGAGGCAGCAGTTGCAGTGAGCCAAGATCATGCCACCGCACTCCAGTCTGGGCGACAGAGTGAGACTTCATCTCAAAAAAAAAAAGAGGAAAAGTTATTCTTTGGCCAGGCACGGTCATTTGTAACCCCGCTAATGAAATCATGGATCCAGACAAAGATCACCTGTTGGCTGAAACCATTAGCTCCGCATTTCTCAAGCCAGGCTGCACATTCATATTACCTATAGTTTCAAAAAATATCTTGCCCAGACCTCATGAGAGATCAAGAGTACTCAAAATACATTCACCAAACCAGCAGAAGCAATGTGGGCTATTTCTACAGAGGTTGCAATGAGCCAAGATTGTGCCACTGTACTCCTGCCGGGGCAACAAGAGCAAAACTCCATCTCAAAAATACATGTTTATATATATTGCCTTGGCAACACAGCAAGACCCACACTTACAAAAATACTTTTAAAAATTAGCCAGTGTGGTAGCATGCACCTGAAGTCCCAGCTACTCAGGAGGCTCAAGCAGGAAAATCACTTGAACCCAGCAGGTCATGGCTGCAGTGAGCTATGATGGCACCACTGCACTCCAGTCTGTTTCACAGAAGAAGGCTTTATCTCTTAAAAAAAAAAAAAACCCAAGAAAACACATACAAACACACGCACACACACACAGTGGAAGAAAGCAGTAACAAAAGGCGGCATTACTCCAATATTACTCCATTTATACATTTATACGAAAGGTCCAGAAAAGGCAAATCTAGATACAATACCAAAAGTACAATAAACAAAAGAAAATAGAATTAAATTGGGCTACATCACAATGGAAATCTTTTGTGCTATAAGTAATACCATCAAGAAGGTTTAAAAACAACTCACAGAGGCTGGGCGTGGTGGCTCATGCCTGTAATCCTAGCACTTTGGGAGGCCGAGGTGGGTGGATCACCTGAGGTCAGGAGTTCAAAACCAGCCTGGCCATCATTGTAAAACCCCATCTTTAAAAAAAAACGAAATGAAAAAAACAACTCACAGAACAACAGAAAGTATCTTCAAATCATGAATCTGGCAAGGGAGTGGTATCCATAATATATTAATATAAAGAGTTCTTAAAACTTGGCTTAGGTGCGGTGGCTCATGCCTGTAATCCCAGCACTTTGGGAAGCCAAGGCAGGTGGATCACCTGAGGTCAGGAGTTTGAGACCAGCCTGGCCAACATGGTGAAACCCTGTCTCTATTAAAAATACAAAAATTAGCTGGTCATGGTGGCACATGCCTGTAGTCCCTGATACTTCGGAGGCTGAGGCAGGAGAATCACTTGAACCCTCGAGGTGGAGGCTGCAGTGAGCTGAGTTTGTACCATTGCACTCCAGCCTGGGTGACAGAGCCAGACTCTGTCTCAAAAAAAAAAAAAAAAAAAAAGATGAAGAAAAATAACTCTTAAAACTTAATTATTGGCTGGGAGTGGTGGCTCACTCCTGTAATCCCAGCACTTTGGGAGGCCAAGGCAGGTGGATCAGCTAAAGTCAGGAGTTCAAGTTCAAGATCAACCTGGGCAATACGGTGAAACACCATCTCTACCAAAAATACAAATATCAGCCGGGCATGGTGGTAGGCACCTGTATCCCAGCCGTTCGAGAGGCTGAGGCATGAGAATCACTTGAAAACAGCAGGTAGAGGCTGCAATGAGTCAAGATCACACCACTGGACTCCAGCCTGGATGACAGAGCAAGACTCTATCTCAAAACACACACAGATACAAACAAACAAAAAACTTAATTATAAAAATCAACCCCATTTTTAAAATGGGCAGAGGATTTGAATAGATATTTCTCCAAAGACACACAAATGGCCAATAAGCACATGAAAGGATGCTCAACATCATTAGTCATCAGGGAAATGCAAATCAATGAAGTACCACTCCACATCTATTAGGATGTCTGTAACAAAAAAGACAGGCTATAATAAGTGTTGACAAGGATGTGGAGAGGCTGGCACGGTGGCTCACACCTGTAATCCCAGCATTTTGGGAGGCTGAGTCAGGCAGGTCCCTTGAGCCCAGGAATTTGAGACCAGCCTGGGCAATATGGTAAAATCCAATTTCTACAAAAACACAAAAATTAGCCAAGTGGGGTGGCATGCCCCTATAGTCCCAGCTATTCCAGAGGCTGAAGTGGGAGGATCGCTTGAACCCAGGAGGTGGAGGTTGCAGTGTGCTGAGATTGCTCCACTGTCATCCAGTGGGTGACAGAACGAGACTGTCTCAAAGAAAAAAAAAAGGATGTAGAGAAATTGGTGGTAGAAATGTAAATAGTGCAGCCACTGTGGAAAACTTTGGCGTTTTCTCAGAAAGCTCAACACTAAGCTACCATATGACCCAGCAATTCCACTCCGATGAATATATCCCAGAGAAATGAAAACACACATCCATATAAAAACTTACACATGAATGTTTATAGAAGTATTATCCATAGGCTGGACATGGTGGCTCACACCTGTAATCCCAGCACTTTGGGAGGCTGAGGCAGGTGGATCACAAGGTCAAGAGAATGAGACCATCCTAGCCAAGATGGTGAAACCTTGTCTCTACTAAAAACACAAAAATTAGCTGGGCGTGGTGGTGCAGTCTCAGCTACTTGGGAGGCTGAGGCAGAAGAATCACTTGAACCCAGGAGGTGGAAGTTGCAGTGAGCAGAGAGTGCGCCACGGCACTCCAGCCTGGAGACAGAGCGAGACTTCATCTCAAAAAAAAAAAATTTAAAAAAACAAAAGGGCTGGGTGTGGGGGTGCAGTGGCTAATGCCTGTAATCCCAGCACTTTGGGAGGCCAAAGTGGGCAGACCACAAGGTCAGGAGTTTGAGACCAGCCTGGCCAACAAGGTGAAACCCCGTGTCTACTAAAAATACAAAAAAAATTAGCTGGGTGTGGTGGTGGGCGCCTGTAATCTCAACTACTTGGGAGGCTGCGGCAGGAGAATCGCTTGAAACTGGAAGGCGGAGGTTGCAGTGAGCTGAGATCACACCACTGCACTCCAGCTTGGGCAAAAAAGCGAAACTCTGTCTTAAAAAAACCAAAAAACAAACAAACAAAAGAAGTATTATCCATAATAGCCAAAGACTAGAAAGAATCTGAATGTGTATAGACTGAAAAATAAATAAATATGTGGCCTATTCATACAGTGGAATATTATTCAGTCATAGTAAAGAACAAGTGATGTTGGGATTACCAGATATCTGCTGCATGATCCATGAAAGCATCATGCTAAGCAAAAGATGCCAAGCACAAAAGGTCCCAGTGTATGATTCCATTTATATGAGACGGCCAGAACAGGCAAATCCATAGAGACAGGAAGCAGCTAAGTGATTACTTCGGGCTGGGAAAGGGGGTAGAGTTTCTTTTGGAGGAGGGTGATAAAAATGTTCTAAAATCAGATTGTAGTGGTGGTTTCGCAGTCCCATGCATGCATGTATATATACAATGACTGTGTACTTTATCATTTTAAAATTTTTAAATTTTTATTTTTGAGACAAGAATCTCGCTCTGTCACCCAGATGGAGCAAAGCAGTGTGACCTCAGTTCACTGTAACCTCCACTTCCCAGGTTCAAGTGATTCTACTGCCTCAGCCTCCAGAGTAGCTGGGATTACAGGTGGGTACCACCACACCCAGCTAATTTTTGGATTTTTAGTAGAGACAGGATTTTACTATGTTAGCCAGGCTAACTCCTGGTCTCAGGTGATCCACTCACCTAGGCCTCCCAAAGTGCTGGGATTACAGGTGTGAGCCACCATGCCTGGCCTGATTTGTACACTTTAAATATGTGAAATGAATGGCATGTGAAGTATGTCTCAACTAAGCTGTTTTAAAGACAGCATTGTGGGCTGGGTGTGGGGGCTTAAATTTATAATCCCAGCACTTTGGGAGGAAACAGGAGGATCACTTGAGCCCAGGAGTTTGAGGTCAGCTTAGGCAACAGAAAAAGATCCTATCTCTATAAATTCTTTTTTAATTAGCTGGCATAATGGCACACACCTGTAGTCCCAGCAACCTGGGAGGCTGAGGTGGGAGGACTGTTTGAGCCCACAAGTTAGAGGCTGCAGTGAACTGTGATTGTGCCACTGTACTCCAGCCTGGGTGACAGAGCGAGATTCTGTCTCAAAAAAAACCCCACTGTGATCATATATGTAAGTATGTAGAAGTAAGATAACATAAGGTAAGATTTGCTTTAAAGTATTTTTATGAAAGATAGATGGCAAAAGCTTGTTAATCCTTGAATCTGGGTGATGGGTACTTGGGTATTCATTATACCATTCAGAAAACTGTCATAATAAAAAGTCAAGTGAATAAAAGATTCCTTCTTATCATCAGACAGATGTAAGACCAGAATCTTTAAAAGCTTTGAGAAGGCAGCTTTGGAAGGGAAGTAGGAGATCACCTGTGAAGTCATTTGGTTAACAGATGGGATCCAGAGATGGAAAGTCACTTTCTCAGGAATGAACAGAAGATGGGGTGGCAGGAGATGAGCTGGAGAAGGGCCCTGTCCTCAGGGCTGTTTCTATTATTTTTATTTATTTATTTATTTATTTATTTTGGAGATGAGATGTAAATCTCACTCTGTTGCCTAGGCTGGAGTGCAGTGGCACAATATCAGCTCTTCTTCCCGGGTTCAAGTGATTCTCCTATCTCAGATTCCCAAGGGACTACAAGCATTCACCACCACATCCAGCTAATTTTTGTATTTCTTAGTAGAGATGGGGTTTCACCATGTTGGCCAGGCTGGTCTTGGACTCCTGACCTCAGGCGATCTTCCCGCATGGGCTTCCCAAAGTGCCGGGATTACAGGTGTGAGCCACCACACCCAGCCAGGGCTGCTTCTAACTAAACAAGTGGCTTGGGGGCACCATGGAAGGTCTGGCACTTACTTGAGCTTCAACTCCCTGGTGAGCTCATTCTGAGTCTGCTCCAGCTCTTGGCGCTCCTTGATGTGTTCTTCTTGGAGGTCGTGGATCTCAGCCTTCACTGCCTGAAGCTTGGAGAAGAGCTGGAATGAGGGGAGAGGCAGGTGAGGAGGGAGCATAGAGTTCTCCCATTCCCTAAATCTTAAGGCACCTCCATCTGGCCTCATTCCTTTCATACCTTTTTGAGTTTTTTGGTCTTGATGTCCACCTCTTGCTGCAATGAACTGTATGTCTCTTTAAGTTCCAAGGTCTCCTCATCTCGACTTTCCATCTGTTGCTGGATTTCTCTTTCTCGACGTTTCTGAGCAACATGACAAAATTCATTAGCTTGCTCTAGAGACTGTGTCTCTGCTGGGTTCCCCAAGCTGGGACCAGTCTCCAGCTAGAACGAGGCATATATACCTTGCTCCTTCTCTTTGAAGAGAGTCTAATGAGAGAATTTTGCTCTACAGCATAAATACACCGTACCCCATCCCATTCTCCCTGAAAAAGAATGAAAAGTTACCTGCTCTGCAATTTCCTGTCGTTTCTGCTCCAGGATTTTCTGCTGCTCATTCGTATGATCTACTATATTTTTTCCTCCAACAAGCAACTTACTCTCCATGGCCTGAGTGAGAAACAAAGTAGAATTCATCTCGTGAATGGTTTCCCTCGGAACATAACTCCTCACAGGGGAGCCTGTGAAAGATAAAGAGCTCAGGACTGAGCCAAAAGGGACACACTTTGGGAAAAAATACACTATGCTCAGCTGTACCCATCCATCACTGGGGAGGGACTGCGGCAGCTTCACTGGTGGCTTCTTGGTAACACTGAAAATACAGTTTCTCCAGACACATGAATTTCAGCTTTAACAAAAAAATCTTTTGCTCATTTCTACAAAGTATTAACCCCACTTAGAACATATTAAGCAGCTCCTGTATGTTATGTCCTAGAGATGCAACGTGAATGTGAATCACAAAGTTCACAATCCACTGAGGAACAGACAAGCAGGCAGGCTTTAACCATATGGCCCCAGATACCATCGTGAGGAAAAGACAGTCATTAATGGGAGAGGCACGCTGCTGGGACAGAATTCAGGCTTTGTGGGACTTTGAAAAATTTTTTTAAAGACAGGGTCTAGTTCTGTGTTGCCATATGAGTTAGAGGCTCACACCTGTAATTCTGGCACTTTGGGAGACTAAGATGGGAGGACTGCTTGAGTCCAGAAGTTCAAGACCAGCCTGGGCAACACAGTGAGACTTTGTCTCTACAAAAAAAAAAAAAATTAGCTGGACATGGTGGTGTAGGCCTATAGTCCTAGATACTCAGAGGCTGAGGTGGAAAGATTGCTTGAGCCTGGGAGGTCAAGGCTGCAGTGAGCCAAGACTGCACCATTGCACTCCAACCTGGGTGACAGAGACCCTATCTCAAAACAAAACAAAACAGAACAAAATATGGGCACAGCCAGTCACACTGTGCAAGTGCAGCAGTGAGGAGGCTTTGACATAATGGTGTCTCAGAGCCCCTCCCTGGAACAAAGTTATCTCCTAATTGTGTTGAATATGACTGCATTTCACATTAGGTCTTAAAAGTCCTGGAAGGGATTTTCAAGGTTTTAAGAACCCTGCCTCTCAAGTAAAATAGCACCCAGCTCTGTGAAAGGGCTACTAATGAAGCCACGGATTATAGAAAACACTACAGCTTCATATGGTGGGGGTAGGGGGAGGCAAAGAGAACTTATAACTTTAAAATCTGTAAACACGGAGACATTTTAGGATAGAAATCAAAGTTTACATGAATTCAATAAAACAGAACTCAACACTTCCAAGGAATTCTGGCTTGCAGTTGGCTAGTGGCCATCCTCAGACCTCCAAGTCTACCTTTGCACTCTCCTCTGCCATTAAAGCCAAGGGGAGCCCAGAGTCTAGGCACCTGCAGGCACAGTGCATTGCCACCAGAAAGAAGACTCGAAACAATGGTAGCCTGCACACTCGCGAATGCTAATAGCCATTGGGTAGAAAATGGAGTCGATGAAAGGAAATATATTAGCACCCAGGGGTTGGGAGAGGAGGCTGACAATAAGAAAGTAGCGTGAGGACATTTTTGGGGGGATGGAAGTGTTCTGTCTCTTGTATGATCAAGGTACTGCATACTGAAACTGCACTGAGAGGCTATTCTACATGCAAAAATTAGTCTGATCATCACAAATGCTGGGAAGGATGAGGGGCAGCTAGAACTCATACCCTGCTGGTAGATGCTTCAATCTGCACAACCACTAAAGAAAACAACTTGTCGGGCGGGGCACGGTGGCTCCCGCCTGTAATCCCAGCACTTTGGGAGGCAGAGGTGGGTGGATCACGAGGTCAAGACATTGAGACCATCCTGGTCAACGTGGTGAAACCCCGTCTCTACTAAAAATACAAAAAAAATTAGCTGGGCACGGTGGCACTGAAAATACAGTTTCTCCAGACACATGAATTTCCGCTTTAACAAAAAAATCTTTTGCTAAAGAAAAAGGTTAAAGTAGCTGTAATCCCAGCTACACAGGAGGCTGAGGCAGGAGAATTGCCTGAACCCAGGAGGCGAAGGTTGCGGTGAGCCGAGATGGCACCATTGCACTCCAGCCTGGGTAATAAGAGAGAAACTCCGTCTCAAAAAAAAAAAAAAAAAAAGCAAAAAATTATGTGAAATAAAACCATGTTTTCTTTAGAGATATATGTGTACAAGCTAAAACTATAAGAAAAAGCAAGGAAACAATAACCACTGAACTCAGGATGGTGGTTTTCTCTGGGGAAGAGGAACACAAGGAGCCACTAAAAATATTGGTGTCAGCTGGGTTCGGTGGCTCCGGCCTGGAATCCCGGCACTTTGGGAGGCTGAGATGGGAAAATCATTGAATCATTTGAGCCCAGGAGTTTGCGAACAGCCTGGACAACATAGTGAGACTGCGTCTCTACAAAAAATTTTAAAAATTTAGCCAGGTGAAGTTGCATACCTACAGTCCTAGCTACTTGGGAGGCTGAGGTGGGAGGATGAGGGTTTGAGCTTGGGAGATTGAAGCTGCAGTGATTGGGCCGCTGCATTCCAGCCTGATTGACAGAGTAAGACTCTGTCTCAAAAAAAAAAAAAAAAAAAAAAAAAAAAGCCAGACACATAGGCTAACGTCTGTGATCCCAGCACTTGGGGGAGACAGATAGATTACCTGAGGTCAGGAGTTTGAGACCAGCCAGGCCAACAAGATGAAACCTCTACTAAAAATGCAAAAATTAACCCAGTGTGGTTGTGGGCGCCTGTAATCCTAGGTACTTGGGAGACTGAGGCAGGAGAATCACTTGAACCCAGGAGGCAGATGTTGCAGTGAGACGAGATCACACCATTGTACTCCAGCCTGGGCGACAAGAATGAAAATCCATCTCAAAAAAAAAAAAAGGATGTTGTTCTACTTCTTACACTGGTTGGGGGGTACATGGGTATTACTTTTATTGCTGTTCTTTACACTATGTGCATATGTAATCGTCTCATTATTAATTCCATTTTCATTTTTGTAAATGTGAAAAAATCATATTCATGTCAATTAAACAGATGTTTATTGAGAACTGGATATCAAGGGCCTAAGGAAGGGTATGGCTATGGTACCTTGATCTTGGCGCCCAGCATCTCGGCAGCATCCTTCTCCCGCCGCAGGTCCTCCATCTTCTTCTCCTTCTCCTTCAGTAGCCTCATCTTCTCTTCTGCAACCAAGCTGTGATCCTCTACAATGGCCCGTTTCTCAATCTCCAGTTTTTCTTGCTGTTCCCGCCAGTAATCATCCTTATCGTCCCCTTCCTCCTCACCCTCTTCTCCCTCCTCCTCCTCCTCTTCCCCACCTCCACCACTGCCACCTTCCCTCCGTTTCTCTCGTCTCCTCCTCCTGCCTATGGACCGTTTTTCCAGCTGGGCCTTGAGCCGAGCAATTTCTTCCTGGAATTCTCGAAGGAGGGCATCCTTGGGGTCCTCATTGACCCTTGGTTTGTTCTTAATGTTTTTGGCACGGTTGGCATATCGCAGAGTGGTCAGAGTCTCTTCTACATTGTAAGAGGCAGGCCCCACATTGGCCACCATCACAGTCTTAGCATTGCCACCAAGGGAATCTTGGAGGAGCCTGGTAAGCTTTGAGTCCCGATATGGAATGTGAGTGCTTTTGCCGTCCACCAGAGCAGAGATGACGTTACCCAAAGCGGAAAGGGAGAGGTTGATCTTGGTAGCTTCTTTTAATCTTTCCCCTTGTGCACCAGTCTTGGCTTGCCGTTCACTGCCAGCAAGATCTACAAGGTTCAATTTCCCTACACGGATGTGGTTTTCACCATCGAGGCCCACCTCGCTGCACTCAATAGTGATAACGAAAATTGCGTGAGAACGCGAGCTGTGCTCGTTCATGTTGGTAGCACCGACAGAACGGTTCTGGTTCCCCACATTCATCACGTGCTCTATCTCCTTCACACTCTTGGTGACAAAGGAAGACAGGTCTTTCACATACACTCCTGTGTCAGGCCTCTCTTTGAGCTCAAGCCGTTTGGTCTGATCCTTTGAGAGCAGATCTCGGATCTCCTCCTGGTAGATCTCTAAGTAAGAAGCCCTGACCAGGTACTGTTGATTCTGGGATCGAGAGATGTGGGTGAAGATGTGGTCAAATGAGTTGGGAATGACTCCTCGTTTTTCCGGGTCACCACGGATTCCTTCCATTGTGTAGGTTTTTCCCGTCCCAGTTTGTCCATAGGCAAAAATGGTTCCATTGAAACCTTGCAGGACGGAGTCAACAAGCGGTCGGAATGTCTCATCGTACAGTTCAAACTGCTTGGCATTCCAGTCGTAGACTGCGTCAAAGGTGAAGGTCTTGGGCATTTCATGGGCCATCCCTTTGGGGTTCTTCACAGACACCTGCCCCAGCTTAACATCCACATCCACCACTGTGTCATATGAAGCAGCCTTTTCCTTGCCATTCATGGGCCGACAGCGAACCACCACCCTGACTGACTCTGAGCTTTTCAACTTTGACATGATGAACTCTGACCCAGTCAATCTTGAGAGGTGTCAACTCAAAATGTATCAGAATGCTAAGGGCCTAGAAAAAAAGCAAAAGTAAATAAGCACAGTACTATTGTTTTTGGGGGCTGCCTGACAGAAGCTAACACACCTAAATAATCTTTACCTTGGTAAGCTGACAGCAATATCTGATAACATTACTACATTGTGTATTTCCTCACAGGAATTAACCAGCTTCAGAGGTAAAAATAAAAACCTTTAGTATGGAAGGGTATGGGTATAGGCCACTATACTACAGGCCACTGTGGACTCTAGCCCATCCTCTTCTCAATCATTATTTGATCTTATGCTATAGGCTGAAGCAGCCAAAAAATCTTTTAAAAGTCTGGGTCTTACTCTGGGAGGTCGAGGCAGGAGTTTGCTGAGGCCAGGAGTTTGAGACCAGCCTGGGTAACTTAGTAAGACCCTGTCTCCAACAATTTTTTTAATTAGGCTGTATGCAATAGCTCACATCTGTAATCCCAGCATTTTGGGAGGATGAAGTCAGAAGATCACTTGAGTATAGGTGTTTGAGGCCAGCCTGGGAAACACAGTAAGCCCCAATCTCTATTAAAAAAAAAAAGTCGTGCTCGCTTCGGCAGCACATATATACTAAAATTGGAACGATACAGAGAAGATTAGCATGGCCCCTGCGCAAGGATGACACGCAAATTCGTGAAGCATTCCATATTTTTTTTTAAAAAAAAAAAGTCAATTAGCCGGGCACAGTGGTTCACATGCCTTAGCTACCTGAAAAGCTGAGATGGAAGGACTGCTTCAGCCCAGGAGGTTGAGGGTATAGTCAGCTATGGTCACACCACTGCACTTCAGCCTGGATGACAGACTGAGATGCTATCTCAAAAATAAATAAAATAAAAATAAAGACCAGCCTCAGTTGCTCACACCTGTAATTCCAACACTTTGGGAGGACAAGGTGGATGGATCACTTGTGGCCAGGAGTTTGAGACCAGCCTGGCCAATGTGGTTAAACCCTGTCTCTACAAAAAATACAAAAATTAGCTGGGTGTGGGGGCAGGTGCCTGTAATCCCAGGTATCCGGGAGGCTGAGGCACTCATGAGAATTGCTTGAGCCTGGGAGGCAGAAGTTGCAGAGAGCCAAGACTGCACCACTGCACCCCAGCCTGGACAATAGAGCAAGACTCTGTTTCAAAATAAATAAAGTAAAATAAAAATATAAAAATTAGCCAGGGGTGGTAATGTGTGCCTGTACTCCTAGCTAATCAGGAAGCTGAGGCAGAAGGATTGCTTGAGCCCAGGGGTTCAAGGCTGCAGTGAGCTATGATTGTGTCACTGCACTCCATCCTACACAACAGAATGAAATCAAGTCTTACATTCTGTTGAGCTACTATAACCTGTTGAACGACCCCAACCTCTAGGTAGAGCAATTTGGAACGATCTATCAATATTTAGAATGTATATAACTTTTGACCTAGCAATTGTATTTCTAAGAATTTATCCTGAAGATACATATCTTAAACAATGACATATATACAAGGATATCTGTTGTGGTAGCAACAGATTGTGGGCAACCCTGATTCCCATCAAGAGAAGACTGATTAAATTAAATATATTTAATATATGTGGAATCCTATGCAGTTATTAAAAAGAATGTGGTGCCTAAGGAGAGGGGAACCGGCTCAGGTCAGAAACGGAGAAGTCAGAACTCCCGAGCTGATCAGTAGTGGGATTGTACCTGTGAATAGCCACTGCACTCCAGCCTGGGCAACATAGTGAAACCCCGTCTTTTTTTTTTTTTTTTTTTTTTTTTGAGCCAGAGTCTCGCTCTGTGGCCAGGCACCAGGCTGGAGTGCAGTGGCCTGATCTCGGCTCACTGCAACCTCTGCCTCCCGGGTTCAAGCAATTCTCCTGCCTCAGCCTCTGGGGTAGCTGGGACTACAGGCGCACGCCACTATGCCCAGCTAATTTTTTTGTACTTTTAGTAGAGACGGGGTTTCACCATGTTGGCCAGGATGGTCTTGATCTCTTGACCTCGTGATCCACCCACCTCAGCCTCCCAAAGTGCTGGGATTACAGGCTTGAGCCACCGTGCCTGGCCCCCCCATCTCTTAAAAAAAAAAAAAAAGATCATATATATATATATTAAATTTAAAAAAAAGAACATGGTAATCTAAATCTAAATGTAAGCCTATACTGAGATAATGTTGTTAAGTGAAAAAAAGTAGGAGATAGTGTGTACAGTATAGTTTACATGGTATGAAAAATGGAAGCTATAACACCAAGAATAAGCCTTAATGCAAATTAGGCACTTGGGTGATAATGTGTCAATGTAGGTGTGTTACTTGTAACAAACGCACAACTCTGGTAGGAGATGTACATAATGCGGGAGGCTCTGCACGTGTGGAGGCAGAGGTATATGGGAAATCTGTCTACCTTCTGCTTAATTTTGCTGTGAACCTAAAACTGCTCTAAAAAGAAACTCTATTTAAAAACCAAACGTTACATACAAAAAGGGGGGCTATCTACCCAGATTTCAGAGGAAAAAAAAAAGGGGGGATCTATGCATGCTAGATGCTTGATATGAATACAATATTGTTAGAAATACACTTCTAAAGGTAGTAACAGTAGCGACCTTAGCAGGGGAACTGTGGGCCTAGGAGACTCAGAAGCCTAGAGACAGAGGAAAAACTTTTCAGAGCTTACTCATTTGTAGTGTTTGAATTTCCTAGCTTGTGCTGATGATACTTTTCAATCCCACAATCATCAATAAAAACTGGCTTGTGCAAAATGTGTGCAAATAAATAAGGATGTGGTATAATACATTACATAAAAAGCACTCATTCAATCAATACTTTTTTTTTTTAAGATGGAATCTTGCTCTTATTGCCCAGGCTGGAGTGCAATGAAGTGATCTCAGCTCACTGCAACCTCCACCTCCCAAATTCAAGCAAATTTCCTGCCTCAGTCTCCCAAGTAGCCGGGATTACAGGCACCTGCCACCACGGTCTACTAAAAATACAAAATCAATCAATAAATTTAATAGAATTAGAATGCAAATAAGAAAATTGGGCCAGGTGTGGTGGCTCACACCTGTACTCCCAGCACTTTGGGAGGCCCAGGTCAGTGGATCACCTGAAGTCAGGAGTTCGAGACCAGCCTGGCCAACATGGTGAAACCCCATCTCTACTAAAAAAAAATACAAAAATTTAGCCAGGCATGGTGGCCCGTGCCTGTAATTCCAGCTACTCGGGAGGCTGAGGCAGGAGAATTGTTTGAACCTTGGAGACGGAGGCTGCAGTGAGCTGAGATCATTTCATTGCACGCCAGCTTGAGTGACAGAGCAAGACTCCATCTCAAAAAAATAAAAAGAACGGGGGTGTTACAATTTTATAAAGTAAAAACAAAAAAAGAGAGAATTTTATTTGGTGCTGGGAAACTCAGGGAGCAGAAGAAAGGATTAAATGGGTCCTTTGGGTGAGAGTAGGTAGTAACCAGGTCAGAGTACTTTACCGGTATATATGAGGACCCAAAACTCCAAAAAACCTCAGTGCAGGGATTTTTTTTTTTTTCTTTTTAAAAGACAGTCTCACTTTGTCACCTAGACTGAAGTGCAATGGGGTGATGATAGCTCACTGCAGCCTTGACCTCCTAGGCTAAAGCAATATCCTGCCACCTTGGCCTCCCAAGTAGCTGGGTCTATAGATTATAGATACATACCACCACGTCTAAGTGCAGGGATTTTTTAAAACATGTAATTCATTATTATTGTTATTATTTTTAACAGAGTCACCCTCTGTCCCCCAGGCTGGAGTGCAGTGGTACAATTCTCAGCTCATTGGAACCTCCACCTCCTGGGTTCAAGTGATTCTCCTGCCTCAGCCTCCTGAATAGCTGGGACTACAGGCACCTACCACCATGCCCAGCTAATTTTTGTAGAGACAGGGTTTCACCATGTCTTGAACTCCTGACCTCAGGTGATTTGCCCACCTCAGTCTCCCAAAGTGCTGGGATTACAGGCATGAGCCACCAGGCCCAGCTGTTTTGTTTTTTATCAAAAGGCCCTTCAGTGACAGGTCTCTCTCTCTCTCTCTGTGACCTGTTCTCTAGCCACCCTGTTCTGCTGCCCACAGACAAGCATTATGAGATTTTTAATCACTGATACATAATAAGCAAATATGTATTAATACACACTTGTCCCCTCCCTTTTTACACAAACATATTATACACAATAACAAACAGTGTCCTTGGAGTTTGTCCCCACAGTAAATACAGAGCTGCTTTATGCTTTGCAATGGCGGCATAACACTCTACTGTATGCATGCACCATAATTTATGTCACTGCTGCAGATGCACTTCAGCTGTTTCTGTTATTTTTCTGTGAAAAACTTAAGACATACAATCATTCATGTGTGGGAAAGTATATCTGTAACCATCAATTTCTAGAAGTGGAATTGCTGAATCAAGGATATATGCAGTTGTAATTTTTAAAAGATATGTAGGACAATGACAGAAGCATTCTTTCGTTGTGAGAATGACCTATTTCCTGCCATTCTCCCAAGGTGGGAGAAGGTGAAGCGGTGATGGGCCACTTGGGCATATATGCTGTGGCTTAATAAACAGAGAGTATCAACATATTCCTCCACTGATCTTCATAGACTATTCTGCTGCTAAGCAAGTGAAAACACAAGAAGTTGCTTTTCGTATTTCTTCTAGTTGCTACATGTAATAAAAGACTGTTGCCTAGAATGAAGAAACAGAAGACCTCTTACCCTCTCTGAATCTATTTTCTGCAAACTCTGAAAAAATAGATGTAATTCTTCTTTCTTATGGATGATTATGAGACTAAGAGGTGCTTACATGGGTGGAAATACTTTGTAAACTAATATAAAGCTGGATTAAAATAACAATACAGATTCATCCAAAACCCTTGTCAAGGGGTCCAGAGATTAAAGATGAGTCCTAATTTTATGCACTAAACATCACTAGAATAAAATTTCTTTTCTTTCTTTTTTTTTTTTCAGAGACTGAGTTTTGCACTTGTCACCAAGGCTGGAGTGCGGTGCAATCTCAGCTCACTGCAATCTCTGCCTTCTAGGTCTAAGTGATTCTCCAGCCTCAGCCTCCCAAGTAGCTGGGATTACAGGTACCTGCCACCATGCCAGGCTAATTTTTGTATTTTTAGTAAAGACGGGGTTTCACCACGTTGGCCAGGCTGGTCTCAAACTTCTGACCTCAGATGATCTGCCTGCCTTGGCTTCCCAAGGTACTGGAATTACCGGTGTGACCCACTATAACCAGCCTAAAATGACATTTCTTGTTTTTTTTTTTTAATGGAGTCTCGCTCTGTTACCCAGGCGGGATCTCGGCTCACTGCAACATCTGTCTCCCAGGTTCAAGCAATTCTCCTGACTTAGCCTCCCAGGTAGCTGGGATTACAGGCACCCACCACTACACCCAGCTAATTCTTGCATTTTTAGTAGAGACAGGGGGTTTCACCATGATGGCCAGGCTGGTCTCAAACTCCTGACCTTGGGCAATCTGCCCTCCTCAGCATCCCAAAGTGCTGGCATTACAGGCATGAGCCACCGTGCCCAGCCTAAAATAACATTTTTATTGTTCAGTTTGTAACAATCATCCTAAAACATTTCAGATTAAATTGATATCTACATACCTAATTGATGTTCAATAAGAACTAAATCTCAAGCCATGTAAAGAAAACTATGCAAAAGGAGGCCCTTCAGGAATGTATTCATTATCTTCTAGATTGGAGTGTCCAATCTTTTGGCTTCTCTGGGCCATACTGGAAGAATTGTCTCGAGCCACGCATAAAATACACTAACACTAACAATAGTTAATGAGCTAAAAAAAATATTACAAAAAAAAAAAATCTCATGTTTAAAGAAAGTTTACAAATTTGTGTTGGGCCACATTCAAAGCTGTCCCAGGTCATGGGTTAGACAAGCTTCTAGGTGCTATTAGAATTCCGCCCGTTGGGAAGAAAGAGCTGTGTGTTAGAATGGCCAAGTTTACTGCGTCATTTCAGGGGAACGGTTCTTGAGCTACGGCCTGTCTCTCCCTGCATTACAACAGAGGCCTGTCAAAGCTCATCTAGGTGCAAAGGGAAAATCTCAGCCCCTGACCCTCCTCTGGGAAGACCTCTGCTGCAGTGCACGAGCCTGCCAGACAAGATCCTAGACCTGAAAGAGTAAGAGAAACGGAATGGCGGGGCGGGGCAGGGAGACAGGTCAGTGCAGAGGACTGATTCTTCTGCACTACAGACTTTTGAGAAGGCGGAGCTGTCCAACTTTTACCTATCAAAACAATGGGGCTCCAAGCCTGTGAAGAAAAGAAAAGCAGGCAAGCAAGCCTGCAGCAAGCTGACCTTGAGGTTCAGCCGCTTTGTAATAGCTCCGTATATTTTTTGAGCTCTCCAAAGTGACAGAAACAAAGGAATGAAAATGACCTACATTAATCTTAAAAATCTGTAAAAAGGAAGAATTCCCAAAGCATGAGTCCCCTTAATTAAATCTCAACTCTGAACACGGAACACCATTTCTTTTCTGAACTCATCCAGCTAGACTGCACTCATCATGTATTACTGACATATTCTTTCAGGAAAATGGAACAAGTTAATTTCCTGCCACCAAGGCTTAAAATCTTACTCTGGGTCTTCCTCAAAGGAGAGTTTTCTTGGAAAGACGCCCTGATACTCTTCCCTTATTACCTCTGTTGCTCTTCCAGCCGGTCTAATCACAGAGTGATCAATCTTTAAAGGAACGCAAAGAATTGCCAGGAAAGAAGCAAGCACAGATCAGCGGCTCACCGCCTTCGCCCCGAAGACCTTTTCTGCTACTGCTGGTCATTCAGTGTTAACACCCACTGTCTGAATGCTTATCGAACATGAAAAATTGAGTCTTTCCCTAACCTCATCTCTTTTATCTGCTGAGGAAATCAGATGCGCATTTGTCACGGCCACCACACTCTTCCAGACCGTTCTCCAACTCCTTTGTGTTCGGCTTCATGCATCCTCACCTTGCTAGCTATCCTGGAGTCTCACCTCAAAGTCCAGAACTAGGCGTGGATTGGATTCTCAGTAACGATTGGCTTCCTAAGGAAGCCCTAAGAGAGAGGTCACAAACTGGCTATATTCTCCATCTGAAACATTTTATTTGGCCTACTTGGTACTTAAAACAACATGAGCCAGGTGTGGTGGCTCACATCTGTAATCCCAGCACTTTCCGAGGCTGAGGCAGGTAGATCACCTGAGGTTAAGAGTTCGAGACTAGCCAGGCTAACATGGTGAAACTCTGTCTCTAAGAAAAATACAAAAATTAGCTAGGTATGGCGGTGGGCACCTGTAATCCCAGCTACTTGAGATGCTGAGGCATGACAATTACTTGAACCCAGGAGGCGGGGGCTGCAGTTAGCTGAGGTTGCGCCGCTGCATTCCAGCCTGGGCCACAAAAGCAAAAGTACATCTCATAAAAAAATAAAACCAACATGGACAAGATGCTTCCTGCAGCATGGTTACCATAATAGAAACACGGGAAAACAGGCTGGGTGCGGTGGCTCACACCTGTAATCGCGCCACTGTGAGGCCGAGGTGGGAGTATTCCTTGTGGCCAGGAGTTCAAGACCAGCCTGGGGAACACAGTGAGACCCCCATCTCTACAAAAAATTTTAAAAATATAGCTGGGTATGGTAGCACATACCCGTAGTCCCAGCATCTTGGGTGGCGGAGTCAGAAGGATTGCTTAAGCCCAGGAGTTTAAGATTCCAGTGAGCTGTGACCACACCACTGCACTCCAGTCTGAGTGACAGAGGAAAACCCTGTCCCAAAAAACAAACAAAAAATCTAGAAACAACCCAGATATCCATTTATAGGAGAATTGAAAAATAAAATATGGTATATTCATGGTATATTCCTATTACAGACAATATGGCTGGGCGCGGTGGCTCATGCCTATAATCCCAGCACTTTGGGAGGCTGGGGCAGGCAGATCACCTGAAGTCAGGAGTTTGAAACCACCCTGGCTAACATGGCAAAACCCTGTCTCTACTAAGAAATATAAAAATTAGCCAGACATGGTGGGATGCACCTGTAATCCCAGCTACTCAGGAAGCTGAGGCACAAGAATCCCTTGAACCCAAGAGTCAGAGGTTGCAGTGAGCTGAGATCGCCCCATTACACTACAGCCTGCGTGACAGAGCGAGATTCTGTCTCAAAAAAAAAAAAAAAAAAAGACAATATACCATTCAGTAGTTATCAGTAATAAGGAATAAATTAGAGCAGAGGTTAGCAAATTATAGCCTATAGTACGAATCTGGCCCAGAGCCTGTTTTTGTAAACAAAGTTTTATTAGAACAGCGTAACCTTTAGTTTACATATTATCTATTGCTGCATCAACTACAGAGTTGAATAGAGTTGAGTAGTTGCAATAGAGACAATATGGACTATAATACTAAAATATTTACTGTGGTCTTTTACAGTAAATGTTTGCCAACCTCTGAATTAGGGTTATGTATTTAACATGGGTAAATAAATAGGCTGAGTGAGAACAAAGCTGCAGAGTAATAGTTATGATTAGAACTTACAAAACAATGTGGTACTCATAGATTTGCATTTATGTATGTGTAAGTTTTAAAAAGTGGCATAGGATGGGTGCAGTGGCTCACACCTCCGTAATTGCAGCACTTTGGGAGGCTGAGGTAGGAGAATCACTTGAGTCTAGAAGTTTGAGGCCATCCAGGGCAACAGAGCAAGAACCTATTTCTACAAAAAATGAAAATTAGGCTGGTGTGGTGGCCTACCACCTATAGCTACTCCATAAAAAGGTGGAAGGATCACTTGAGCCCAGGAGGTGGAGGTCACAGTGAGTCATGACCGCACGATTGCACTCTAGAGCAAGACCCTGTCTCTGAAAAAAAAAAGGAAGAAGGCAAGAAAATGGGATAGAAGGACATACAACAATTTATAATAGTGGCTGCCCAAACTGGGCAATGGGAGGTGTGGATAATGGGACTAGAGAAGGGAAGGGTATTTCAATTTTATCTGTAATATTTTATCCTTTCTCTTAAAAAACAAAAACAGAAGAAAGTTTCAAGCTTGTAAGAGAAAATGCTAACATTTCTCTTACTTTGTTAATTCTATTTATTAAATTATTCTCTGAATTTCTGTTTGCTTTTTGAGATAGAGTCTTGCTCTGTCACCCAGGCTGGAGTGCAGTGGTGGAATCTCAGCTCACTGCAACCTCTGCCTCCCAGGCGATTTCTGCCTCAGCCTCCTGAGTTGCTGGGATTGCACAACTCATTTATGTATTTGTTTGTAGAGCTGGGTTTTTGCCATGTTGGCCAGGCTCAACTGATCCATTCACCCTGGATTCCCTAAGTGGTAGGATTACTGGTGTGAGCCACTGCAGCAGGACTGATTTTTTCTAATTCAAAAACAAACAACAATTTTATATTAAAAACAAAATTTCCACCTATCTGGAAACATGGGAATATCTAATAGTCCTTGACCTGAACCCCAAGTGGTAGCAAGAGGAATCCTCTCCAACACCAGTCTCTCCTGTTTCACATCCAGCGTGCTTTGCTCATTTATACTTCCTGCCTGGCTCTTGTAGACATCTCTGTCTATGACCAAATTCACGTATGTATAATTTGATTAGGAAAGGCCTGACATACTAGCCCATCTTCTAAAATGCCATCTCCCAAGGCTCTGTAATGACATAGAAAATGCTTATCATAAATGAAAAAGCAGTTTACAAAATTGAATCATTGCATGCAATCACCATTATACAAAAAGAAAGACACATGTAAAAACAGCAACAGTGGTCAACCTTGAATAATAGTACAGGTGATTTTCCCTGCTCTTTCAACATTTCTGTATTTTCCAAACTCTTTAATAAGTACATGGTATCTCCAAACGGGAAAAAAATAAAGGTCTGGCCATTTTCCAGGAGCAATCCTGCAAGGAGGTGCAATCTATGGGCACACAGAGTGCATAGTAATGCACCCCTAATCAACACATTCCAAAGCAATGTCCTCTAAGATCAGATCAGGCAACCACCTGCCAACTGCCTGGCCCAGAGTTCAAATACTCAGAGTATCTGAACTGCAGCCCAAGCCAAAGATCACATGAGCCATCAGAAAAGCACTGCAACGCTCGAGCAAGATAAAAGCGGCTCCCTGCTAACCAGCCTAAACCAATTCCCTGGACAGGCTTCTCTCAGGGGAAGCAGCTGTTTGTATCCACCTCATCACCATCAACACACCTCCCTTTTACAGTGATTCTAATTGTTTTTGAAGTATCAGGCCTCCGAGTTTGCAATCCCTGAACCACACACCAGGAAAGCAAGTCCAATTCTAGGTCTCTGCTTCCTACTATCGCCAGTTTCACAATGGGAGTTATACACTTTTTTTAAAAAAAATTTTTTACTTTTTTTTTTTTTTAAGACAGGTTTCACCATGGTGGTCAGGCTGGTCATGAACTCCCGACCTCAGGTGATCTTCCCACCTTGGCCTCCAAAGTGCTCGGATTACAGGCGTAAGCCACCATGCCCAGCTGGGAGTTACACACTTTTTAAAACAAGATTATCCATTTTGGGTTGAAAAATAACACCACTGCTATGTAGAGTTTTTAAAGGGACATTTTATACTATTGAGGAAATGGTTCTACATTTGCTTGTATGTGCATAAAATATATCTGAAAGAATTCACAAGAACCATGTAACAATTACCAGATAACAACACCAGCTTTCCCTAAAAGAGATGGGTGGATGAGGGCCAAAAATAGAAGAGAAACTTTTCATTGTATACCCTTTTTTTCTTTTGAGACCAAGTTCACTCTGACTCCCAGGCTGGAGTGCTGTGGCACAATCTCAGCTCACTGAAACCTCTGCCTCCCATTCAAGCGATTCTTGTGCCTCAGCCTCCTGAATAGCTGGGATGACAGACGTCTGCCACCATGTCCTGCTAATTTTAGTAGAGACGGGGTAAGGCTGGTCTTGAACCACTGGCCTCAAGTGATCTGCCCACCTCAGCCTCCCAAAGTGTGTATACCCTTTTATACCTCTTGAGTTTTGAATCATGTAAATACATTACTTAGCCAAAAAATAAAATAAAATCAAGGAGAAAGAGAGAGATGGAAAGGCTTTGTGAAATTAAACAAATATACAGGAGTTACTAATTTTTCCTATTTTATCTGTTCATTTGTGCTGACCATCACGAATATAAGACAATAAAAATGTTTTAGTGGATGCATAAGGGGACCTACTTGTCCCAAATTTATGATGAAGCTTCATAAAAGAGCTTCTATTAGGTCCACAGTAATGGAACTTTTAATTTTCTAATGTAAATGTAGCAAGTCATATAGCATCAGCTCTAAAAAGCATTTAGAGCAAAGCTGTCAAATAAGAAACTAACAAAATATATTCTGGTTGGCCGGGTGCAGTGGTTCACACTTGTAATCCCAGGACTTTGGGAGGCTGAGGCATGAAAATCACAAGGTTAGGCGTTCAAGTCCAGCCTGGCCAACACAGCGAAACCCTGTCTCTACTAAAAATACAAAAAATTAGTTGGGCATAGTGGCAGACACCCATAATCCCAGCTAGTCAGGAGGTTGAGGCAGGAGAATCCCTTGAACCTGGGAGGTGGAGGCTGCAGTAAGCTGAGATCATGCCACTGCACTCCAGCCTGGGCAGCAGAGCAAGACTCCATCACACACACAAAAAAGATGTGTGTGTATGTGTGTGTGTGTGTGTGTGTGTGTGTGTGTATAAAAATATAAAAAAGATATGTGTATATGTGTGTGTGTGTGCGCATATATATATATTCTGTTACTACAGGCCTTATTTATAAACATAAGGTCATCTTTTTTGTAAGCCAAACAGCTGTGTGAACTGTCTGAAAACTTTAAAAATGTTCCTTAGAGAACATATAAGAGCCACAGCATCTCAAATTGGCACAACATACCTGAGGGCAGTCAGGCCATCAATGCCAAAACTCACCATGTGAATACTCCCTTGAAACAGCAATTCCATTTCTTGGAATTATTTTAAGGACATAATTGAGTAACTAAGTACACATGCAACGATGTAATACATGTTTGTGTTTGTCACAACACCGTCTCTAAGCACTTAAATGCTCATCAGTAAGGGAGTGGTTCATTACGGAGCATCTCTACAATGGGAAACTATGAAGTCATTAACGATGGCAACAAACCTCCAGGTATTCAGGTATGAGCAACATTCAAGACATATTGTTGAGTGAAGAAGGAGGCTACTAAACAGAAGAATTCCTATGATACAGTTAATGTTTATGCGTACACGCACATGTGCAGATGCAGATTCGCGGAACAGTGGAAAGACACCGTTAAAAGCATGAGCTTTGGTGTTCAACAGGTTTGGGTTTGAATTTCTGCTCTGCCATTTACTAGCTATAAAATCTTTTTTTTTAATTGCATTTTAGGTTTTGGGGTACATGTGAAGAACATGCAAGATAGTTGCATAGGTACACACGTGGCAGTGTGATTTGCTGCCTTCCTCCCCTTCACCTATATCTGGCATTTCTCCCCATTACTAGCTATAAAATCTTAAGAAACTTACGCAAGTTACAGTTTCTTCTTCCACAAAGTATGGTTAATAACAACATCCCCCTTAAAGAACTGTTCTAAGGATTAAATAAACTAATGAATGTTAAATGCTTTGCTTTTACCATTGAAAAGTACTAATACATACTCAGGAAGTGCAGGCAACATTGACCTCTAGGGTGGGGAGCCTGCAGATTATTTTTTTACTTTCTTTGTATTTTTTGATGGGTGCATGTATTTTGTTTTTTATAATTAAGGTGAGAGAAGCAATAAAGCAATGTTTTCTTTGGAGAAAAGTCCACAACCTTGATTTCAACTTAAATGTCCGAAGAAGACATGCTAGTTCTCTGGAAAGAACCCTAAAAAGGTCACAGTCAAGTAATATGAACAATCAATGCCTGCCCCGAATTCAAACTGGAGCCACGTACTCTGCCATTTGGTCAATGAACAAGCGAATAAAGAAAGCATTTATTTAGGTAGGGAAGGAGGAAAAGAAACTCTCTTTGGCATTCAATTGTAAAGCATTCATAAAATACATTCAAAAAATATATTCAAGTCTATTGGACAACACCTACCATTCAGAATCAATGTGAGTCTTGGGTTTTATTGTCTTCAAGAGTCACAACTCACAGTATACCAAGAGCTTCATGTGTGCCCTCTTTTAATCCTCAAAATCACCTTAGAAGGCAGGCAGGCATTAGCCTCATTTAAAAAATAAGGATCAGAGACTCAGGGAAATTAATTTGCCCAAGGTTACACGACAATTAAGTAGAAGAGTCAGGATTTAAAACCAGATTTATCTTATTTTAAAACCTATATATAAACTCATATATTTTTAAAACACTTGATATATATATATGCATATATACATGTGTATATCAATATATGCACAGATTGAAGCTATTCAAGCTGTACGGAGTATACAGTGAACATGTAAATCTTCCTAACGTATCTGCATTACTCCCTCTTTTTTTTTTTGAGATGGAGCCTCACTCTGTACCCAGGCTGGAGTGCAATGGCATGATTGTGGCTCACTGCAGCCTCTGCCTCCTGGGTTCAGGTGATTCTCCCGCCTCAGCCTCTCAAGTAGCTAGGACTAGAGGCTTGTGCCACCACTCAGCTAATTTTTGTATTTTTAGTAGAGATGGGGTTTCACTATGTTGACCAAGCTGGTCTTGAACTCCTGACCTCGTGATCCACCCGCCTAGGCCCCCCAAAGTGCTGGGATTACAGGTGTGAGCCACCAGGCCCAGTTTTTGTGTGTGTGTGTGTGTTCTTTTATTATTATTATTATTTTTAAATCTTTTTAACTCAAGTAGCTGTAGACTTTACACCATTGTACTTCTTCCTATATAAATCTTGGAGAACTCTTTCTCCCTGTAACTCATTATTTATTTATTTTTTGAGATGGAATCTTGCTCTGTCACCCAGGCTGGAGTGCAGTGGCATGATCTTGGCTCACTGCAACCTCCGTCTCCTGGGTTCAAGAGATTCTCCTGCCTTAGCCTTCTGAGACAGGCAGGCACCACCATGCCTGGCTAATTTTTGTATTTTTAGTAGAGACAGGGTTTCACCATGTTGGCCAGGCTGGTCACAAACTCTTGACCTTGTGATCTGCCTGCCTCAGCCTCCCAAAGTGCTGGGATTACAGGCGTGAGCCAATGCGCCAAGCATTTTCGTTTGTTTTTTTGATACAGACTCTTGCTCTGCACTCTAGGCTGGAGTGCAGTAGTATGATGTCGGCTCACCACAGCCTCTATCTCGTGGGCTCAGGCAATTCTCCCACCTCAACCTCCTCAGTAGCTGGGACTACAGGTATATGCCACCAAACCTGGCTAGTTTTATTTTTTGTAGAGACAAAGGTCTCACTACGTTGCCCAGGCTCGTCTCAAATTCCTGGGCTCAAGTAATCCTTCCATCTCAGCCTCCCAAAGTATGGGATTACAGGCATCAGACACCATGCCCAGCTGCTTCTTTTTTCTTTCATTTCTGTCTTACCTCCATTCATTCATTCATTCATTCATTTTGAGACAGAGTATCTGCTGCCCAGGCTGGAGTGCAGTGGCACAACCAAAGCTCACTGCAACCTCAACTTCCTGGGCTCAAGCAATCTTCCCATTTAAGACTCCCAGGTAGTTGGGACTATAATCACACGCCACCACATCTAGCTAATTTTTTATTTTTTTGTAGGGACGGGGTTTTGCCACATTGGCCAGGCTGGTCTTGAAATCCTGACCTCAGGCGATTCACCTGCCTTGTCCTCCCAAAGTGCTGGGATTACAGTCGTGAGCCATCATGCCATCAAAAAAAAAGTCTTTGTTCAGTCCATTCCTTGTTGAGGGACCTTCTGATTGTTTATGGTCATTTACTACTGCAAACAGTACTTTAATGGCTATTCTGAACATATATACTTTTAGGATAAGTGGGAGCAGTTGGTAGGATCCATTCCTGGAGGCAGGAATGTTGTGCACATTCGGTTGTTATTTTTTAAGAGTCAGCGTCTTGCTCTGCCCAGGCTGGAGTGCAGTGGCAGTATCTAAGCTCACTGCAGCCTCAAACTCCTGGCTCAAGCAATCCTTCCATCTCAGCCTCCAGAGTGGCTGGGACTACAGGTGTGCGCCACCCCACCTGAATAATTTTGGGGTTTTTTTTTTGAGACGTTTCCTCTGTCGCCCAGACTAGAGTGCAACAGCATGATCTCAGCTCACTGCAACCTCTGCCTCCCAGGTTCAGGTGATTCTCCTGTCAGCCTCCCAAGTAGCTAGGATTACAGATGCCTGCCACCATGCCTGGCTAATTTTTTTGTCTTTTAATAGAGACAGGGTTTCCCCATATTGGCCAGGCAGGTCTTGAACTCTTGATTTCAAGTATCTGCCCACCTCAGCCTCCCAAAGTGCTGGGATTACAGGCATGAGCCACTGTGCCTGGCCTAATTTTTTAAACTATTTGTAGAGGGCTGGTCCTGCTTTGTTGCACAAACTGGTCTCAAACTCTTGGCTTCATGGATTCGTCCACCTAGGCCTCCCAAAGTGCTGGTATTACAGGTGTGACCCACCATGTCCAGCTCATTTTTTATCTTGATTCAAACAAACCAACTGTTAAGAAATGCACAAGGACTAAGCTAGGTGGTTCACAACCCATAATCCCAGCACTTTGGGAGGCTGAGGCAGGAGGATCACTTGAGCCTAGGAGTTTAAGACCAGCCTGGACAAGATAGTGAGACCCCATCTCTACAAAAATTTTTCTAAAAATTAGCCAGGTGTGGTGGTGTATGCCTGTAGTCCCAGCTACCCAGGAGGCTAAGGTGGGAAGATTACGTGAACCCAGGAGTTTGCTTGAGCTGCCTAGGAGTTTGAGGCAGAAGTGAGCTCTCATTGCACCACTGTGTTCAAGCCTTAGTGATACAGTGAGACCCTGTCTCAAAAAAAAAAGAGGCCAAGTGGGGTGGCTCCTGCCTGGCATCCCAGCACTTTGGGAGGCCGAGGCAGGTGGATCACTTAAGGTCAGGAGTTCGAGACCAGCCTGGCCAACTTGGTGAAACCCTGTCTCTACTAAAAATACAAAAATTAGCTGGGCGTGGTGCATGTGTGTCTGTAATCCTAGCTACTAAGGACGCTGAGGCAGGAGAATTGCTTGAACCCAGGAAGCTGAGGTTGCAGTGAGCCTAGAGGGTGCCACTGCACTCCAGGCTGGGCGACAGAGCAAGACTCCAAAAAAAAAAAAAATGTATAAGATAACAAGGAAATTGGAACACTGGATATGAGACAATGCTAAGAAATTACTGTTACTTATTTATGCGCAAAAATGCTATTATTTTTTAAAAGAAAGTTCTTATCCTCGAGATAAATGAAAATATTTTCAGACAAAATTATATGCTGTCTGGGATCTTTTTCAGGGGTGAGTTGCATGGAAGGTTATAGGTAAAATCGCATTGCCAAGTGCTGAGAACTGCTAGATGTGGGTTCATGATTCACTACATTATTCTAGTTTTACGTGTAACTGGGATTTTCCAAAAGAAAAAAAAAATCACCCTCTAACCAAAGGCTTACCATTAAAAATTTTTTTTAAATTACAGTAAAAACCCCACATAATATAAAATTTACCCTCAATCATTTTAAGTGTATAGTTCAGTGGCAGTGTCAACTATATTCACATTGTCATTAACACATTTCTAGAACTTTTTCATCTTGCAAAACTGAAACTTTGTAACTATTGAATAACTCCTGTTTCCCCCCTCCTCAGCCCCTGGTAACACTGTTTCCATAATTTTGACTACTCTAGATACCTTGGATAAGTGGAATCATAACAGTATTGTCCTTCTTTTTATTTGTCCTTTTGCTGGTTTATTTCACCCAGCA